>NC_092873.1:447638563-447956414 GCF_028372415.1 Notamacropus eugenii
TTTTTTTCTCTTTGTTTCAGTATCAGTTTCCTAAAGGTAAGAGAAACCAGGAAAATGTACTTATTTGAATTCTGAATTGAAATATGATTAATTCTTTAGTTCACTTAAGCAATGTTAGCAAGTTAATATATTTTGAAATGGAAAGCAAGATACTAGGCAGGCAACCTTTTAAATTCACAGTTGCAGTTCAACATTCATAAAATATGAGATTCATTTGTATATTTTTCCATCACATTTGTGTTTTGCATTAGACCTCATTCTATCTATGCCTTTTGTTTAAGCTTACAAGATGGCTCAACCTTTCAAATGTTATATCCCCAACTTTCATACAATCTTTGTTCCATTTGGAATTAAAAAACAACTGTATAAATGTGTTTTTAATATTTATTTTACATTTTATTTTTCCTAAATTAAATGTAAAAACAATCACATACACGTTAATTTGGTGTACAATATGTGTAAAGCAGAGTGCTTGTTATTTAAATACAAGAAGTAAAGAAGTAAATTCTCATTACCCAATGGGCGTCTATCATAAGCTGAACACTTACTGATTTTAAAAATGATTTCTGCATATGGTTGTCTAGTGATCTCCCATATGCAATATTTTACCAACTGAAATATTAAAGATCAAATTTAAAAAAAAATAAGAATACCAAAAAAGCTAGTTAATTTCTTTTTCAGCCATCCCATAGGAAAAAAGTACTAATTTCATATTCCTTGTAATTAGGATTGGTCATATTTATACATGAACAGATGTATTAAAAAGCATTTCATTAGGAGTTTACCATTTGTTAAGCTCTCTGCTAATCTCTGGCTATGCAAACACAAATAAAAAATTGTTTATGTCTTCATTTTCCTTACATTTTAATAAGGGAAGACAGCTCATAAAGGGATATGATGCCTAAGAAAGGACATTTTGGTCTGGAGTGTTATATGGATGGTGAGTGGGAGTCATATTGGAATAGAGTGACACACTCCTTTCAGGAACAAGGGTAGGGTTCATTTCCAGGAGGGGGATGCAATGAGAATGGAAATGTAAACATAGCATATTTAAATCAGAAAGTCAAATATCCATGAAAAAAGACCACTAGGCAGCTGACAAAGGCTGAAGGCAACTGCTATGCTCCTCAATCCTCCAGAAAAATCTAAAATGTCTGAAGCAGTTAGTTGTCCATAGGGAAGCTGTCCAATTGTTTTCTAGGGTAATTCAATATTGGATGCAATCAAACAGTCTATTTAAACTGTATAAAAGTTATTTTGGGGAAAATTGAGAAAACACATTTAACCAGTACTTCCACAAGAAAAAAAGGAGAAAAATGTCTAAAGAAAAATGCATTTTTTTTTGTTAATCCATAATTGTGAATCCTCTACCAAACATTAATTTCAATGAAATACATTCTTAAGGAAATAACAACAATAAATAACTAAAGTTGTAAAATGTTTTACATAAATTATTTTATTTGGACCTCATAACAATTTTATGAGCTTGGAAATGAACATATTCCTTTTTTTATCTTTTTTCTTAAATGCAACAGACTTGCAGAGTTTAAATCAGTCAGGGTAAAGGGAAGAACTAAAACCCATGTCCCAATGACCTTCTAATTTCTTAACCTTCCCCCTCAACTGTTTTTTCCTCCTTCTCCTTTTATTCAGTCCTCAAATCCCCTTCTGTCTTGCACAGTAAATGTAATTTTGCTTTCACTTTCTCATTCATTTTTCCACTGGGCAAAGTGAATGCATGGGGAAAATGAAGAATGGGTAAGGCTTCTCTAAGGTTGTCCTTTAATGTAAAGCAGAGCTTCCCTCAGATTTGGAAGAGGGGCATTGTGATGAAGTAATATGTAGAAATATAGTAATTATTTTTTCTAATTTTGAAATAATATTGATGCTTAATGAAAAAGATATAAGCAAATAAGTTCAGTCACAAAATGCTATGCTTATGAAATATGCTGATATTAGAGTAAAACCTTAATTTCCAGAATGTTTGGGGCAACATTGTTTTAGACACATATATTTACTCAGAAGCTGAAATTTAAATTAAGAAAAACATGCAGGATAACAATATATTTTTATAAATTTTAATCCTTGTTTAAAATATTTCTAAAATTGGTTAGCTCATTTTCCAACGAGTTCAGAATATTGAATTCTGCTTTCAAAGCATCCAATTTTGAAATACTCAAGTCATCATTCTGAATTGCAACTTATATTTGGCTATGAATATATCTAATTTTTAGCTGTTCAATTATTTAAATATAAGTAGATATATAGAAATCATATCACCATTTGCAGACACTTACATATTTACAAAGATACCTGCATTAACATTATATCCATGAATATAAGATAATAACTATTGACATTTGGACTCCAATCCCTAGACACTTGTGGTGTGTGTGTGTGTGTGTGTGTGTGTGTGTGTGTGTGTGTGTGTGTGTGTGTATTTGAGAGAGAGAGAGAAAGACAGAGACAGACAGACAGAAGGAGAGACAGAGCTCAAGTGGGAATATATGTGGCAAACTAATTCAGCTTGGTTAACAGATAATAGGAAGTTTCTGGTTAGGTGGAATTTAGTACATTCATATTTTATTTTTATCATGTGAAAAATGTCCTGCTTGAAATAATTATTGTGTAGCTTGCAATGAAATCTTCTGAAATTCTTACAGACATAAAAAGTAAATCTAGGAAAACTAAAAAAAAATACTTTTCAAGTTACAATCTTTTAAAAATATATTGATTAATGAAAGTGAAAAAGCTTACCCAAGTTATATCACTATATTTGAAAGAATGAAGATTGAATGTCCAAACCCAAGGATCCATAGACAAAGCAAGAAATAGTGTATTTAGTTTATTATTTGATACATATAATAGAAATTAGGGTATCGGTCATATAAAAAGGTAGTAGGAATAAAAACATATAGTGAAATTCAAATATGTCACAAGTAACCAAAATGTAACATTTGATTTTGGATCCCTTTTTTTGAGCCAACTCCTTCTTTAATTTTGTCCTTGCCTCCAACTTTTCTGTTCTCTAGTTATTATCTTGTAGTTCCTACAAACTCTAGGGCATCCCTATCATAACTCTCATTCTCATAAATGTAAGGTTCCTCAAACCAGAAGAGTTATATCTCTTCATCAGGACTCTCCAGCAACGATAAGGGCATTGGTGTAATTCTCTAATATTGTCAGCTCAGGGTTACATGTGTGTGCTTCTCCTTCTTGAAACTAACAATGGAAAATCAATTTATCAAGGCAGTCTAAAATAGCATAAATAATTGTTACAAAACATCTCCCAAAATTTATGGATATTCTCCCCCACATTCAGGGAAAGGCAGGCTCAAGCTTGGAGAGCTCACATAGGAAAGATGGCATCTAAGCCCTGCTGCTGGAAGTTCATGTTCTTCCATTCATGCTATGTTCAAGAATATTACCTTTGAACATGATAAATCTGATTGCCTAAAGAAATGTGACCATCACATATCTGTAAGTCTATCAAATGGAAAGCCAGGTTCTGATTCAGAAGTTAGAGGGCCTGGCACTCCAGGAGAGAAAAGTTCTAGCCAATCCCCTGACAAGGAATTGTTTGTAGTAAAAAGAAAGCTTCAGGCTTAGCTTCAGTCTTAGTTTTTCTTCCCCTCCCTTTGCTAAAGGAGAGCCTGGTGAACTTTGGAGGTCTGGAGGATTTAGATTATTTACTCAGTTTCCTAGCAATATCTTAGGATAGAAAATTAATCTGAAATCAATTAGAGAATAATGTGGCTTTCAAGGGGCAAGTACAGAAACGGACCAGGTTTTAATGGGCAAATTCAATATGTCCTACTGGAAGCAATGTGACTTGGAAGGGAATCAATCAATAGATGAAAACAGTGGTGACTTGCTTGAAACTGAAAGGTTAGGTTAATGATATGTACCACTCCCTACGTTTCCTATTCATATTGATACTTCAGATTAGTTGTATATCCTGCAGTAGTCCACAATCAAATTTTAGATTTTTGTTAATGCCGAGAAAAATAAATAAATAAAAACACCCCAGAGAGAAAAATAAAACTACAATTTTTCTCCATTTCCTCAGACAAATTATTTTGATTTTTTGTCTTTTCAGTTTAAAACATCTTCATAGGTTTTGAAGTTCAGAAACTGAAAAACAGAACCAGAAGACGAATGAATGTTGTTCAGCTTGGGTTCTTCCACAAAATGGAATATTATAATAAAAATAATTGTAACCATTTGGACCACCTATATGGATCTCAAAGACCTGCTGTTGTCCAAAGGCCACACCATAAGGTCCATTGCTGTAGATATAATATAAACTGTTCGAGATTAAGGACTCATTTGTTTCTGTCTTTTTAGCTCCAGCACACACTAACTAGCACATATTAGGTACTTTGTAAATGTTTGTTGATTTATTATTATTTTTATCAGAAGGTCTATGTTCAATTATTGGCCCTACCCATATTTGATATTGGATCCCTTCTCTCATTCATTTTTCATTTTGTTCAATCCCAGTATGAACCTTATTTGTGAAATTTCTAAGATCAGAGGAACTGTAATATTTACTCTGGAACTTGAATAGGCCTGCCTATTTTTAAAATCATTTTTTTGGTTTTGAGATATTTTCAGAACGCTTCTAAAATTCATTAACTTTTTAAATATGAATTTCATACATTCCATGGGCATACTTTGGGAAAGCAGTAAAGAAGCTGCAGTAACAAACAAAATGATTTTTAGAGTTTTGTGGTTTACATTCATCTTAAATTCAACTGATAGGCTTTTTTGCATCTGAAAAATACATTTAAAAGTATCCTTTCATGTAAGTTCTTTTCCCATTTATAGGGTCATTTCTTCCTTTCCTTTTCTTCTCCTTTCTAAAGTGCCAAATTGAAACTGACATGAAATTGGCATACATACAAACCATTTTTAACTGCTGTTTTTAATCTTGACATAATCATGAATAGAATTTCTCTGACTCTTAGACTTTGTCTACCACTGTACATCAGGCAGTTTGTTGAAATGAACCCAAAAGGATTCATTTGACTCTGAGGGAAACAACTGTTCAAAGTAATCTAAACTTTATTTTTTTTCCCTCTAGTTGAGCTTATCTCTCCTACTACAGACTTCCATTTATAAACTTTTTTTTTTTTTGCCCCTCACAGTCTCTTTCTTTGCAGGCTTCTGCTCTTCCATGCTTTTTCTTTTTTGTTGTTATAGAAATGCTAGTGAAAAAAAACATGAAAAATGCAAAGTATAAACAAATTTGTTATAAATTTTCAAATTCATCTGACTAAAGACAATTACTGAGACCAGTATTAATCAGTGGAAAGATATTTGTGGATGATGCTACTAATTCTTCATCTGTAATTACTATGTGATCCCAAGCTCCAATATCTTCCCTCTAAGTAATTTCTTATTCCAGAGTTTTATAATTATAGAAAATCAATTTGGCAGGTGCAAAAACTAGTCTTGTCTTCCAAAACCTAAAATCCCCCTTTTAAAATCGTGTCTATTTAAATGAAATTTATATAACATGTAACTTATAGGAATGCAAATATCGAAATTTATTTCTTAAAATATTTTATCCCCATATAATTTGTTTACTCTCAATGATATGAAGCCATCTGAATAGTTAACCTTTATTAGAAAAATAAAAATGCTTGACCTAAAGGAAGCAAATGTTTTTATACAGTATTGAAGTTTTTGAACTCAAAAGAATTTTCCCCTTCTCCTTACTGTTATCTGAGAAAAACAGAGAAAACTCCATTTAAGAGCAAGTCACTGGTGGGTTTTGGGTCAGGCAATCTCCATTTACTATAACAGAACATGTTTATGTGTATTACGTATATATACATCATATGCACATGTACATTTATACCTGTAATATACATAGAAACACATCTTTAAAGGATTTATTGAATATCTATGTACATATGCATGTATACACACACACACACATATATACATACATATTCTTAATACTGTTCTTGCCTCCATGACTCTATTTAACCTACCACTACATGAAACACTTATCGGCACTCCTATTAGTTTTTCCAAATCCTCCCCATCTTTCAAGGCCCAGTTTGAGTACCACCTCCACTATGAAGCGTACTCTAATATTAATGAATTGTCCTTTGTCTGATTGTCTATAAAACTCAGAATGTAATCGTTATATTCTGCCATGTTTTCTTTCCCCTAATTTAAGAGTTTTGGCAAACTTCTATATTTGGATACAGTAAAAAACAACAACAAACAACAACAAAAAACTAGAGTACCAGGGATATAATAAGAATACATTTTCTCTTTTTAAAAGATAAAAAGATAGCTGCTGTCTTTTAGAACTAAACTTTAAAAAGAAAAAATGTTACCTTTTGTTTTTTTTTTTTTTCTAACTGGCTTTCCATTAAGGGAAACATACAGACAAGGGCATAAATTTGGCATTTGCTTACTAGTGTACAAATAGCTACTTTCCTCCCACTCTCTGCTTTCAAGATTAGACTGACATTTTGTGACATTAAAAGGTTAGCTACATTTGGCCACTGATGTTATTCTGAGCTATCTACAACAGTGCCCTCCTTACAAATGGGTTCACTTTTGCCCTAATCAAAACACTTAGTATTTTCTAAAGCCTATGCCTCTTAGAGCACCTAGCTCAATGATATTGCCATATGAGAGCTTGTTAACTAGTGGACAAAAATATAAAACATCCACAGTTACAAATGCAAAGACACTTCAGATGTTTTTAGGCCAGAATGTGAATGCAGGTGTTTTCCATTGTATCAGCTCATGACTACATATTAAAATAGAAAGTGGGTTGGATTTGGCATCAAGGATCCTGAATTCAATTCCTGATTCCACCTCTTGCTACCTATATGACCTTAGGAAATCACTCAACCTTTCTCATCTTCAGTCCTTCTGTAAAATGAGGGGTTAAACTAAGTGTTTTATAAGATCTTTTCCAACTTTAAATTTATAATCCCATGATCCCATATTTTCATCTAAAAGAGGAGCCAGTCTTACTCAACATATATTTGGTGTAGGAAATACAAATGCAAATGAAACAATATCGTCTAAACTGTTAAAACTGGGAACCAGAAAAAGCTAAATTTAAAATCATACAAATATAAACACAGTTGTTAGTTTTGCGCTTAAGTGAATGTTTATATGCTACTGTAAGTGTAAAAGTTTTAATCTTTTCCATATTTTATTACAATTAGAGTTGGATAATTTATAGTAATATTTGGGGAGGAGTCTGGGTTGTTGTCTTTCATTCTTGAGGGAGACCAAAATGACATTACTGTACTAGAACCAAGTTTCAATGTGTCCAACTACGGCTGATCAGACCAATACAAACTTGAAATACAGGTTGGGCACAAATACTCTGTGTGAACATTTGGGGTGAATACTCCAAATTTGTGCATCCTGTGTTTTCTTTGAGCTGTTTCAATTCTTCTTGGGTCATAGAGCACAACACCTTCTTTAATGTGGGCACACCATGCTGAGTGATCCTGTGCCAGTGTCTCCCATGTCACACAATCAGTTCCAAAGTTCTTAAGACTCTGAGAGTGTCTCTGTATCACTTCTGATTGCCAAAAGGGTATTGAATGGAACTTATGATTTTAGATGAGCACCCGAGAGATGTGCTATTTGTTCTTTTTTGAAGGGGACCAATGACATCATAGGATAATGTATTGATTTGCTCATGAATTGGATTTAAGTGCTGCAGAGTTACATAACTTCATCAGCCTTAGTCTATGTTCCAGTCTTCAAAGTTCATTGACAAGTCAAAAGTCAGGATGGCCAGTGATGGCCCAGAATACAGTGGATGACTGGTGTCATTGATGTCTAACTAAGGCCTAAGTGTCATCAAGGCTGTTGGAACAAATTGTAAACATCCAATATTTCCAAACATGTAAGGGGGATTAAGTAAGATAAATTAAATAAATTGTCATTTTAGCATGTAATTTTAGGGTTGTTTGTATTTTTTTATTTATTTGCTTTGTATTTAATCCGTAATTAAATCACGCCCTTATTTCTGTATCCTATAGTAGGAGTAACTTGTATAATAGCAAAAAATAGAAACTTTGGAGTCAGTAGACCAAGATTTGGTTCCTTGCTCTCTTATTTACTAGCTATGTCACACTGGAAAAATCACGGGGCCTCTCTAGGTGTCTTTTTTTCTCATATTTAAAATGACAGGGTTGGAATAGATGATCTCTAAGGTCCCTTTCAGATTTAAATATTGTGACTTCATCATCACTCCCTATCTCTTTGTGTGGAATTTTTCATGTTCCTTTTAGCACTGTACCAAGAGATCATCTTTATATTTAACACAGTCTCTCATAATTTTGTTTGGATAATTGCCCCAATTAGATCATATATGCATTTGCTGCTCTTATGTCACTTCAGTCATGACTGATTCTTTGTAACTGCACTTGGGATTTTCTTGGCAAAGATACTGGAGTGGTTTGGGGAAGTGGAGTAGTTTGCCATTCCTTTCTCCAGCTCATTTTCAGTTCAGGTAATTGAGACAAATAGTGATTTGTCCAGGGAAACACAGCTAGTAAGTGTATGAGGCTAGATTTGAAATCAGGTCTTTCTGGCTACAAGATTAGTGATCTATCTATGTATCTACTAAACCACCTAGACACCTATGCATGTGTGTATGCATACATACATATGTATTTTTGTGTATATATATACACACACATATATATATATGTTAGTATATCTATATACTAAAACTGGTATTTAATAAAATTTTAATAAATATGTCTAATCCTACTGTCTAGCTGCTAGAGTTTTCCATTTGGAGATTGCCTGCCACCTTCTCTCTCTCTCTCTCTCTCTCTCTCTCTCTCTCTCTCTCTCTCTCTCTCTCTCTCTCTCTCCCTCTCTCTCTCTCTTTCTCTGTGTGTGTGTATACACACATGCATATATACTATATATGTATATATACACACATGCCTATATATTATATATATACACATATATATCTTAAAAACATTTACTTATTTACATGGGATTCAGTTAATGGACATTAATTAAACCTGTATTACATGACAGGCACTGTGTTAACCATTAAGGATACAAAAATAACAGGCAAAACATATTTCCTGTCCTCAAGAATACAGAATCTAGTAGGGGAGAAAATGAACAAAGAAATATGCAAAAACAAGCTATATGCAGGATAAATGGGATTTTTTATGGGAAGGCACTAAAATTAAGAGAAGTTAGGAAAGGCATCCTGTAGAAAATGCAATTTTAGTAGGGACTTAGAGGAAATTAAGGAAACCAATAGGAATTTCAAAAAAAATGACAAAAAAAGCCAGTAGGAATGACAAAAAAAAAGGCACAAAATGCTCAGAACCAAGAAATGATATGTCTTGTTCATTAGAAAGTAAGGAGCTCAGTGTCACTGGATTGAAGAATATTGTGTGTTCATCCTTCATTGCCAAAAAAGACCATGCCATGAGAGAAATGATGACATGACTTGCACTTGACTTTGCTTTGAGCGAGGGAAGGCTGTGTAGGTCACCAGACTCACTTCTCCTCCAGAATCATTTGAATTCAGTGACCAGATATTCATCAGGATGACTGGAGATGGCCCAGTATGCACTGGGGAGACCTTGGGTCCTTCAGGCCAAGGTCTTATAGAAAATAACTGAAAGAGTGAAGGTATAGAATTAAGAGAGCATGGCAGCAAGCACCCTGACATTGAAGAATATGTGGTAAGGAGTAAGGTGTAAGAAGACTTGAAATATAGGTGTTGTGTAGGGTATAAAAGGCTTAGAAACATGGCAGATAAAAGATAAAATGACTGAGGAAACAAAAGTGCAAACTCTGAACATATCAGATTAATTAAACAATGCATACCAATTGTGCAACAAATCAAGAACAGATTGCCTTGGCTTAGGGCTGCAGCTTGAATACATGATGAAACAAATTTTTATACAATAAAAATAATCAAATAAAACCAATTAATGAAAACAATCTAGATGCCAAATTAGATATTTTGATTTCTAATTGGAGGAAAGATTAAGGACTTTCCAAGTTGAGAGGGGAAGAAAAGTCAGGTTCAATTCCCTTAAATCAGAAAAAAAGGTGTCCTACCTTGCCACTTCCAAGTACCTGCATTCAATGAACAGAATATGGAAATAACAACTGATTAACCAGTATGTGGCCAATTTTCAAATAAGATATACAGGTTACTTGAAATGTATAATTATGACAAAACTCCTTGCATCAGCCTTTGGATTTCAGTGGGTTTCTGGTCAACATAATCTAGGTCCTTAGCTAAGGACTTCTAAGCATCCGGTAGAGGTGACCTAGCTTCCCAGTCATACCAGGGTAAGTTCAAATAGTGCAATAAAATCTTCACTCAATTCCCACAACTGAATAAAATTTTCTCACAAGGCAAAAACTTGAATTAGACCCATAATTGAATAAAAGAGAGCTAAGCTAGTTCCAGAATTGAGTCACAAGAATGAATCAGCGTGGTTCACTCAATTCTCACTACCACTTGCTGTTCTGACCCCCTCAGAAAGCCAGAGAGGATGTTCTATTTCATCCTGAAGGCAATAGGGAGTCACAGGAATTTATTGAATAAGGAGACATGATTGTATCTTCACCTTAAGAAAATCACTTTGATGGCTAATAGAGGATTGAAGGGAAGAGAACAGCATTTATAGAGTTCATACTGTATTTCAGGCACTGTGGTAAGTGTTTTACAAATATTATCTTATTTGATATGGAGGATGGATTGGAGTGGGAGAGACTTGAGGCAGGCAGACCCACCTGCAACCTATTGCAAAAGTCCAGGAGCTAGGTGATAAGAGTTTGTTTGTACTAGAGGGGTAGCAGTGTCACAAAACAGGAGGAGGAGTATTTGAATGATTTTACAGTTACAACTGATGGGTCTTAGCAGAAGACTGGATATAGGGTATGAGAGATACTATAACCACGAATAACACCTAGGTTATGTGTTGGTGGAACAGAGAGAGTGTTTTCCTTGATAGTCATGGGAAAATTAGTTGGGGTTTGGGGAGTGTTTAGGGGGAAAGAGAATGAATTGCGTGGGAATTCTTTGTAAAAGACCTAATGAAAGAAAAATTATGAAATTCCTTTTTTCCAAGAAGATGAACCCCTTGCTATGGGGAAAATAAGAGTATTGACTATTAATATAACTATATTAGTATGAAGGTTTTCTATAACAAACATTTCTCATCCCCAATATGTTCCATTTGTGGAAGCAAGAGAGCTACTGCTTATAGGACATAAATTATTTACCATACATTTCACGGTAAAATTTGACTTAGAACAGCAAAATGATCTTCAAAAATATTAATAACTTCTTAATTCTTGGAGGGAAACTGATGCCATAGGTATTAAAAATGAATCAAAAATTCAAAACATATTTATGTTCTTTAGAAATTCAATTTAATTCAGAGAGATGAATCGATATTGAGGTGCTTTGTTATTGAACAGAATAACACTGCATACTTCTGTTAACATTCCATCTATACATAGCCTGTGACACAGTTAATAGCAGGATATTGTCTAAATTAAATAGTGAGGTTAGTAATATTGATGAGTGTGACTGATTTTATTTAAATAGGGCTTTTGTGGCTAAGAAAGTCATTCCAATTTGCAGGCTATATTTGTAAAAATACTAAGGATTTATTTTTGCATGAATGAAATCCCACTTAAGTGCCTGAGTAGGATGGAAGACAGACATATAGCTGGTAATTTACTCCAGAAGTTTGAAGAATGTGAATCTCAATCATATATGGAATCTTTCATAGTTAAGAAACCAAGAGCCTTTGCCTTTTTGAGATATGGCCCTGAAAGTAACCCCTTTTCAAGAGCTTTTTCTGTTTTGAAAAGCAAATATCATATACTGTTCCTTAGTGCATTGATTTTCCCTAATGAGAAAAGATAGCTATTCATTTTAGTTACATCCTTTTGTACAGTTACTCCTTTCTTCTAAACACATTTACTGGTTTTCCATTGTGCTTATAAAATATCATTTTCAGTAATATTTTATAGTTTAATTTACATATTAAATCTATTATAAAATCATGCAAAATAATAATTACCAATAGAATTTATGTCATGCTTTAAGGTTTACAGAGGACTTTGCAAATATCATTTCACTTTATTCTCACCATAACCTTGAGATTTAAGTAAAATGAAGATCCCCATTTTGTAGATGGAGAAATCAAGACATAGAGAAGGATTAAATGATTTTCCTAGGCTCATGTAGCTAATAAATGCCTGAGGCTGGAGGTTACCTCATGTCTTCCTGACTCCAGATCTTGTTTTTGTGGTATTTGTCCTTTGGTCTACAAGAGGACCATGACATCCAGATGATGACATGACTTTCACTTGACTTTGATTTGAGTGAGGGAGGGCTGTGCAAGGTCACCAGTTTCATTTTCTCCTCCAGAGTCATCTGGGTCCAGTGACCAGATATTCATCAGGATGACTGGAGATGACCCAGGATGCAAAGTGGGATTTGACCATTTTAGGCTAAGATTTTATCAGACTTAGCACAGTGCTTGGCACATCGTAGGTTCTATATACATCCTTATTCACACCTCTCTCTTTTTTATCTGCACAGGCTGGCTGCCTCATTGTAATGAATTTATATAACTTAAAAATACAATTTACATATTGTTATATGAGACCTGTTGAAAGATCCCCTTACCTAAAGATGTTTCCTTGATTACCCCGTTAGTGTTGCATCTATTCTCAATCCTTTGGCAATGAAGGCCATGATTAAATATGGGCATATATCATTTAGAATGGGACACCTTACCACAATTTGTTTACATAAAATCTTTGGGACATAACTTCTATCTAAAATAATTAGACATAGAACATATTATTTTTGATGTGTGAAAGGATACTGGCCATAAACTAATGATAACACAATCACACAAATATGAACATAAGAATATTAAGTTCTAGATCAATGAATGGGAAAGGGGGGAGGCAATATAGGAGGAAAAAAGAAGGAAGTCAAGAACAGAAATGCCACAGATTCAGAGTAGATTAGGTACCAGACTTTGCAGGCTATATTTGATCATTCAGTCTTATCTTCCACCAAATGCAAGCATTTCCTTTAAACCATTCCTGATATAAATCTTGTATAAATACAAAATAAGTGGAAACAATCTAAAATAGCAGAGTAGGCAAAATATTTCCCCATTTTAACATACATGATAAGAATCAATTTTTCTTGTTTTTTCTAAGGCTTTCTATATTGAAAGGGATTTTAAGGGGACAGAAGACAGACATTTAGGGGACAGAACTAATATGGTGAAGAAAAGGAAAGGACTCACTCCCAAACCCCTGCAAACAACTTTAAATTATTCCCAAAGTTAATTCAGGAGCTGCAGAACATACAAAAGTTGGAATGACACAATTTTCTAGCCCAAGACAATTTAGAAAGTCAACAGAAAAGGTCTGTTGCACCAGTGCAGGTTACCCCCCAGAAAACCAGCAAGATGCCTTGGGAACGAGTGAAGCTGTGGCAGTTTCAGAATATCTCAGCCCATAGATGGTAAAGTAGTCAGACAAGTAGTCATAAGGAGAATTCAGGGATGATACTGATGGAACGAGGACTTGGATCTGAGTCACATCTTTGGGTCATTGCCCAGGGTAAAGAGGAGTGCTAACATACCATACTTTATAGCCAAAGGGGAACTGGTACACTGGTCACAGTACTAGGTCTGAAAACAGTTTTTGTGGTCACTTACAGACTAAAGAAAAAAGTGAGGAGAGTAGGAAAGATGTCTCCCTAGAATATGCCACCTTGTAAGAACCTAAAACTTATAAGTCCCCAGAATTATCTCTGAAAACAGTTGCCAAAAAAATCTGAATCATAGGACAGTACCCCCTCCATTCTAGAAGCAGAGAACCACTTAACCACAGAGTTAAAAGTCAAGAAAAAGGCTAGAAAAATGAGCAAATCACTGAAAGATTCTTACTAAATAAGGTAACTATGGTGACAGGGAAGATAAAACCACAAACTCAGAGGAAGACAACAAAGTCAAAACTATTTCCAAAGCCTGAAATAAAAGTATAAATTGGTGTTAGGCTTTTGAAGAGCTCAAGAAAGATTTTAAAAACAAAATAAGAAAGGTAGAGGAAATATTGGGAAAAGAAAAGAGAATGGTGCAAGAAAATCAAGTTAAAAATATCAACAGCTTGGTAAAGGAGACACAAGAAACACTGAAGAAAATAAAAAATTAAATATTTTGTATATATTGTGCCAATATGTAAAAAATTCAATGGGGACAAGAATGCCTTGAAAAACAGAATTGGCTTAATGTAAAAAGATATATAAAATTAACTGAAGAGAACTTCTTAAAAAGTAAAATTGGCCAAATGGAAAAGGAGGTACAAAAATCCACTGAAGCAAATAATTCCTTAAAAAAATCAGAACTGGGCAAGTGGAAGTTAATGACGTTATGAGACATCAAGAAACAATAAAACAAAACCAAAAGAATGAAAAAATTAGAATATGTGAAATATCACATTGTAAAAAAACAACTGACCTGTGAAACAGGTTCAGGAGAGGTAATTTAAGAATAAATGACCTACCTAAAATCGCAATCAAAAGAAAAACCCAGATATCATCTTTCCACAAATTATTAAGGAAAATTGACCTGATATTCCAGAACCAGAGAGCAAAATAAAAACTGAAAGTATCCAAAAATCATGTGCTAAAAAAGCTCTTAAAATGAAAACTCCCAGGAATATTATATCCAAATTCCACAACTCCCAGGTCAAATAGAAAATATTAAAAGCAGCCAAAAATAAATAATTTAAATATTGTGGAGTCACAGTCAGAAGAATACAAGATTTATTGTTTCCATGTAAAAGAATCAGAAAGCTTGGAATATGATATTTTGGAGGGCAAAAAGAGCTAAGGTTACAGCCAAGAATCACCTACCCAGCAAAACTGAGTATCATACTTCAGAAGGAAAAATGGATATTTGGTGAAATAGTGGATATTAAAGTAGTCCAGATATAAATATCAGAGCTGAATAGAAAATTTGACTTTTAGATATAAGACTCAAAAAAAGCATAAAAAAATGAAGAGTAGGGGGGTGAGCCAAGATGGTGGAGTAGAAAGACGCACATACACATAGCTCTGAACCTACAACCCATAGAACATCTGTAAAAAGAAACTCACGGTGAATTCTGGAGCAGTAGAGGCCACAGAACAGTGGAGCGAAGGAGATTTCTGTGCCAGAGGGACCTGCAAAGTTCTCACAAAAGGTCCTTCATGCCACAGACTGGGCGCCAGGACTGGGAGCCCAGCCCAGCCCTGCCACACCTGCGGCACCAACAGAAGCAGATCCAAGCGGGCTTCAGGGACGGGATCTCCAGCTGCCGCGTGGGTCCCTCCACCCACAGGTGACAGGGGTTGGTGAGAGGGTCTCTTTGGCGGGTCGAGAGGGGAGTGGGTTGCCCCCATAACTCAGGGCTCCTCAGAAGGCAGCAGCTGAGGCAGCAGTAGACCAGGGCTCCCCAAGCAGGCAGGAGCCTGGATCCATTGTTGAAGGTCTCTGCATAAACCCCCTGAGGGAACTGAGCCCATGAGGCGGCCCTGGCCCAACCTGAGTACCTGAACTTAATCTCACACTGAATAGCAGCCCCGCCCCCACAGAAGCCCTGAGGCTGGGAAGCAGCATTTGAACCTCAGACCCCAAGCACTGGCTGGGAGGATCAGGAGGAGAGGTGGGTATGAGGAGAATATTCAGAGGTCAAGTCATTGGCTGGGAAAATGCCAAGAAAAGGGAAAAGAAATAAGACTATAGAAGGTTACTTTCTTGGTGAACAGGCATTTCCTCCCTTCCTTTCTGACGAGGAAGAACAATGCTTACCATCAGGCAAAGACACAGAAGTCAAGGCTTCTGTATCCCAGCCCACCCAATGGGCACAGGCCATGGAAGAGCTCAAAAAGGATTTTGAAAATCAAGTTAGAGAGGTGGAGGAAAAGCTGGGAAGAGAAATGAGAGACATGCAGTCAAAGCGTGAACAGCAGGTCAGCACCCTGCTAAAGGAGACCCAAAAAAATCCTGAAGAAAATAACACCTTGAAAAATAGGCTAACTCAATTGGCAAAAGAGGGTCAAAAAGCCAATGAGGAGAAGAATGCTTTCAAAAGCAGAATTAGCCAAATGGAAAAGGAGATTCAAAAGCTCACTGAAGGAAATAGTTCTTTCAAAATTAGAATGGAACAGATGGAGGCTAATGACTTTATGAGAAACCAAGAAATCACAAAACAAAACCAAAAGAATGAAAAAATGGAAGATAATGTGAAATATCTCATTGGAAAAACAACTGACCTGGAAAACAGATCCAGGAGAGACAATTTAAAAATTATGGGACTACCTGAAAGCCATGATCAAAAAAAGAGCCTAGACATCATCTTTCATGAAATTATCAAGGAAAACTGCCCTGAGATTCTAGAACCAGAGGGCAAAATAAATATTCAAGGAATTCACAGAACACCGCCTGAAAGAGATCCAAAAAGAGAAACTCCTAGGAACATTGTGGCCAAATTCCAAAGTTCCCAGGTCAAGGAGAAAATATTGCAAGCAGCTAGAAAGGAATAATTCAAGTATTATGGAAATGCAATCAGGATAACACAAGATCTAGCAGCTTCTACATTAAGGGATTGAAGGGCATGGAATAGGATATTCCAGAAGTCAAAGGAACTAGGACTAAAACCAAGAATCACCTACCCAGCAAAACTGAATATAGTACTTCAGGGGAAAAAATGGTCTTTCAATGAAATAGAGGACTTTCAAGCATTCTTGATGAAAAGACCAGAGCTGAAAAGAAAATTTGACTTTCAAACACAAGAATGAAGAGAAGCATGAAAAGGTGAACAGCAAAGAGAAGTCATAAGGGACTTACTCACGTTGAACTGTTTACATTCCTACATGGAAAGACAATATTTGTAACTCTTGAAACTTTTCAGTATCTGGGTACTGGGTGGGATTACACACACACACATGCACACACGCACACATACATAGAGACAGAGTGCACAGAGTGAATTGAAGAGGATAGGATCATATCTTAAAAAAATGAAATCAAGCAGTGAGAGAGAAATATATTGGGAGGAGAAAGGGAGAAATGGAATGGGGCAAATTATCTTTCATAAAAGAGGCAAGCAAAAGACTTATTAGTGGAGGGATAAAGAGGGGAGGTGAGAGAAAAACATGAAGTTTACTCTCATCACATTCCACTAAAAGAAAGAATAAAATGCACACTCATTTTGGTATGAAAACCTATCTTACAATACAGGAAAGTGGGGGAGAAGGGGATAAGCAGGTTGGGGGGGATGATGGAAGGGAGGGCATGGAGAGGAGGGAGCAATTTGAGGTCAACACTCATGGGAAGGGACAGGATCAAAAGAGAGAACATAAGTAATGGGGGACAGGATAGGATGGAGGGAAATATAGTTAGTCTTATACAACACAACTACTATGGAAGTCATTTGCAAAACTACACAGATTTGGCCTATATTGAATTGCTTGCCTTCCAAAGGGAAGGGGTGGGGAGGGAGGGAGGTAAAGAAGTTGGAACTCAAAGTGTTGGGAATAACTGTCAAGTAATGTTCTTGCCACTGGGAAATAAGAAATACAGGTAAAGGGGTATAGAAAGTTATCTGGCCCTACAGGACAAAAGAGAAGATGGAGACAAGGGCAGAGAGGGATCATAGAAGAGAGAGCAGATTGGTCATAGGGGCAAATAGAATGCTTGGTGTTTGGGGGGGAGGGGATAAAAGGGGAAAAAATTTGTAACCCAAAATTTTGTTAATATGAATGTCAAATAAATAAATAAAAATAAAATAAAATAAAAAATAAAGAAATAAATAAATAAAAAGAAAAAAATGAAGACTAAAGAAAAATCATAAGGGATTTAATAAGGTTAAACTTTACATTCCTATATGAGAAAATGATTTTTTGTAACTCTTAAAAACTTTCTCATTATTACATCAGTTAGAAGGAGTAAACATAGTCAGGGGCCACAGATGTGAGCTGAAAAGGATGGGAGAATAATCTAAAATAAAAATAAAATTAAGAGGTGAGAAGGTGGAATACTCTGGGAGAAGGGGAAAGAAAGCGGTAGAATCAGCTAAGTTATCGCAATAAAAGAAACATCAAAAAGCATTTACAGTGGAAGAGAAGATGGGGAAGGTGGGGAGGAGCACTTGAAACTTGGCTCAAAAAAGCTATAACATATACATTCACTTGGATATAGAAAACTATCTTACCGTGAAGGAAAATAGAAGAGAAAGAAGACAAGAGAAATTGGGGACGGGGACATGATAGAATGGAGGCAGATTGGGGGAGGTAAAAGTCAGAAGTAAAACACTTATGAAAATGGAATGAAATAATAGAATAAATAGAGGGAAATAAGATAGAAGGAAATACATAGTTATAATCACAAAAGAGGAAAAATTTCAGCAATTTTTTTCTGGTACAGACCTCATTTTTCACATATATAAAGAACTGAGTCATAGTAATGAAAAATAAGAGCCATTCCTCAATTGACAAATGGTCAAAGGATATGAGCAGGCAATTGTCAGATGAAGTAATTAAAGCTATCTATAGTCATATAAAAATGCTCTAAATCACTACTGATTAGAGAAATGCAAATCAAAATAACTCTGAGGTACCAATGCATGTCTATCAGATTGATTAGTATGACAAAAAAGGAGAATGACAAATGTTGAAGAGAATATGGGGAAAATCAAGATACTAACACACTGTTGGTGAAGTTGTATACTGATTCAACCATTTTGTAGAACAATTTACAATTATACTGAAAGTGACAAAGCAATGCCACTGCTAGGTCCATATTCCAAAGAGATTTTTTTTTAAAAAGGTAAAGGACCTATAAGTACAAAAATATTTATAGCAACTTTTAGTGGTGGTAAAGAATTGCAAATTGAGGGGATGCCCATCAATTGGAAAATGGCTGAACAAGTGGTTCTATATGATTATGATGGAATGCTATTTTGCTATAAGAAATGATGAGCAGGAATGCTCTCAGAAAAACGTAGAAAAACTTAAGTGAACTGATACAAAGTGAAAAGAAAGAACTAGGACAACATTGTACATAGTAATTGTGATATTGCATAATGATCAACTGTGAATTACTTACCTATCCTCAGCAATACCATGATCCAAGACAATTCTGAAGGACTTATGGTGGAAAATGCTATGCATCTCCAAAAAAAGAACTGATGAATTCTGAATGAAGATTGAAGTATGTTTTTTCTTTACCTTCTTTAATTTTTTTTTTTTTTGGTTTTCTTTCAGAACATGAATAACGTGGAAAATATATTTAACATGACTACACATGTATAACCTTTGTCAAATTGCTTGCCTTCTCAATGAGAGGGGACAGGAATGGAAGGCAAGAGAGAATTTGTTAATCAGGTTAAAAAAATAGATGTTAAAATTGTTTTTACATGTAATTAGAAAAAAATAAAAATACTAAATTAAAAAAAAACATTTCAGTAACCCTCTCTGTTAGCAAGTCATCTGCATATTGGGGCTAACACTAACTGTTGAGTTTGTTAGCATCCTTAAATCTATTGAGATTTCTTAACTTCTGTGAGCTTTTGGAATTCATCTTTACACAGGAGCAAAGCTGATGCCGCAGATCAAATTACATGATTACATTCTAGAGAGAGAAATATTTGAGAATATAAACTACAGAGTAATTCTTTGTGTAGTAATGAACATAATAATCTAGTAAAAAATGAACTACTAAGCATATAGTAGACAGACTATTAGGGACACTATGAATAAATGAATTTATGAATAATATCTTCTATAAAAATTATACTTAATAAGAATCCTAAACATATAAGGTCATGCAATTATTCCTAGAAGGAGCATAATAATGAATCACTTGGGAATATTTAGACTTCATTTATTTTTGCATAAAAGAAGGAGAGGGAAGAGAGTACATGAGAGAGAGAAAACAAAAAGCTATAGGATATGGATAAGAGATATGGAGGAAGAGAAGGAGGAAGAAAGAGGAAGAGGAGAAGGAGGAGAAAAGGAGAAAGAGGAGGTAGAGGAAATGAAGAGAGGAATAGGAAGAGGAGGGGAGATGGAAACACAAAGAGAAAGTGAGAGAAAGAGAGACATGAGGAAGGAAGGAGGGCAGAAGATTTCCAATCAAAACCAGAAGGGAGGCACAGAGCTCTTGTAATCACTAGAAGGGGAAGGAAGAAACAGTAGATGCTCCCTCACCCTGCCTATGAAAGAGCAAAAGCAAGACAAAAACCTTTATTATTAAAAGCAAAGCAAGAGAAAACAGTAAGAAAGGTCAAGGGCCAACATTCCAAGCACCTAGCAACTGTTTCTAATCAAACTAAATCTCATGCTCAGTAATGCCTCTCCTCTTCGCCACCTTATTAGAAGCCACCTAATACTTAACCATATTGGAAACTTTAAAGAGATGCTAGGTCTGCCTAAGCTGAAAGTTCTGCCAATCAAAGTCAGTTTGGCAAGGAGTCTGACTTTGACTGAGAACCAGTATCCATCATTTCTTCTAATTTCACCACCATCATTGCAAGAGTGGGACATTTCACAAGAATATAGGTCATTTTGTTGGGGCAGGTAGGTGGTGCAGTGGATAGAGCACCAGTGCAGGAGTCAGGAGGACCTGCGTTCAAATCTCACCTCAGACACTTGACACTCACTAGCTGTGTGACCTTGGGCAAGTCACTTAACCCCAATTGCCTCATCTTGGGTCATCTCCAGTCATCTTGATGAATATCTGGTAACTGGATTCAGATGGCTCTGGAGGAGAAGTGAGGCTGGTGATCTGCACAGCCCTCCCTCACTCAAAACAAAGTCAAGTGCAAGTCATGTCATCATTTCTCTGATGGTATGGTCTACTTCATCAATGAAGGACGAACACACAGACACATTCAAGCCATTTTGTATTTTGATTAGCTGGGTATGGCTAACATATTCTACATTTAGTGACCAAACTTGTTTGATAGGCCTGTACTTTTCTACACTGGCCTTAAAAATATATGTACAACTTATTGCAGGGCTTTTTTAGAGGTCTTTACAACTTGGTAGAGGCTGCTAGAACATGTGCTGCTCTAGAAGAGCCTTCCAGAGCACAGAATCACCTAAGTATCATGCTAAATATTCAATTTTCTTTTTGGTAAATGGCAATTTCAGAAAACTGAAGAACTGAATAACCTGCTGTAATCTGCTTTGAGTTGTCATAGTCTTTAATAAGATTTTTTAAAAAGTAAAAATAGGAAATACAAAGTTTCAATGAATGCAAATTATGTAAATTCTTCATGAATAAGGAATACTTCATTTTCAGTATAATTTTTTCCAATGCCTAGAAGAGTTCCTGGCACATAAAAAATACTTAATGATTGAATTTTTGATAAGGATTTTAAAGTGGAAATGAAATATGTGATCTTGTTATTAAATTAAAATTTCTGTTATTTAAATCAAATTTTTGAAAAATGTGTTCATTTTTTTGACCAATTTGACCAATTTTGACCAATTTGACCAATATTCTAAGAGATCTTAATTGCAAGATTTGCCTTTAAAGAAAAAAAAAAAGAAATTCAAATTTAAATAAAATTTTCCCCATCATGCTCTTTGGGATAACCAGTTTTGTCACTTAAGTAAAAAATTCCCACTGGTACATTTATATTATGTATGTCCTTCACAGTATGCATGAATGCAAAACTTCATACTAAGTTATAAAAAGTCAAGGTTAGAATTGAAAATGTAAAACATTAATAATTACATTATAGCAAAACAGCTGAGAAATCTTCAAATGCTATTTTCATTCTGTATGCTTTGTTATTTGCTTTTGTATGGACAATAAAGTTCAAAATGTGTTACTGAAGAAAAGCATGAGATTGAAGCATGCTGTCCTCAAAAGTATTAATATTTACTAATGCAGAGCAAAAGCATTAATATGGTAATGTGTAAATTATTGTTATCATATTAGTACATTTCACAGTCGTTCTAAAATAGCTTTCATTTCTAGTGCACCTGATTTGTATGTTGTGCCACTTATTTGTCATTTAAATTGGTAATTTTGCATATAAAGTGTGAACACGTTTTAATAATATTCATAGAGGAAATTGCAAGTGCCAGACAATACCAAGGCATATGTCAAAGTATTGGCCAGCTTAAAAAAAAATCCTGCAAGAAGAAACAAGCTCTAATGAATTAACTCAATGCCTGCTCATCCAGGATATTAAAAGAAACAAATAAACAAACAATCAACAATAACAACAAAAAAGCTGAAAGCCAAAACCGCACAGAGAATCATCTGCAGTCAGACTTGCCCGGCTTTCCCAGAGAGCTGAGATGAGATGCAGCCCTGGATCTTTCTTTCTCCACAGCCCAACATACAAGAGTTTAATCAATGGTATGATGCATTGGCCAGGCTATTTGTGCTGCCTGAAGGTAATGCAGCAAGGCAAAGCACCTATTTGGCAGTACTGGAGGCAGGCTGCTTTAAGCTATAGAGTAATTATCCAATAGAAATTATTCATCCAACAATTTACAAAGGAAATTAATTTAAACTAGTGCTTCACACTTGGTAATCAAATTGTTATTCTTTCATGGTGGACTAAATACACATTTTCCCTAGAAATAGCTGCACATTTTCCTTGTGACCGATATTTAGACTGATATTTTTCCAGATTTTTTTCATATGAATAGGTACAAAGATAAACCTGCTGACTTCGATGAATCCTACGACACTTTCTCTATATACTATGATAACTTATGTACAGACAGAAGCATACTAATCACTTTGTCCAGGCTGGAGTTGACACAGGCCAGTCCCTTGGAAGTTTAGGTTCAATACTTGAACAACGTAAGAGATTTATAAGTTATACAACAGTTAACAAAAAGGGATTTACTTCACCACTTTGAGCATATTCGACAATGAGAGACAATGAAGACACCTTTAATTAATTCAATTGAATGAAACTCCCATATCTGACTTGATAATCATGATTCATCTTCCAAATATGAGTGTTGTTGGAATTCCTCATGGCTGCTTTGTACTCAGGTAACCAGAAAGTGATGTTAACAGCCTAGACCTTTAGTTTCCTGATTAAATTGAGTCTCCAAAATGGTATCAATATATTTTGTGGAAAACTTAGCCTAACTGGCATGAGGAGATGTCAGGATATTGTTTCTACCTTATGAGCTATACTTTTTTTCTCTTGATTTCATGAGGAAACTTTGAAGAAAATGACTATTTGACCATATGAATATGTGTGTGTATATATATATATATGTCTATGTATGTATGTGTGTATGTATGCATATATTGACTTCAGTACATTAATGCCTTTCTCATCAGAAAGAAGTATATAGCAAAGAAATCTCAGAGAATTAAGTGCAGAAATTCTGTTTTACTGCAGGTCTGAAGATACCAAGTATATACAGTTAGAAAGATAAAGAAGTGTTACAAAATCCACATGTCTAGCTTAAGAGATAAAAAGCCTTAGAAGTTCTGTAGCCATAAATATCTCTGTCCAGTTGCTCAACTCCAGGAAATTCCGAGGCTCGGTGTTTTTCTCCCTATGTAACAATCCTTGGGTCTTTCAAACTCCATCTGTTTTCATTCCCAGTCTAAGCTAGAGCTTTTCCTAAGCTCTCTTGTTCCTAAAAAAAGTCCCTTCTGTCTGCTTTTACCCAGTTCAGATGCAACAGTATCCTAGACTTGTTTCTCCTAAGATTCTAAGCCTCAGTACCTGAGGCTTCATTACTCTTTGAGTTTACTTGTCTTCAGAGCTCAGTCACTGACATGCTATTTTTCCTTCACATTTGGAAAGTAGTGTAAACCAGGAGTGAAGAACCAGCCTTGAGGCTACATGGGCCCTCTAGGTCCTCAAGTGCAGTCTTAATAAAAAGATTTGTTTTATGAAGTTTGGATTCAGTCAAAGGGACACATGTAAGGACCTAGAGGGCCACATATGGCCCCCAGACCACAGGTTCCCCACCCCTGCTTTAGACTTTTCTTTGCCCTTTCCTTAGCTTAAATATAGTCCCCTTGAGCCTAACTACTTGGTATTATTATAATTTAAGCTCCTTGTGGGCCTGATCCATCTTTATATTTTCCTAGCATGACAACATGTATATACACATATGTACGTGTATATGTGTGTATGTATACACATGCACACACACATATATATGGTGTTTAACAAATGTGTATTGAAAGAGTGATTGAATATTTACCCACTTGTCTTTTTACAGAATCTTTCTTTGGGATGCAAATATTTCTGTCACTCATATACATGCTTATTGTAAGTAGGGCATTATCTATGGGAGATAGATAGACAGATGGATAGATAGGTGGATAGATGGACAGATGATAGATAGATAGATAGATAGATAGAT
Organism: Notamacropus eugenii; assembly: GCF_028372415.1. NCBI lineage: Eukaryota > Metazoa > Chordata > Mammalia > Diprotodontia > Macropodidae > Notamacropus > Notamacropus eugenii. The sequence goes on from NC_092873.1 coordinate 447,663,009, forward strand.
AGATAGATAGATAGATAGATAGATAGACAGACAGACAGATAACTCAATTAACTGACAACCTGAACTCAAGAAGTCTACAAATTTGCTGGAAAGGTAAAACTTAAGTGACAAGTGATTTTTATATTGCTGGGCATTTTCATTGAGTTATGTATACCCTTTTACTTGCCTTAAATTTCCATTGAAATTCTTTGATTCCTTCCTTCTTCCTTTCTTCCTATTTTCCTTTCTTTTCTTTTTTCCCTCCTTCACAAAACTTAGAGTCAAGTTATTACTATAATAAGAAATGAAGGGCAATTGACTGTGTGACAGGAAGGATACTGGAGATAATATCTCTGACAATGATACCAGCCTCTCTTACCCCTTGAAGCTGAAATTTAGCCAGTTATATAAATAAAGACAGCCCAGGCTTCTGAACTGGTGCTTCTTACCTGACTTCCAACAGAGATGACAGTATTGTTTGGAGAGGATGAAAGAGAGCCAGGGGATAGTTCTCTGTGGCAGAACAGTACAGGTCTCAGAAGTCTGGTTTCCTGGGAAGCTTGCTCTATGTATCTGTGTGTGTTTCCTGATGTTGTGTTTGTCCCTCGGAAAAATATCATGCAGTGGGCTATATTTCAAGATGCTGGGAATCTTAGAGTTTGGGCAGTAACTAGAGTGTGTCATAGAACAAATAACAGCTTGGAAATATTTCCTGATCTTTTCCCTAATTAACCTTTGCTAGTTTTCAAAGCCCTGATCCTTAGTAGTGAGAGAGACAGAGGGGCGGAGCCAAGATGGCGAAGTAGAAAGACGCACATACACATAGCTCCGAACCCACAAACCACAGAACGGCTAGAGGGGACTAACCCAGGGCGAGTTCTGCACCCAGAGACCATGGAATATTGGAGCGAGGGAGATTTCTGTTCCGGAGAGACCTGCAAACCTCTCACGGGGGGTCCTTCGCGCCGTGGACTGGGATCCAGGGCGGGTAGCAGAGAGCAACCCTATCGCGGCAGCGACACCGTGAGAAAAAGATCTGAGAGGGCTACGGGATGGGATCTCCAGCGGCCACGCGGGTCCCCCCACCCACAGAGGGACCAGCAAACCTCTCGCAAAAGGTCCGTCACGCTGCAGACGCGGTGCCCAGCCCAGACCTGCGGCGGCCGCCGTGGCCGCGGCTCTGAGAGACACAATTCTGAGAGGGCTCTGGAGGTGGGATCTTCAGCAGCGGCACGGGCCCCCCCACCAACAGGTGACTGACGGGGGTAGGTGAGAGAGGCTCTTTGGCGGGTTGAGAGGGGAGTGAGGTGCCCCCATGGCTTGGGGCACCCCCGGGAGGTGGGGGCTGAGAGGCGGCTGCGGACGGGGGCTCCCCAAGTGAGCAGGAGCCTGGATCCACTGTGGAAGGTCTGTGCATAAACCCCCTGAGGGAATTGAGCCAGAGAGGCGGCCCTGCCCCTGACCTCAGCGCCTGAGCTTAATTTAACACTGAATAACAGCCATGCCCCTGCCAAAAATCCTAAGGCGGGAAGCAGCATTTGAATCTCAGTCCCCAAACACTGGCTGCGAGGACCAGGAGACGAGGTGGGTGTGAGGAGAATATTCAGAGGTCAGGCCACTAGGTGGAGAAAATGCCAAGAAAACGGAAAAGAAATAAAACTATTGAAGGGTACTTTATTGGAGAAAAGACACTTCCTCCCTTCCTTTCTGATGGGGAAGAACAAGGCTTGCCATCAGGCAAAGACACAGAAATCGAGGACTCTGTGTCCCAGCCCACCCAATGGGCTCGGGCCATGGAAGAGCTCAAGAGGAATTTTGAAAATCAAGTTAGAGAGATGGAGGAAAGACTGGGAAGGGAAATGAGAGGGATAAGGGAGAAGCATGAAAAACAGATCAGCTTCCTGCTAAAGGAGAACCAAAAAAATCTTGAAGAAATTGGCACCTTGAGAACTAGCCTAACTCAGCTGGCAAGGGAGGTGCAAGGGGCCAATGAGGAGAAGAATGCTTTCAAAAGCAGAATTAACCAAATGGAAAAGGAGGTTCAAAAGCTCACTGAAGAAAATAGATCTTTCAAATCTGGAATGGTACGGATGGACGCTTTGGACTTTTCGAGAAAGACAGATATCTCAGAACATACCGCGCAGATTCGAAAAATGGAAGATAAGGTGAAATATCTTATTGGAAAAACAACTGACCTGGAAAATAGAATCAGGAGAGACAATGTAAAAATTCTGGGACTACCTGAAAACCATGATCAAAAGAAGAGCCTAGACATCATCTTCCATAAAATTATCAAGGAAAACTGCCCTGAGATTCTAGAACCAGAAGGCAAAATAAATATTCAAGGAATCCGCAGAACACCGCATGAAAGAGATCCAAAAAGAGAAACTCCTAGGAGCATTGTGGCCAAATTCCAGAATTCCCAGGTGAAAGAGAAAATATTGCAAGCAGCTAGAAAGAAACAATTCAAGTATTGTGGAAATACAATCAGGATAGTACAAGACTTGGCACCTTCTACATTGAGGTATAGAAGGGAATGGAATAGGATATTCCAGAAGTCAAAGGAACTAGGACTGAAGCCAAGAATCACCTACCCAGCAAAACTGAGTATAATACTTCAGGAGAAAAAATGGTCTTTCAATGAAATAGAAGACTTTCAAATTTTCCTGATGAAAAGACCAGAGCTGGAAAGAAAATTTGACTTTCTAACACAAGAATGAAGAGAACCATGAAAAGGAGAACAGCAAAGAGAAATCATAAGGGACTTACTAAAGTTGAACTGTTTACATTCCTACATGGAAAGACAATATTTATAACTCTTGAAACATTTCAGTATCTGAGCACTGGGTGGGAGTACACACACACACACATGCACACACGTACACATACATAGAGACAATGCACAGAGTGAATTGAAGAGGATGGGATCATATACTAACAAAAAAAAAAACTAAATCAAGCAGTGAGAGAGAAATATTGGGAGGAGAAAGGGAGAACTTATATGGGGCAAATTATCTCTCATAAAAGAGGCAAGCAAAAGACTTATTAGTGGTGGGATAAAGAGGGGAGGCAAGAGAAAAACATGAGGTCTACTCTCATCACATTCCACTAAAGGAAAGAATATAATGCACACTCATTTTAATAGGAAAACCTATCTCATAATACAGGAGAGTGAGAGACAGGGGCACAAGCAGGATGGGGGGGAGGATAGAGGGGAGAGCATGGGGAGGAGGATGCAATACGAGGTCGACACTCATGGGGAGGGAAAGGACCATAAGAAAATAGAAGTAATGGGGGACAGGACAGGATGGAGGGAAATATAGTTAGGCCTATACAACACAACTAGTATGGAAATCATTTGCAAAACTAAACAGATATGGCCTATATTGAACTGCCTGTCGTCCAAGGGGAAGGGGTAGAGAGGGAGGGAGCTAAAGAAGTTGGAACTCAAAGTGTTAGGACCAAATGTAATGTTCTTACCACTGGGTAACAAGAAATACAGGTTAAGGGATCAAGAAAGCTATCCGGCCCTACAGGACAAAAGAGAAGACGGAGACAAGGGCAGGGAGGGAGGATAGAGGAGAGAGCAGATAGGTCACAGGGGCAATTAGAAAGCTTGGGTCTGGGGGGGGGAGGGGAAAAAGGGGGAGAAAATTTGTAACCCAAAATTGTGTGAAAATAAATGTTAAAAGTTTAATAAAAAAAAAAAAGAGAGAGAGACAAAACACAAACTCAGACAATATGTAAAATTTCCTAGTGAGTGCATTAGATTTTTTCAGTGAAATTATCTGCAATGTTGTTGATTTTGGTTCTCCTTACACTAGTGCAGATCACAACATATTCACGCTTTTTCATCCTGTATAGTTTTTGGTCATATCTCCTAATCCTACATATAACATCTTTCTGTGTGTTGCCTCCCCCCCAGTAGACTGTAAGCTCCTCTAGAGAAGGAATTAATTTTACTTTTATTTTTTATTAATATCCCCAGCACTTAGCGTAATGCATGACCCATAGCAGGGACTTAAATGTTTATTGATGCATATTCTATTAGGCCATTCATAGAGGAGACACTTGACATGTTGGGGGCAGGGGAGCCTTCCTGTACATCTCTTGACGTTGTGAATATGGGTAAGGTATAAAAGATGTCCATAAATTATTTCCTTTCCTCACTGTCTTGCTGAAATACTTTTTTAGTCATATTTAGCTAGTGACATCCCACCGATCATTTCTGCTTAAAACTTTTTGGGTAAGTTTTAAACTATGTGCCCCTACAATGTACTCTATTTATCTTCAAATGACCCTCAACTTTAATTATTCAGAGACTATGGTCTTTTATAAGAAGCAATCATATAATGTCACTGGAAGTATGTTGATATTAAAAAAGATGAGTCTGTTTCAGGAATCTTAGAATCATTTAAATAATTGTGCATGTCCTTTTGAAATGTTTTCTAGTGGTTGCTTTTTAATTATTACCATGACTTACTTCCTAATTGCATTCCTTATATACATCAACCAACAGAACCTACCATTCTAAACAAACATATTAATATATTGATCATGTCTACAAATCTATTCTTCTCATTCATATTTTCCACCTCCTTGTATCATGATTGAAGTCATGATTAATTATTGAATTGAAAGGAATTCTGAAATATTTCAATATTGTTTCCTTTACATTAATAAGGTTATCAGGAATGAGAATAAGTCTATATTAGGTCTTAAAATGTGACCTAGGCAGATATGGATTGAAACCATTTTAAAATATTTTAAATTTAAATTATTTTAAATTATTCTAGTTCTAATTATTCACTTCTATAGCCGTTCATATATGTGTCCCTAAATTACTCTGAATTCATCATATTTGTCATTTTTTATGGTGAAATAATACTTTTGCATTCATAAATCGTAGTTATCTCAGCCATTCCAGAATCAACGAATATACTTCCCTTCCAATTCTGTCATTACAAAAAAAAAAGTGTCACCATAAATATTTTTGTATATATCGACACTTTACCTTAGCATTTGATCCTTGCGTGATTCATTCCTATTAATGGCATCAATAGGACAGACGTTATTGTATAATTCTTCAAAGACAACCCAACCCATTCTATTTCTCTTGTCCAATTATATATTGAGCTCACAACTCACACGGAGTGTCTGTCTAAGATATATGAATGAATGTACTAACTCTGTTTCCCATCTAAATGTATCACACACTCTGAACAATAATTATTCCTCATCCATTTGATTTTCCTCATATAGATAACAAGATAAAATCCTTAAATTATTAGAGATCTCATTTACCATGTCCTTTAGCCTTCCAGGGCTTGATACACTCAATACAATGTCTTTTTTAAATTATAGTATTTGGAAGATCTCATCCTACACACACACACACACACACACACACACACACACACACACACACACACACAAAACCTTCCACCATTTAAGCACATGGTAGTGGAAGCATGTTTGCTAAATATGTATACATTTTTATCTTCCATAATTAATAACCAGAAACATCAAACACATTAGTTGTTATATATATTTGAATAATATTATATGATTTTGGCATACAAGTAAGGAATGCTTTTTGGAAGATAATCTTTTAGTGCTCTACTTTGCTATACTAAAACATATATTTTTATTGTCAATAAGTTGTTGAGAATTTTTCATGTCTTTTATACCTTTTTGTCAACTGTGTAATTGTAAAGATGTGTAAAGACACTCATCTAAATTTACACTAGAATTTCTATTATGGGTACCAATAAAAGAAAATAAAATGCCAAGGCTTGGAATCTATGTATTTTTCTAGGATGCATTTAATTGGATTACATTTCTACAAATTCCCACATAGTTGAGTTAGTTGGGTTTTCATGTACACAATAAGTTTCTTCTTTAGTGTCTTCCACACCCACCTGTGAATAAATCTGTAGCATAAGCCTTATTAAACCATGAAGTGACTAAGTTGTCCTATGTTTTTTAAATCAAAGATATACCTTATATGTTTGTTTATTCTTAAGGGAGTGCAGCGGTAAGTACCCTGGCATACACTGGAGGGCCTGATGCACAGGTTCTTAGATCTGCTTTTCCAAAAGGAAAGCAACATTTGAGGGGTCAACAATCCCTTTAATCAAACACATACACCAACAAAGAAAATATAAGCAGGACCAACAGACAGGGCTTCTAACTGTCTGACTATAGGCAATGCATGGTTGGTTGTTGTCCTTCATCTTTGAGGAGGACCAAAATGACATTACCATTGTAAAGTGAAATTTCAATATTTCTGACTATGGCTGATCAGACCAATATGAGTTTGGGAATGCTCTACCACATGTTGGGCACAGATAGTCTGTTTGAATATTTTGGGTGAATATCCCAAATTTTCACATCCTGCATTTACTTTATGCTGCCTCAATTCTGCTTTGCTCAAAGAGCACAGCACCTTTTCTTATATGGGCACAATGTGCTGAGCAGTCCTACACAGGTATCTCCCATGTTGTGCAGTCAAATCCAAAGTCTTGAGAGAGACCTTGAGAGTGTCTTTGTATCATTTCTTCTGGCCACCATGTGATCTCTTGCCCCATGCAAGTTCTCCTTAAAATAGTCTTTTTGGCAAGCTTACATTTTGCATTCAAACAATGTGGCCAGCCCAAGTGAGCTGTGCTCTCTGAAGCATAGTTTGAATACTTGGCAGTTCAGCTTGAGCAATTACTCCAGTGTCTGGTACCTTATCATGTCATATCCTAAGACAGTTCAAATAGAAGCAATTCTATCCTGGCATGGTGTTGGTAGACTGTCCATGTTTCACAAGCATATAACAATGAGATCAGCACAACAGCTCTTTAGACCTTCAGTTTGGTAGTCAGTCTAATACCTCTTCTCTTTCTTCAGAGCCTCCCAAACACTGAACCAGCTCTGGCAATGCATGCATCAACCTCATTGTCAATGTGTACATCACTGGAAAGTACATTACCAAGGTAAGTGAACTTATCCACAGCATTCAAAACTTCTCCATTTGTTGTAACTGAAGGTTCCACGAATGGATGATGTAGTTGTGGTTGATGGAGCACCTGTGTTTTTTTGGTGTTAATTATTAGGCCAAAATTAGCACAGGCAGTAGAGAATTAATCTATACTTTGTTGCATCTCAACTTCAGAGGTTGGATTGAGTGTACTATCATCTATAAACAGAAAATCATACATCAACACTCCCTCCACTTTGGTCTTGGCTTGTAACCTTTTCAAATTGAAGAACTTACCATCAGTATGGTAGCTGATCTTGATGCTGTGTTCATTCTCATTGAAAGCATTTGTCTACATGACTGAAAGCATCATGCTAAAAAGCATGGGAACACGCACACAGCTGTGTTTCACTCCACTGGTAACTGGGAAGGCATGAGCACTTTGTCCATTATCTAGAACCCAAGCAAACATGCCATCATGAAATTGACATACAATATTGATGAATTTCTCTAGGCAATCAAATTTTGACATAATTTTCCATAAGCCCTCATGACTAACAGTGTCAAAGGCCTTGGTAAGATTTACAAATGTTGTGCACAGACGTCTGCTTTGCTCCTGGCATTTTTCCTGGAGTTGTCAGGCAGCAAACACCATATCAACTGTTTCTTCACCCTTTTTGAAGCCACTCTGGCTCTCAGGTATGTGCCCATCTTCCAGGTGAAGGATCAGCCTATTAAGGAGGACTCTAGCAAGAATTTTGCCAGCAATGACTAAGAGAGAGATCCCCCTGTGGTTGTCCCGGAACTATCTATTCCCTTTACCCTTATAGAGATCGACAATGGAGGCATCCTTGAACTCCTGAGGGGTAACCTCCTTTTGCCATATAACCTGGAAAATTTCAGTCATATTTTGTATGAGCATGATCCCCCTACTTTGTAAACCTCAGCTGGAATAGAATCAGCACCAGGTGTTTTGCCACAGGAAAGGAGCCTAATGGCACTCAAAACCTTTTCTTCAGTTGGAAGTTCAGCTAAGGAGGGACTGACTTCAACTTGAGGTAAATGGTCAATGGTCTCAGCATCGATTTGATGATGGTCTGTTGAGAACACTATGGAAATGTTCAGCCCATCTCTCTAGGACCATATCCTTATCACTAATCAATGTGGCTCCATCAGCACTGAGTAGTTGTGATGCACCATAAATTTTTGGTCCATAAATAGCTTTCAAGGAATCATAAAAGTGCTTTGGATTGTTGCTATCAGCATAAAACTGAATTTCATCTGCCTTCTTTCTGAGCCAAGAATCCTGTATCTCTCTAACCTTTGCTTGTACTTTACTTTTGATGGAATTAAATGCTGCCTTCTTAGAGGAGGATGAACTATCCTGCTGGGAAATCCTGTGGAATTCACGTTTTTCATTTAGCAGCTTCTGAATTTCCCCATCATTTTATTCAAACCAGTCTTGGTGTTTGCGAGTGTTCTGACCCAGATGAGCAAATGCAGTGCAGTACAGCATATCTGTGAGAGATGCCCACTCCTTTTCTGCTCCACTGTTGACAACTGTGTGTTGGTTCAATTTTCCCTCCGAGTCAGCAGCAAACTGTTCCCACTCAAAGAAGAGCTCTAATTTGTTGACATTAATTCTTCTGGTAGTCTTTTTGCCTTGGGATGGCTCTTTTAATGAATGTGAATATTTAGCTTGGAAAGAATAAGTCTATGATCAGTCCAGCAATCTGTACCACACATTGCCTTTGTCACTCTCACATCTTCATGGCCATTGGAACAAATTGTTCTCAAACACCTATTCCACCAGATGAAGTCTTCACATGCTTGGGGTAGACACCTCTCTAACTTATAAATGAATTTTAGAACCATTGGTTACCCTCAATCTAGTTTGGCCTGTCTGTTGAAACAATTTACTGAGGTGTGGCAGCTGCGCATGCTGCAACTTCTTGGAGACAAAAGTAAGAGTTAGGCGGAACAGGTGGACACCAAAAGTGGAGAGAGCCCTGAGAAGGACTCAATAGCCATCACACCAAAGGTAATGGTCCTCTCTGAGCACACCCTACACCCTAGGCAATACATACATCATTACCAGAGAGAGAAGCACCAACATCTGGATTTTCAAAGCTGGGGGCTTCTTAAAATGGCTGCCCAGAGTTTCATCTGACACATGAACCTTCTTCCAAAAACTAAGCCCCAAAGTAAAACCTTACCTCAGAGTATACTCTTTTCAGAGCTGAAGGGGACAACCCTCATGACCTAGTGCCTCATTACAAATTAACAAAAGGTATCTGAGACCTATTAATGAGTAGTAAAGATCTTTAACTATTCGCTCTACCCACCATTAACCTTACATTAACATTATGATTCATTCCATTATTTTCCCTTGGTCTGTCTTTTTGCTAGGCTTTCCTATAGCAAAAGGAGAAAAATATTATCCTGTCAGCTTCACAGGACTCAACTCAGAGGGCAAACCCCTAGTGGTGTTGGTGAACCACATTAACTCTTTGGACATACATTCCCCATCCTGGTGATTCTTATCCCCTGGCCATTCAGGACATTTTTGCTAGCTATCCTCCATGCCTGGAATTCTCTCCCTCCTCATCTCTGCATCCTGAATTCTTTTAAATCCCAGATACAACCATACCTTCCATGATTCTATAGGAAGTCCTCCCAGCTAAAAGGGTAAAAATATTCCCTAGAGCCTTCCATCTATTTAATTATCTTCAATTTATCCCTCACATGACCTGATTGTACACAGTTGTCTACATGTTGTTTCCCTCTTTATACTATTGACCCCTTGAGATCAGGGATTATCTTCTGCCTTTCTTTGTATCCCTAATTCTTAGTACACAGCTTAGCACATAGCAGAAATTTAATAATTGCTTATCAACTTATTTGCTACATATTATTATGCAGTCATATTGGTCTGCTTGGCTATTCCTCACATCAGGTACTCCATCTTTCTGTCAGTGAATAGCTATGTCCCATGCCAGGAAAAAAAAAAAAAAGTCTTACTCTTCATTTCTCTTTATGTAGTGCAAATACTGGTTTCCTTCAATACTTAGGGCAAAACTTTGTATAGTAAACCTTTCCTAGACTCCTTAGTTCCTAGTCTTATTGCCCCCTTCTCCCATGTTATCTTGTGAACATTTTGTATGTATTTGATATACATCTACATTGATATGTACTATTTCCTCTATTCTAAGTTCCTTGAAAATGAAACTGTTTAGTTTTTGTCTTTGTTTTGCCAGCACCTTTGGAAACATGGTGAGAATTCTTGAGAATCTACTTCAACATGTAGATTTAGAGAACTGAACAGTAAGAGTATGTTTTGAAAACTGGAGAATCTAGCAGTTGTAAATGTGGTTAAAGGTGACTGTGGCTGTGAACTTTCTCATAGCAGATATAGTCTAAATAATCATTTATATCTATATTCTATTCTTATTTCTACTGTTAACAAGTAGCATATTCCAAACTAATGCTTATTTAAACCTAAGAGGTTTAAGAATTTTATACATAGAGAGAAATGATCAAAAACTTATGAGAAAAGAGATTCTGCCATTAAATATTTAATAAACCAAGGTGTGGGCTCAAGGCTAATTATTTACATAATGATAAAGATATTACAACTTCAACAGAAACATCAAAACATATCCCTTGATGGTCTTAGTACTTTAGATGAGAATAAGAAACAATGAGCTAATATAATTTGAGTAAGAGATTATTACCCCACCTAGGCTATCTGCAAGAGTTGATTTAGTAACTGATCTCAAAGGTCAATTATATAAAATTGTCTCTTTTATTCTATGCACAGTTATCCCCAATAGCTTGATAACTTTGGTCTTGTTATGTGATAGTGCAATTATGTCCCCTACGGCTTGGGATGAAGATTTAGCAGGAAATTTCCTGGGAAAGATGGTCTGGACAACAAAATGGAAAATGTGTCATTTGTGTCCTCAGCTTAGTTTTAAAAATATGAATGAACAAATTTCTCTATAAAGCCCACTTTCCAAAATATTGGGAAAATCTAAAGTTTTCTTCTCCTTGGGGATGGGGGAGTAGGTAAGGGGTCAATAAATTATTGTGGATTTTCCCAGGAGTCTATTGAAGAACTCACAATTTCTGTACACCAGAGGCAGATAGGCACAAGGGTTAAAGCACTGACCCTGGGGTTAAGAAGAAATGAGTTCAAATTTGGTCTCAGATATTTACTAGTTGTATTAACCTGGGCAAGTCACTTCATCTATTTGCCTTGGTGTCCTCATCTGGAAAATGAGTGCCTATTTCACAAGATTGTTGTGAATATCAAATGCAAAAATATTTGTAAATAGTTCTTGGGACAGTGGCTAGTATATAGTAGACACTGTATAAATCTTATTCCCCTCCCTTCCATTTTTTACTGAGAAAGCAGTAACAGTGAACAGAATGGAATGTTATCTAGTCTCTTTTATGAACTGGTATATGTATATTGTCTGACTCTGGTAGAACTTCCACTCAAATGAATTTTCATATATGCCTAAGAATTTAGCTACCAGATAGAGCTCTGAGAAGTGTGACTGCGGACCTGAGTTTAAATGAATAAAGTGCTTGGGTGGAGGAAGCGGGGTGGATACTGCTCAAAATATCATTCAAATCATCAAATGTAGGTACCTCACCCCTAACTATAAATTTGACTTTATGCAGGTGATTTAAAGTCTCTGGAGCTTAGTTATTTAATATTAAAATAAGAAAGGGTATGATTTAGATCATTCATTAGAGATGAAAGTACACGTACTCAAGAGTTAAAATTCAAATTCCATCTCTCAGGCCTTGGGAAAGATAATCAATCAGTAAGCATATATTAAGGACCTGCTATGTTCCTGACACTGTGCTAAGTTCTAGGAACACAAAGAAAGGCAAGAGACAGATCCTGACCTCAAGGTTCTGGTAATCTAATGTGGGAGAAAATATGCAAACAGCTATATACAAATAAACAATATACAGGATAACTTAGAAATCAGAAGGCTCTAGAATGTAGAGGGATTAGGAAAGGTTTTCTCAATATAGTGGGATTTTAGCTAGGAACGTCTCAACTTCACTGGCCCTCAGTTTTCTCATGTATAAAACAAGGGAGGTGGGATATATGTCCACTGAGAGGCCTTGCAGCTATAATCCTATGAGCCTAGAATCTCCCAGATGGAATTCAGCTAGAAAACTCTACGATTCTTTGATTTATGCAACTTTAAATTTTTCATGAGGCAGTGGGATACCTGACTAGAGGGAAGCTGGAGCTCACAGTAAAGATAATCACTAGATGGAGGATGAGAGACATATGGAAGGAGAAGAATTAAAGTTAACGTTAAGAACATCAATGAGGCAAACTTTTCCATGATCAGTAAGGCTTATAGATCAATTTAGAGATTGCAAACTACTAAGTAGGAGTGTCTATTTTGTATGGGATACAGGCCTCTGTGTGTATATGTGTACACACGTATATTTGCAACATAGCAGTACACACACATATGCATACATAGGGAAGGGTGTGGACCTTTGATTAAGAAAATAGCTTCTGCCAATGTACATCAGTACGTGTTCTTCAATGTATCATCTTACATAGTTGCTCAGGCTCCCAAGAAGTTAAATAAACATAGAACCAGTAGGTATCCAAAGTCTGATATGAACACATGTCCTCCTGCTATGAAGATCTCTATCCACTATATCATACTGTTTCTGATGTCATATTAAAATAACACATCATATAACAAGATTGGATTAGAATTATGGATCACATATGTGGTATATATCGACACTCACATGTGTTTGTGTGTATGCACACATATGTGAGGAATGAAAAACATCAAGAGACAGAATTTCTAGGTAACTAATATTCAATTTATTAATTAGGCTAGCCAGCAATCCATAAATTGATAGTCAGTGATTTCTCTTGGTAACCACAGACAAACTAATGCAGACTCTGAAAGTCTTAATGATTTTATTGAAAAGGAATGGCCCTTAAAAGTGAAAATTGGTAGAAATTTAATGAAGAGGCAGGCTAGGAATCTTCAGATCTTCTTGCCAAAAATATGACTTTTTCAGTCACTTTCATCAGTCTAGACAGGAGAATACATCTCCATTTAGATCACTCTGGTTGGTTTTCCCCTTCATAGGCTGGGTCACCCGAAATCCTAACAGAGGGGTATAATGACAGGTAATCATTTCCCTGGGGTAAGAACTAGTCTAAACTGGATCCTAATTAGGTGGGGTCTTGCAAAGAACAAAGTTGTTTTGAAGTCTAGGATAATCTCATCAATCAGTCATGACCTACAGAGACTAGCTTTTTACAGGAGATAAGCTATACACACATACACACACACACACACACATACACACACATATATGCATGTGTATATATGTATATCTATATGTATGTGTGTGTGTGTATATATATATATATATATATATATATATATATATACATATATATATATTTATAGACATCAGAGTCTAATACAACTAGGCTTACTAGCTTTTAAGAAAAGTCCATGAATATTCAGCGTGTTGTCATGCTTCTACCTCACGAAGATACTCCTCTAAGGAGTATCTCATAAAGGGTGTGCTTCATTTCTTTTAGATCTTCAATTAATCCTTGTGAATTCTCCCCCACTTCTTACTCTTTTATATATATATATATATATATATATATATGTATATATATATGCACATACACACATATATGTATGATAGATAGATGTATAGATGCATGTACACATACATATACATGCACATGTGTATGTATATATAGATGTGTGTATATGTACATATATACACACATCTATATATATATGGAGAGAGAGAGAGAGAGAAAGCGAGGCTTCCAAGGTCTCTGCTATGGAACTGTCTGACCGCCCTCATTATTTTTAGTCAGTCACGATTGGGGTCGGGGAGGAGATCCTTTCTTCTTGCTAACTCTAGGCAGGCTCTGGTCATATGAGGAGTCTGTTAGCTTCTTTATGTACTAGTGCTGCCTATGTAGCCAGGCCTTTCCAATTGTACCGGGCTTCTGGTTGACTTTTTATGCCCTTCTGGAGTGAAAGAAGTCCTCTAGTTTGTCTTTTTATATCTTGATCACGATCATCTCTGGTATATATGTTAGATTTTGCTGTAGGAGGTAGTCTGCCTCCATCTTGGTCAAAGATGACTTCAGTAATTTTCCCTGGAATGGGTTATAAAGAGCAAAGAGTGTGAGCCTGACTTCACTTTGGGACTGAACATACTTCATGTCTTTGCCTCATTCAGAGTACAAGGGTTCCTCAGTAGATAGAAAGGGGACACATTACCCCACCCCCTGAATCTAACAGCATAGAAGTTATTATTGTTAAATTTAAATATTAGTTTCTCAAAAAATTATTTTCTTTTTAAAAAAAATCTAATACAAATATCATCAAAGTAGAACAGAAATTATATTTTTAAATCTAGACATTATTAGCCTGATGTCAAAAGTAAATATTCAAGCAAGGAAAGAATAAATATCCTATTGCATAAAAGGATATAGGTAAAGTGGAGTAAATAAGCATTCTCAGCATAGTTCAAGCAAACAGAAAAAAGAAAAACCATCTAATCTGTATCCAGAATATCATAATTACACCTCAGACTTTAGCCCATAACTGGCAAAGGAATGTTTATGAAAAAAGTATTAACTCTCCAAAATTAAATTAAATTACCTTAAAAAAAAATAACTGGTACTATTTTTTTTGGAAGATACTAGAATTTTTTTTTTCGAGCTTTTCACTTAGTATAGACTAATTGATGGTAACTTACCATGGTACGTAAGGTAATTGATTAGAAACACAATTAGAAACATCAAAGTATTAATATTACTTGCTCAACAGTCATATGAAACAGATGGGTAAATAAATAGCACGAAAAAAATGGTTTTTTTTTGTTTAATGTATAAATCCAGGTGATAGATATGGGGGTGGGGGAGACATTTTTATCTTACCTACTACTACCTAGTACTTTTTGTTTTAAGGGTAAAGTCACTTGAAAAATTAATAGCTTACATACATTGATAACAGAGAATTTTCTATATAACAATAATAATGAAAAATCAGCTCACAGTAATTTATTGAAGGAAGTTGTGAATCAATGATTTTATGTGCAAAATTTGCAAGTCTCCCTTGATCTACTTCCACAAGCTCCTGCAGCTTTCATAAAATATGATGAAAGAGTCTTGTTATATTCAGGAAAAGACAAGAAATGAGAATGTTTTGCCACATCCTCTCCTTTCATAGGGATAATTCATTTTGTTTATGAATAGATTATTTTTAGTAGAATAACATTAATTGATGTTGGTGGAACAGAGTTATTTTCTTACTAATGACTCTCCTCATTAAATAATTTATTGATATAAAGAACTATCAGTTCATAACTATGCATAAATATCTACCATAAACATCAATGGCCTTTAATTATGGTTTTCTACAAGGTCATTGTCTATTTACCATAGTGTCATCTAGACTTTTTATTTTTTTTATTGTAGTCTATAAATATTGGAGTTCCAAAAGGATAACTCTAAAATAATTAACTGACCTTTTTATACCACGTAAAATACCTACCAGTGACTTTTAATTTTAAAGCTCCTCCCTAATATGTGGTTATGAGACATATTATTATTTGTCTTGGAAAAACCTACATTTAGCACTTTCTATTTTTCTTTCAAAGGCTGTCAGTGCTATAATCAGAGTTCTTTACAGTTAGTTTATATAAAATATGAAATTTGTTACCAAATAATGTTGGGTAGCTAAAAGAGATGAATAGTTTTCATTTTTAGACAGCATTTATACTATTTCCTACTATTTTGAGTTATAACAAATCACAGATATCAAAACAAGCAATTTTCCTTTTAATTTTTAAATAACACTTCATTTGGTACATTTCTGAAGCAAAGTTCAAGAAATTTTCATTTGACTAATACTGCTGTGTATAAAATAATTTGATATATTAAGAAAAAACAGGGGTATAAAACAATAAATTTTTAAATGTGAATTTAAACATTTCTTTGATATTCTCCATCTGTTACATATAGGTCAGAGTTTTCTCCTAATATCACATGATTTAAAAGTAACTTTAGAAAGCAATTAAGTTCACCCCTCTTCTCATTTTATATATGAAGAAACTGAGGCCTTGAAAGGAGAATTGACCCATAGAGGTCATAATGGTGGAAAATAGCTGATTGGAGACTTGAACCCATGTATTTTTTCATGAATTCAAAATCTAGTATTCTTTCTACTATAACATACTTTAGTGAGTATGAGAGGAGGAAAGGAAATTAACAGATTTAAAACTCAGTGATGTCTAGTCTAAAAGAATCTGATGGCATGTAAAAGAATAAAGTATGTTAACAATCTTTTATATGTAGTATTTAAGTAATTCTACCATGTGGTTACAGGAAAAGAAATATTGTAAAATACTTTAAAATGCACTTCATGAATTAATTCATCCCTCATCCAAAACAGGGAGAAATCATTTCCTATTATAATATTACTACAAGAACTAGAAATCATTTTGGATGAGTTTGAAAAATCTATTAAGCTCATATAGACCTATTAGATTGGTATTAGTATAATGACAGAGTATTCAGTAAATTTCTGTCATTGTATATTCTTTTTTCAACCTTCCTGAATGTTAGTACTTTACTTCTAAGATGACTTCCAATTTATTATATATGTTCATATATATCTTCTTATATGTGTGTGAATACACATACATAATTTGTACATAGATTTTTATGTTCCCTGCCACTTAGACTGCAAACTTCTGAGAACAGGGACTATTTTTGTCTTGCATCCCCAATGCCTAAGCATAGTGTCTTATACATATTAGGCCCTTAATTAATGATTACTGACTTTTTGATTTGATATCAGTGTTATGTAGTGAAATCCTAAATAATCCTCTAAACATTCTTCAAGAACAGAAAAATATTTTCTTAGAAATCTAAGATCACAAACCCTAACAAACTATATATCCACTGGTCAGAATCAAAACTATGAAGCATTTTACAAATGTAATAATTTTAAATCATCTTAAGGACAGTGAAAAGATGTGTGTAGCCTGCTTTAATCAGTCAATTATTCAATAAAGGATCATTTATTAATGTCTAATATGTACCAGACCATGTGATGGATGCTGGGGATTCAATAAAAATCAGTCTATACCCTTAAATCATACACACATACACACACACACACACACATATACATTCACACATAGATATATCTGTGTGTAGTTTTAATAAAACAGAGTCAAATATTTTTAAGTTATATATAACTAAATATTTGACTCAGTAGAACAAATACTTCTCAAAATATTGATATAACACAACATACACAAAAGGTATGACAATAGAGATAAAAAGCGTTCAGTGATCCTCTAAATGTCAACAAGTGAAACATTGAACAGGGAGTTTTCATGCTCAGTAAAGACATTTGACAGTATTATAAGACCTTCACAAAGTACAAAAAGAAAGAGATTCTCTATTGATAAGTTAATAGTGTTAACAGCAATAATTTTATTCATGTAATATTTTTAAAGTTTGCAAAACATTTCATTTATTCTTCACAATAATAATATAAGATATTCTCCCCATTTTACAGATGCAAAAAAGACAGAGAGATTGTGTACCTGAGATCAAACATGAAGTAAATGTCTCAGACAGAATTTTAATTCAGGTCTTCCTGACTCCCAGTTTAGCAGTCTTATCTACTGCACTGCATAGCTGCCTATAGATATTCCTACTTAGGGATGAAACCAAACTAATGCTATCTATCTCTGAGACATTTTAATTGAGAATTACTTAGTGAAACCCACATAGATCTCAATAAAAAATGTACTAGCCATCCACCCTATTCAGGAAAATGGAGTCCAATGCAGTTCAATTCAACAAATATGTAATAAGTGATTAGTTAATAATGGTACCAAGATTGCACAGTATATAGGGTCCTGGACCCAGAGTTCAGATGATTGAGATCAATTCTGGTTTCATACATTTGTTAGCTGCATAACCCTGGGCAAGTTATTGAATCTTAGTCTGCATCAGTTTCTTCCATAGTAAATGTGAATAACAACAGTTTCTGTCTCACAGGGTTGCTGTGAGGATCATCAAATAAGATAATGCTTCCAAGGCACTTAGTAAAGTGCCTGGCACAGTGAGCATTAAAGAATGTATGTTCCTTTCCTTTCCCTTTTCCCCCACTGCCCCAGTTACCAAATTTAAGATAGACTGCTTGGTTCTTGGGTTGCAAGGGCATAAATGTCTCTTTACCCTCAAGGAACTGGTATTCTTACTGATTCTGGTTGGTAGTAGGCACCTGAATTTACAAAGGTAAGTTTAGAACAAGGTAGGAATAGATAGAAGAAAAGAGAAATTCAGGTAAAATGCTCCAGAAATATTTAGAAGGAAGAGAACACTGAGAAGAGTGGGGGGGGGGTGCTTGGAGTGGGGGTGGAGGTGGGGAGAGGTCAAGAAACATGACATGAAGGGACATGCACTTAAGATAAGACTCAAAGAAGATAAGGTTTGAGAAAAGCAGAGATGTGGAGAAAGTGTACTTACTGTATGGGGGATATTGTATTTCAACTTAGAGACTGAATTTATCAGGTTGAGAGTATATGCATATTTCTACTCCATCCCCCAGTTCTTCCCCCACAGCCCATAAAATACCTACAAAAAATGACTCTAGACAAATTCGAGAACAGCAAAAGCCACAGAAGGACAGAGTGAAAGAGACTTCCAGCCCAAGGTAGCCTGGAAGGCCAACAGGAAAAGTCTATCACACTGGACATGGAGAGGAGCACAGCCCAGGCTTGGATGTGTGGCACTGGGAGGAACAGGATCAGAAAGACCTCGGGGATAAAATCTCCAGCAACAGAGGAGGTTCTCAGATCCCTCAACCTTCAAATGCCAAAGAAAATTTCAAAGGTCATTGAAAGGGCTTTTCCAAATGGGTGAGAAGGGAGCAGAGTCCTCCCCTAGCCCTGGCCCTAAGTGACAATGGCAGCAGCAGAGGCAGCAGCAGTAGCAGTGTCCATTTGTGGAGCCCTCAGCCTAAAGCCACTGCGTGAATTGAGCAGCTGATCTGAATCTCGCCCCTGAGCTGGGTCCTGGGGTAGGGAGGAGCACTGGGCTGGTGTGGCAGTACAGGAGGCAGTTGTGGAGAGGGAATTCTACTACTCACAGATTCTGGGCAGAAAAGTTTGTGGTTGCTCCCAGAGCAGTGTGCAGGCCAGGAAAGGAGTAAACACCTCTCCCTTGATTGTGACGCCTTGGAGGAACTGAGAACTTACAGGTCCCCAAAGTATACTCTCCTCTTGACAAAGGACTCAAAACTAAATGACTGGGAAATTGCCCAAAAAAGGGAGAAAAAAATAACACCAAAGAAGGTTACTTTCTTGATCAACAGGTTTTTTCTTCCATCCTTTCAGATGAGGAAGAGCAAGGCACACCTTCAGAGGAAGTCAAGGCTTCCATAACCTGTAAAATAAATATGCAGTGGTCTCAAACCATGGAACAGCTCAAAAAGGATTTTGAAAATCAAGTAAGAGAAGTAGAGGAAAAATTGGGAAGAGAAATGAGAGAGATGCAAGAAAATCACGAAAAGCAAGTCATGAGCCTGCTAAAGGAGACCCCAAAAATGCTGAAAAAAATAACACATTTAAAAACAGGGTAACTAAATTGGCAAAAGAAGTCCAAAAAGCCAATGAGGAGAAGAATGCTTTCAAAAGCAGAATTAGCCAAATGGAAAAGGAGGGTCAAAAGCTCACTGAAGAAAATAATTCTTTCAAAATTAGAATGGAACAGATGGAGGCTAATGACTTTATGAGAAATCAAGAAATCACAAAACAAAACCAAAAGAATGAAAAAATGGAAGATAATGTGAAATATCTCATTGGAAAAACAACTGACCTGGAGAATAGATCCAGGAGAGACAATTTAAAAATTATGGGCCTACCTGAAAGCCAGGATCAAAAAAAGAGCCTAGACATCATTTTTCATGAAATTATCAAGGAAAACTGCCCTGAGATTCTAGAACCAGAGGGCAAAATAAGTATTCAAGGAATCCACCGATCACCGCCTGAAAGAGATCCAAAAAGAGAAACTCCTAGGAACATTGTGGCCAAATTCCAGAGTTCCCAGATCAAGGAGAAAATATTGCAAGCAGCTAGAAAGAAACAATTCAAGTATTGTGGAAATACAATCAGGATAACACAAGATCTAGCAGCTTCCACATTAAGGGATCAAAGGGCGTGGAATAAGATATTCCAGAAGTCAAAGGAACTAGGACTAAAACCAAGAATCACCTACCCAACAAAACCGAATATAATACTTCAGGGGAAAAATTGGTCTTTCAATGAAATACAGGACTTTCAAGCATTCTTGTTGAAAAGACCAGAGCTGAAAAGAAAATTTGACTTTCAAACAAAAGAATGAAGAGAAGCATGAAAAAGTAAATAGCAAAGAGAAGTCATAAGGGACTTTACAAAAGTTGAACTGTTTACATTCCTACATGGAAAGACAATATTTGTAACTCTTGAAACTATTCAGCATCTGGGTACAAGGTGGGATAACACACACACACATGCATATGCACACGCACACACACATAGAGACAGAGTGCACAGAGTGAACTGAAGAGGAGGGGATCATATCTTAAAAAAAAATGAAATCAAGCAGTGAGAGAGAAATATATTGGGAGGAGAAAGGGAAAAATGGAATGGGGCAAATTATCTCTCATAAAAGAGGCAAGCAAAAGACTTTTTAGTGAAGGGAAAAAGAGGGGAGGTGAGAGAAAAACATGAAGTTTACTTTCATCACATTCCACTAAAGGAAGGAATAAAATGCACACTCATTTTGGTATGAAAACCTATCTTACAATACAGGAAAGTGGGGGATAAGGGGATAAGCAGGGTGGGGGGGATGATGGAAGGGAGAGCATGGGGAGGAGCGAGCAATTTGAAGTTAACACTCTTGGGGAGGGACAGGATCAAAAGAGAGAATAGAAGCAATGGGGGGCAGGATAGGATGGAGCGAAATATAATTAGTTCTTACACAACATGACTATTATGGAAGTCATTTGCAAAACTACACAGATCTGGCCTATATTGAATTGCTTGCCTTCCAAAGGGAAGGGGTGGGGAAGGAGGGAGGGCAGATTGGCAGACAGGGGCAATTAGAATGCTCCGTGTTCTGGGGTGGGGGGAGGGGACAAAAGGGGAGAAAATGTGGAACCCAAAATTTTGTGAAAATGAATGTTAAAAGTTAAATAAATTAATACCAAAAAAAATAAAATAAAAGGTAGTTAAAAAAAAAAAAAGAGTGGGCTTTCAAGAATTTTCCCTTGTCTTATAGAAGATCACAGAGTGGAATAATATAGCTCTTTCACTTCTGATGCCCCATACTCAAGGCATATCCTTTTCTGTCCATCAGGTCACAGTCATATTTCTTGGGGGGCAAGGGGGGATTATATGCTTTATATAATTGAAATTGAAATAAAATTGAATTGAAATTAAATTGAAAATAAATTAAAAATACATGATTACCTGTACTATTCCATTCTCTGTGACTATACAACTCAGTAGAATAATTATCAACAAGTTGTCAAACAGGTAAAATTAATTTGGAATGAACCTAGTAGAGACAATGTTGTGATTTCCTTCAATAGCATTTAGAAGTGTGGCAATAGATATTGTAGAGTATGAAGGCCATGAAATTGGGAGAAAAAGGGGCAAAGGACTTAGGAGTGAGAAACAGCTTTATTTTCCTTCTTAACTACAATGTGACAATCCTGAAGGGAAGAAATTAAAATACAGGGAGAATGGAGTGAAATTGAGAACAGGAAAGGATAGAGAGATGAAACTGAGGATGAAGAAAGCATTTAAGAGGAGTAGGATAAAAATACAAATGCAACTGTAAGAAATTGTGATCAGAATGGAATTGCAGAATTCAGAGAAAGAGAAGTGGGACGTATTTGTTTGATGGTGACTCTGACTATATGTAAGCCAGGTAGGGCTATAGATAGAGTTATGGGCTTGAAGTCAGGAGGATCTGAGTTCAAAAACAGCCTCAGACATATTGTTGTTGTGTGACAGTGGTCAAATCATGTAACCTCTGCCTGCCTCACTTTTTGCATTTGTAAAATGGGTGTGATAATTGCATCTATCTTTCAGAGTTGTTAGGAGGATAAAATGAGATATTTGTAAAATGCTTAGTAAATCTAGAAACACTACATAAATGCTACTTATGATCATTAAGATGACAATGTTATGAGGAATGAGAAATTAACAGAAAAAATAGGTTATACTAGATCACGTTTATGCAATTACTCATCATTTTCAATGAATCTCAGTGGTCCCTGGACACAAACATCACATAAATACTAATGTAAATATTCTCCTGGCAGTGTTAGATGTTTCTGTATCATGTAATTCTTCAGCCGCAGAGCACTAGTTTCAGGTGACTCAAAGGACAATGGTGGGTACATTCCCAGGTCACATCAATCAATCGATCAGTATTTATTAAATATCTACTAAGCTCCAGCTTTACACCAGATATTGAAGACCCTCCCCTAAAAATTAGACAGGCTTTGCCCTCAAGAAGCTTACATTCTACTGGAAGAGCTACCATATTGTCCTAAACAAGTAAATATATGTTGTATAAAAGCCAAATATAGAGTGATATTATTGTGGCTGTTGCTGTTGTTGAAAGAGTACTGACAATTAATGACAATTTCTAGAAAGAAGTGAAATAAAAATGATATTTGGAACATGTATCCCAAAAAACAAAACAAACAAAAAAAAAAACATGTTGCATTTCTTGTAGCATGAAACTGAGAGGCAAGAGAGGAACAGTTTGGGTGCTGTATGAGAGTTACTGATTCATATTTCATGAATTCTTTATGGAGGATTTATGGAATGAAATTGACAAAACAGGATAAGAAGATATAGTTGGCATGTTAAATGTACCAGAGGAAGGAAAACAGACTCATCACCAAAATCTCAGGTCCCTTGAAATATTTAAATAAATAAATTATATTATGGTAAAAATTACGCTTTTGTATAGATATGTGCCACACTTTTGAATGGTGCAGATGGTCTATAGAATTACAAAATATCTGACGTGTCAAATTATATGCTACTTAATAAAAGACTTATGTTCTAGGAACAAATTAGGAATATAACTAAAAGACTATCCATCAAATAATAAAAATAAAGTGAAGTTAGTTTATTTTGTAATAGGCAATGTGACAGGGTTCATTCATTCAGTTTTCTGAATTGTTCATTCTGAAATGAAGTAGATACTCATTTGCAAGTGTAATCTTTGTCCTTTTTTGAGTTCAATGAAAATCAAGTATCTAAAGTACAGATTCAAAATAATATATGTAGCAAACTAACTTTGAAGCAAAAATATACAAAATTTAATATAATGATATGTACTTTTAGCAAGTCTGCATGAATTGCTAATGCTAAGACCAAATGGACTATAAAATAAAATAACCTGACTCTTAATCAACTGCTGAATGGTTGACTATGATCTTTAGCACAACAACTTTTGATAAGTGCTTGACTTGGAGTAAGGAATACCAAGTTCAGATCTTGTCTGAAACTGCTGTATATCATTCTAAATTTTATTCTCAGTAAAATGAGTATTATAGTAATAGCATCTGTATCATGGGACTATTGTGAGAATCAAATGAGAAAACATCAAAATATTTTCAAACATTAAAACATAATATAAATGCAATATCATTATTTAATATTATCATTAGAAAGACATGTCAATCCTAAAGTCCTATTTTCATTGCCTTCACCTCCACTCTTCTTCCTCCTTTCTTGATCCTGTACAGTATGGCTTCTGACCTCATCACTCATCTGAAACCCCTTTTTCCAAAATTACCAATGATTCAATTCCCAAATGTCAATGTAACAGCCTTCTCAAACCTTATCCTTCTTAGCTTCTATACAGCTTTTGACACTGATAATCACACTCCCACCAGGTAGAGCCTTCTCTCTGAATTGTCATGATACCTCTTCTCAGTGTTTTTTTTAAATTTCCTTGACTTCCTCTTCTCAGTCCCCTTTAGTGGAACATCATCAACGTTATATTCACTAGTGGGGTGCAAACCAGTGCTTCTGAGCCCTCTTTTCTTCTTCATCTACACTCTCTTTTTATGACCTCAGCAACTCTCATGAGTTTTATTATCATTTCTCTACAGATGATTCTCTGATTGATAGATCCAGCTATAAATTGTCTCCTGACCTTTAGTTCTACATTGCCAATAGTCAATTAGACATCCTGTACTGGATGTTCCACATGCATCTCAAGAACAATAAGTCTAAAATGAATCTTAACATCCCCACGAGGGGAATTTTTTCATCCTTATTAACCATTATTCCTCTCCACCATCTTTTTATTCCAATGAAATCTGTCTTCTTAGTGTTTGTCACACATAACATTCTATCGTTTCTTTATATGCCTCTTTAAGTTTGTTCCTTAGTGTACTCCTTCCTTTTCCCTGCCTTTTTTAATATTCCTAGTTTCCTTTAAAAAAATCAGCTCAAATATCAACTCATCCAGGAAATATTCCCTGATTTCAATTCCATCAACTACTATTCACCCTTCAAAAAACCCACATCTATTTATTATGTATATATTTTCTATACATGTGTATGAACATATTTGTTTCAATGAATTTAATATGAAGTTACTTAGGGCAAAAATTGCTTCATTTTTAATCTTTGTATCTCCAGCAGCTAGCACAGAGACTGGCAGATACTACATACTTAATAAGTGCTTAATGATTGATGGTAATCCTTAAAGAACTATTTCTATAAAGATAAAGCTTTTTCTAAAACTAAAATATGGCATTATCAACAATGGGGCATCACTTTTGTTGTTGGTCAGATTTTTTTCAGCCACATCTAGAACTTCAAGACCCAATTGGGGTTATCTTGGCAAATATACTGGAGTGGTTTGCCATCTCCTTTTGTAGTTCATTTTGCAACTGTGGAAACTGAGGCAAACATGGTTAAGCAACCTGCCCAGGGTTCACATGGCTAGTAAATATCTCAGGTCAAATCTGAACTCATTTCTTCCTGGTTCTAGGCCCAAAACTCTATGCACTGCACCACTGTCCTTTGACACAAATCTAGAAATAACTATGATAGCATCAAATAGGAGACAGAAATTAGTGGCAAAAACACAGGTGAATATAAGCCAAAATCTTATAAAATGCTGAAGAATTGATGATTTCCTTATAAAATCACAAGGGAATCAGCAAAGAATATAACTGAGATTAAAACAAAAACAACCACTCTCAACTGGGAGAATGCTAAATACATCCACACAAACTAGTAGCACTTCTATATGAACACAATAAAACATAGCAAATAAGGCAAAAAGAGTCTACATTCAAAGCAACCACAAATCATGTAATGTATTTGGGAAGCAGTGTATTAAGTCACATAGACTCAGTTATAAAATACTTTAAGTAAATAAAAAGTTAATTAAACAATCAATAAAATATTCTTCATTATTTAGCCATTACAATATAAAAATGAAATTAATATTTACATTCATTTATAGATGTAATACTCTTCTTATTAAAATAAGATATTTTATACAGATAAGTAAAATAAAATTCATTTAGAGGAAAAAAGGGTCTAGGCTCTAAAGGGATTTTTAGAATGAAAGGATTTTAGAATGAAGAGTGAAGGGACAAAAGCATTTCTAGTACTCAAAGTATATTACAAAATAATAAATCGGTCTTTCAAGGGAAAAAAAGGTAGATCAGTGGAACACATTGAATAAGAAAGCATCAGAAACCACTCAGTCTTTGATGAGAAAGGAAGGAAAGTCATTTATTAAGTGCCTACTACAGATGAGGCACTGTGCTGAATGCTTTATAAATATTACCTCATTTTATCCTCTCAGCAACCCTGGGAGGAAGGCACTATTATTATCACCCTTTCACAGCTGAGGAAATTGAGGCAAATGGAGGTTAAGCCTAGGATCATCTAGCAAATAAGAGTTTGAGACAAAATTTGAATTCAGGTTTACCTGACTCCAGGTCCTGTGCACCGTGCATCTACCTTCCTCTAAAACTTGATAACATAAAAATCTGGGGCACAACAACAACAAAATCACAAGATCCAGTGGGGAAACTGGGAAACAATTAGGAAGATATCAGGTTTTGATCAATATCTTAGATGTCATACCACAAAAAGATCAAAATATACATTCAACTTGAATATTAAAGGTGACCAAAAAAAAACCCCACTTTAATTGGGAAATGACTAAATAAACGATTCTTCATTAATTTGAAGGAATACTAACATGCCAAAAGGAAAAAAATGGATATAAAGTATTCAGAGACGTATTATACTTTAATTTTCTTCAGATTGGATTGAGTCAGATATATTAAATTTTAGATCCAGTTTTGAAATGTCACTCTTCTGCTTGTAGAGAGAATTTAGATAAATTTGGAAATTAGAAAGTGCACGAATACTCTACCAGGTTCATTCTATATAATATTCTCCCAAGAATGTTTTTATAAATGTTTTGCTATCCTAAATTGTCCTCAGAGGGCACAATACTTTTAAAGCAACCTTTGTGTTATTTTAAGGCATCTTAAATTTCAGAATAATAGCCTCAAAAATATCATAAAGTACCGAACAAATTATCGCACAAGCAACCAAAAGGTCAGGATTCTGGAAAATGTCAGCCTTGCTATGAGGTCACAGTAATAATATTTGCTGAAGCTAACACATGTAGTCTTTTTTTTTTACTTAAAAAGAACTTATTTGAAAATATTTAGATAGATGATTAATTTTAATTACATTTGAACCAGAAATCACACCAGCAAAATAAGCCTAGCAGTTACATTTTAAATATATTTATATAAAGAAAAAAATCTGATTAAAAAAAACTGTGCCATTTTCTAAGAGAAGCACAGCTTAACTTGTATGAGATTTTGAAGATCCTCAGGCCTATTTAAGAACCAATCTCTCTTTTGGACATAAATCCAGAGAAAGGTAACATATCTCTGGAGGGAACAGGAGCTTAAGATATTTCTGTTCTTTTAGAAATTCCAAGAAAAAGTTTCCATTTACAGAGTAGTTTTATTTTTTCTCTTGGCTCCAGACTGACTCATACAAGAGTAATTTATCTTGCTGTAGCTAACCTCTGTACATTGAACCCTATCATGTTACTAAAGAGAGACAACAGAGGAACTCAAGTGAGAGCAATACAATTTCAAGAACCCCCACCAGGCTCAAGTACAAACAATGTTCTTTTTCTTTGAGCACTTAAGCCAAGAAGTGAATTAAGAGAGTCAACATCACAGTGATTCTACAGAGATAGCTGTATTATGTGGTCTTATATGTCTTGAGAAAAACATCCAGATGTCAAGGCTTCTGTATCCCAAACATCCAAAATAAATATTCAGTGGGCTCAGGCCATGGAAGAGCTCAAAAAGGATTTTGAAAATCAAGTTAGAGAGGGGGAGGAAAAACTGGAAAGAAAATGAGAGAGATGCAAGAAAAGCATGAAAAGCAGGTCAATACCTAGCTAAATGAGACCCCAAAAAATTCTGAAGAAAATAACACTTTTAAAAATAGGCTAACTCAATTGGCAAAAGACGTTCAAAAAAGCCAATGAGGAGAAGAATGCTTTAAAAAGCAGAATTAGCCAAATGGAAAAAGAGGTTCAAAAGCTCACTAAAGAAAATAGTTCTTTCAAAATTAGAATGGAACAGATGGAGGCCAATGACTTTATGAGAAACCAAGAAATCACAAACCAAAACCAAAAGAATGAAAAAATGGAAGATGATGTGAAATATCTCATTGGAAAAACAAATGACCTGGAAAATAGATCCAGGAGAGACAATTTAAAAATTATGGGACTACCTGAAAACCATGATCAAAAAAAGAGCTTAGACATCATCTTTCATGAAATTATCAAGGAAAACTGCCCTGATATTCTAGAATCAGAGGGCAAAATAAGTATTCAAGGAATCCACAGATTACCGCCTGAAAGAGATCCAAAAAGAGAAACTCCTAGGAACATTGTGGCCAAATTCCACAGTTCCCAGGTCAAGGAGAAAATATTGCAAGCAGCTAGAAAGAAACAATTCAAGTATTGTGGAAATGCAATCAGGATAACAGAAGATCTAGCAGCTTCTACATTAAGGGATCGAAGGGTGTGCAATAGGATATAACAGAAGTCAAAGGAACTAGGACTAAAACCAAGAATCACCTACCCAGCCAAACTGAGTATAATACTTCAGAGGAAAAAATGGTCTTTCAATGAAATCAAGGACTTTCAAGCATTCTTGATGAAAAGACCAGAGCTGAAAAGAAAATTTGACTTTCAAACACAAGAATGAAGAGAAGCATGAAAAGGTAAACAGCAAAGAGATATCATAAGGGACTAACTAAAGTTGAACTGTTTACATTCCTACATGGAAAGACAATATTTGTAACTCTTGAAACTTTTCACCATCTGGGTAGTTGGTGGGATTACACACACACACACACACACACACACACACACACACAGAGAGAGAGAGAGAGAGAGACAGAGACAGAGACAGAGAGACAGAGACAGAGAGACAGAGAGACAGAGACAGAGACAGAGAGAGACAGAGACAGAGAGAGACAGAGAGCACAGAGTGAATTGAATAGGATGGGATCGTATCTTTAAAAAATGATATTAAGCTGTGAGAGAGAAATATATTGGGAGGAGAAAGGGAGAAATGGAATGGGGCAAATTAAATCTCATAAAAGAGGCAAGCAAAAGACTTTTTATTGGAGGGAAAAAGAGGAGAGGTGAGAGTAAAACACGAAGTATACTCTCATCACATTCGTCTAAAGGAAGGAATAAAATGCACACTCATTTTGGTATGAAAACCTATCTTACAATACAGGAAAGTCAGGGAGAAGGGGATAAGCAGGGTGGGGGGGATGATGGGAGGGAGGGGAATGGGAGGAGGGAGCAATTTGAAGTCAACACTCTTGGGGAGGGACAGAATCAAAAGAGAGAACAGAAGCAATAAGGGGCAGGATAGGATGGAGGGAAATATAGATAGTCTTGCACAACATGACTATTGTGGAAGTCATTTGCAAAACTACACAGATATGGCCTATATTGAATTGCTTTCCTTCCCAAAGGGAATGGGTAGGGAGAGAGGGATGAAGAGAAGTTGGAACTCAAAGTTTTATGAACAACTTTCGAGTACCGTTCTCGCTACTAGGAAATAAGAAATACAGGTAAAGCGGTATAGAAAGTTATCTGGCCCTACAGGACAAATATAAGATGGGGACAAGGGAAGGGAGGGATGATAGAAGAGAGGGCAGACAGGTGATAGGGGCAATTAGAATGCTCAGTGTTTTGTGGTGGGGGAGGGGACAAATGGAGAGAAAATTTGGAACCCAAAATCTTGTGAAAATGAATGTTAAAAGTTAAATAAATAAATTAAAATAAAAGAACCCCCACCAGGCTCAAGTACAAACAATGCTCTTTTTCTTTGAGCACTTAAGCCAAGAAGTGAATTAAGAGAGTCAACATCACAGTGATTCTGCAGAAATAGTTGTATTATGTGGTCTTATATGTCTTGAGCAAAACATCCATTTATTAGGAAGATGTAAGGTCATTGAGTAGGGGTGAAGAGGAGAGGGGGAATGGATAAAATGCCATTGTACTTTTTCTCACCATGTTTAGCCACAAGAGCCTCTCAAATGCCAGTCCAAAAATAAGCTCTTTAATTCTTCACTTTATGTTTTTTGTTGCTGTTTTGTTTTTATATATTGTATCCATTCCCAAGTGATTCCTATTTCATGACAGGTTTCTTGTAACAAGGTGAGTTATGTATAACTATCCATCTAGCAATCTTTCTCAGAGTGAATGCAACATTTATGCCTGTGTCCACCCCTGCTTTTATTTTTTTTTAATGCATAGAATTCTATTTGTTCACCCTCATCTGCACCATGTTGTATAAAAAAAAAAAAAAAAGATAAAAGTCTTGTAACAAATAGGAATAGTTAAGAAAAACAAACACTGCCAATGACTGTGTACATACATACATACATACATACATAATACATATATGTCTATATTTCAGTCTTCAGCTTTAATCCATCACGTCTCTGTAATGGATAGCATGTTTCATCATCAGTCTTCTGGAATCATGATGATCATTGCACTGATCATACCCAGAAGAGGTCAAAGAAAGAAGAAAAGGTCCTTTATGTACAAAAATATTTAAAGCAGCCATTTTTCTGGTGGCAAAAGTCCTGGAAATTAATAGGATGCTCAACAATTGCAAAATGACTGAATAAGCTGTGGTTCAGTAATGTGATGGAGTACTGCTATGCTGCAAGAAATGAAGAACAACTTATTTCTAAAAGATATGCAAATATTTATATAACTGATGTAGAGGGAAGTAAGGAGAACTAAAAGGATAATCTATATTATATAATCTATATTATAATATCAAAATTTAGTTCTAAAAATTTTGAAGACTTTTCAGTAAAACCTGGGGAGTGATTTTATGGTATTCGACAACTTTGAAAGCTGTAAAACATTAGTTCTTGATAACAGGGGGAAAAGAACCCCTGAAAATTCTGGAGAAGCCATTTTTCCTCTTTCAGAAAAGAGATGTGGAAAACTACTAGGGCATATTGCTACATCTCCTTTCAGCTAAATCAGACAGATATAATAAGTACAAAAATAAATTCTCATAGCACATTCAAAATATCAACTGTACAAGTACTAGAGAATGGAGAACTAGATACTATACCTATGCTGAAGACATGGTGCTTTTCAGTGCACTATCAACTCAACATGAATTAACAATAACCAGCACATACAAAAAAAAGGGGGTATACATATAGTGTCGTGAGTGAGGGAACTGTTCAGTGGCTGTTCAGATCACATCTGGCACCTGTTGAATTGCAGACTGTATATTTTAGGAGAATCATTGACCAATGACTGCATCCTGAAGAAAGTATATAGAAGTGGACTAAACATTCTATCAAAACAGGATCACTTGAAAGAAAAAAAAAATAACAGAGAGAGATATAAGGAAGACATCATGATTAATTAACAATTAATTCCACTCATTTGGATAATCAACATAAATTTTAAGTCCTTATTTTTTGTTTTGCAGAAGTTTACAACTTCATGATCACTTCATTAGTAATATGTTTGAATGTTTGAAAGACCATCCTGTGGAAGAGGAAATTAAATTTTATTTCTTTGACCCCTGAGTAATAAACTAGGGGGGAAATGTAGAAATTAAAGAAAGGAAGAATTTCATTAAATTTATAGCAGAATTTTCTAACAATGAGAACTGTATGTAAAGGGAATGGGTTGCTTTGAACCATAGCGATTTTTTCTCCATTACTGTGGAGGTATGTAAACTGTGGCCCCTTATAAATACAACATGCCTATAACATTGCACTAGAGCAGATATTCTTAACTTTGGATCCATGACCTTGAACATTTAAATGTATATTTTGAAAATTGCATTTTAGAATAATTGGCTTCATTAGTAATAATATGTATTTTATTTATATACATTTAAAAGCATCATGCTGAAAATGGGTTCATAAGCTTGATCAGACTTCCAATGATACTAAGAAATTGAAGAATTCTGTGAGATAATCTCTAAAGTTCCCTTCCATTCCAATATGCAGAGTCTCTGATTCTAATATTGTATAAAAAACAGTCTTCTGTAGAAGACGATGGAGGACCTTTAAACTATCACCTAGTATATTATTTCATTTAATTTCAGAGGTTCTATGCTTATTGAAATTGAAGTAGCAAGATTGAACAATGAATCACAAATATGCTCCAATATAATAATTTAAATATCTTTAGAAAAATAACTAGGAAGTCATTCAATTTTATTTAGAGAAAACTAACTTACTAAATTCTCCATTTTTCTTTTAGAACCATAGATTTTGGTAGATTTAGAAGAAGCCTCAAAGGAAATGTCTTTAAATCACTTAATTTTATCAATGAGGAAACCTATGGAAGTATCCTGAAATAGCCAAGATAGAGGGTGACAGAACTTAACTAAAACTCAGACATCCTACTCCCATAATAGGATTAAAGCTTTTTCTATTCCCCTGAAAATTGTTATCTTTCTGTCCTGACTGACTCTTCCTGATCCCATGGACCGTGCTATAAATGGGCTCTTCCTTGCAAGAATACTGGAATGGTTTGCCATTTCCTTCTCCAATTCATTAAGGAAAACAGAAGTTAAGTGACTTGCCCAGGGTCACATAGCTAATAAATATCTGAGACTGGATTTGAACACAGGTCTTCTTGACCCCAGGCCCAGTGCTCTATGTACTGTGCTACCTATCTCCTTGAAATATAATACCTTAAAATAATTTTTAAAATAAATCATACAGAGAATTAATTAATCATCAAATATTCATTCATTGCCTAAATTTGCTAGTCAATGTGTAAGATACGAGGGATGCCAAGAGAAAAAAAATGAAACTGCCCCTACTCTCATGAACATGTACTCTGTCCAAAGAAACAGCATGTATACATCCAAGTATGTACAGAATTAGTATACATGTATACACACGTATAAAATAAATGCAAGACAATTTTAGGAAGAATATCTTTTGTTAATTGATCCACAAGCTCTTATTATGTGCTTACAATTTTCAAAGTGTTGGGTTAAATGCTGGGAAGAAAAAGAGTAAACTAGTTTCTCTGTCCTTGAGGAGCTCACAGCATAGGGAAGTCAGCTTTTACACATAGAGGTATGCTGGGGTTGGAAGCTCAATTCCATGTGGACAGTCTCGGGCGGGTAAAGGTGGGAACTTCTAAATCTTAGAGTTCTCACGAGACCCCCCAGGAAACGACTGGGAATCGAGGTGAACCGAGCTATCTCATGTATTTCCGCCTCTTCCCGTGAGAGACGTGATGGGAGAGAGCTCTCCCCGCCCTCGAGATTGTCCCGGATCTGGGCACACCTAACAGGCATGGTATTCAGATGCAAACTATGCGACTGGAGAGCTTAAGTAGGATCAGGAAAGCCTGAAAGTTTTCTTGGGCAGAGGGGCGCGGAGCGGTGAGGACAACAAGGCTCTGCTTTTCCTCTCTCCTCTCTCCCCTCCCCCTCTCTCCCCACTTATACTTCTACTTCCAATCTCTTATTGTAAGATCTTTGCCTCCTTGGGAGATTCTTCGCTCTCTCCTAAGGAAGAATTCCCCTGCACTTGTAACTAGACCCTGAAATAAAGCTCAACCCTTGTTCGACTCTGGAACGTCCTTTCTCTCATACGAGCATCCGGTTTGGCCAACCGAAGACCTCCGATAGAGGTAAGGGAAGACTCGGGTAGCCCACAGGCCTCTAGGCCTGGCAGAGGTAGATGTGTGTTTGTCCTTCGTTGCCAAAGAAGATCATGCCATCAGAGAAATAATGACATGACTTGCACTTGACTTTGTTTTGAGTGAGGGAGAGCTATGCAGGTTCACCAGCCTCACTTCTCCTCCAGAGCCATCTGAATGCAGTGACCAGTTATTCATCCCAGCATGAGGCAATTGGGATTAAGTGACTTGCCCAAGGTCACACAGCTAGTGAGTGTCAAGTCTCTGAGGTGAGATTTGAACTCAGGTCCTCCTGACTCCTGTACTGGTGCTCTATCCACTGCACCACCTAGCTGCTCCAACATAGAGGTAGATACAAAGAGACAGAAGGTGATTTGATCGGGTGTGGGTGTGGGAGGCATTAATAACTACAGTAATCGGGAAAACTTGATATTGAAGTGGACCCTTGAACTACATCTTAAAGGAAACCAGAGATTCTTTTTTTTTAAATTTATGGACTAAAACAAGCATTTTCATAACAGAGAATAATAAAAAAGATGATTGTACATTAAAATGCAAATGCCCAGCTTGCTATTCTTTTGAAATATACAACAAAATTGTAATTTTTTTTTCATTTTTTCCTTCTCTTCTCCCCTCTATGGCTACCATTATACACAAATATGTGTGTGTGTATACATATATACATATAAATGTAAAATTATTATATAAATACTTTTATTTATCAGTTCTTTCTTTGGATGAAGAAAGTATCTTTCTTCATATTTCTTCTATAGTTAATTCCAATATGTGTGATAGACAAAATACCTTATCTGCTCAAATCATTCTTAAAACATTATACAATGTTCTCTCAGAGGCATGAGGGAATAGGAAAGCCAATTTTGCTGCATCACATAATTCCTGGGAGTAGTAATATACAGTTCAGAAAGTAGGTTGGAGTCAAATTGTTTTAAGACTTTAGAAAAGTTTGAATTTGTTTCTAGAGGTTACAGGGAGTCACTGGAATTTTCTGAATAGGGGAATGAATTTGTAAGACCACTAATTTAGTAATAAGATTTTGGCAGCAATATACAGGATGAAATGAAAAGAGGAGAGATTTGAGGTAGCATTGTAATAATTTAGGCAAGAGATGATGAAGACATGAAATAGGGTGGTGACCATGGAAGTAGAGAGAAGGGAAAAAATAGATGAAATATTATTTAGGTGAAATTCACAAGATCTCACGACTGATTGGATATTTTAGTAGAATAAATATGAATGAAGTATTATTCCAAGGCTATGAATATATATAACTGGGGGGGGGCAGTAGTGCACTTGACTAGGGGCATTTGGAGAAGAGATGGATTGGTGGGTTCAAATAATACTTTGTGTTATGAACCTTTTGAGTTTGAGATACTAGTTGATAAAATGGGTCTGGAGCCAAGAAGAGGTTGTGAAGAGGTGACAGTTGAACCCATGAGGGGTGGGGAAGGTTGTTAAAGTCACTAAAACCAAAAGAGTAGAGCAGAGGTGGATCACCTGTGGCCTTCTAGGTCCTTGGGTGCTGCCTTTTGACTGGGTCCAAGTATTACAGAACAAATTATTTTATTAAGATTTGTTGTGTGAAATTTAGATTCAGTCAGAGCCACCCTTGAGGATTTAGAAGGCTACATGAGGCCCTGAGGCCATGGGTTCCCCACCTCTGGTACAGAGGAAGAAGGGGACAAAAAACATCTTGGAGTACATCTACAATTAGGAAAATATGGATGATAGTCCAAAAAAGAATACTTTAGAAGAGAATATAATAACTGATAAATTTGAATAGAAAATTAAGTGGTAAATCTGATTGCCTGCTGAAATTATTATATGTTATTTTAGCTAATTCTATAAATTTCAAATGACCAAATTTAGTTTTATGAATTCTTATAAACTAACTACATATTTCAACATGTATACAATAAAACTTTCTATAAAACATTCATATTATTTATAGATAATTTTATAGTAAATTTTTAAAGCTTTCATTCATCATATTTTAGACTGCTGGTACTTGGCATCAACAGATGAAACCCCTAATGAGTTATGATCAGAAAAGGGAAAATACAGATGTACTCTACGTCAAGTTCTCTCTTCCTCATTAGTCCAGCAGCTGTTTGTTTGACAGTTTGAGTGATTTTTTCGGTAATTATTCAAGATCCCTTTTTATAATTTACAGTGAAGTTCTGCTTATGACTTTGTAAAACCTTCTTATATTTGTATTTTGAGGGAACATAATGAAATTGTCTTAGCTTGAGGAGTATTTTGCCTAGAAACAAACTTTAACCTCTGCCTAAAGAACTTAGGACATAAGAGTTCAAATTATATAACGCAAATGGATCTAATCAAGTATGGATTTTCAATAAAACTTCTAAGACCTGAAGCTGACTTTTAAAAGGGTCTATGTATATTGTTTGAAGAAGAAAAGTCTTATCAAAGATAAAGTTAAGGAAATGATTACATTGCCCAGGCAATATTCACAGCACCAAGTGTGACTATGAAATGTTGCCATAGTCCAGAATCACAAAGTGTAATTAGACTGTATAAATAAAGCAGAAGAAAAGCATTTATTCAGACAACAGAAAGCCAAATCCATCATGGTAACCAAGAAGTCAATACACATTATCACTGCAGGGGGCAAAGCCATTCCCAAGCCTCCCCCAACCCTTGCTGGGGCTTCCAACAAACAAACAAACACTCACGAGCCTAGATTTGCTGCCTGTATCCTTCTGAACTCCGACTTACCTGACCAACTTCTTCTCAGCTCTACTCCACTCTTCCTGTTCCACCCATTCAGCAGGCTCTTCCCACTTCATGTGACTTAGGCTTCCATGTGATTTAAGCAGGTCACATAGTCCTATTAATGCATGAGAAAGATCTTCCCATTTAAATTACCATTACATTTGACCCCAAGATATTTCATATTTATTACATAGCTCAGTAGGACAACTGCTATGAACAGAATTGTAATATGGATAACTCAAAATAAGCATAGAAAAGAATGTCTTAGGCAACTGGTGTCAACAAAACATTACAACAATATAACAGGGACCACACAAAAGAAGCACATAAAACAGTATTTTAGGGTGGGATTTGAGCACAAACACTCCTTCATTCCCCCCTTGAACAAATGGGGCCTAAAATCTTGGGGTAAGGGGTGAAGATCTATTCTTATATAGCTACTTACTGATGAAATTGGACATAGAGCTGTCCCTGTCCCAAAAGGTTCTCATTCCAGAGATCAGTTCTTTAGCTGACATCTGGAGCTTCATCAACACCAGGTCCAGGGATAACATATCAAAATTGTGGACAAGGAATGACATCTGGCTTAAGCAATCAGGCATCTTCAGGTGGAGGGTACTAAGCCTACAGAAAACAAGTCTAGCAAACAAGTTTAACAGACAAAAAACCAAAAAGAAACAAGGAGAATATAAACAGAAGCAGGGTAGATACAGGGTCAGCTGTACTTCTGGAGTACCCACTATCATAGCCTCATGCACAGTAGAATATATGAGTTAAGGGTACAATTTGGTAATCATCTTCTCCTGAATAAACAACAGTCACAGTACTATCCTTCCCATGTGCTATAATTTCCATAGCCTTGGAGCATAATCTGGTTTCTGTTTTACCCATACTCTAGCTCCCAAGCTCATTCTATTAGCAGAATTCAATCCTTCAATTCCTCTGCTAGTTATTTCAGAAGGAGGGCCAGTTTCCACAAGGGATATTGTTTCATAAGGAGTAATAAACACTTGAACTATTTTATCATTTTTACAAAATTTTATGGGTTCTTCACCTAAATTTTGTAATGACACAGTAATTTTTCCTTGATGATTAGAATCTATCACTCCAGCCAATACATGTATTCCTCGAGCTACTAATCCTGATTTAGGTAATATCCATCCAAAATGATTTTTAGGAATTCTCATACATATTCTAGTAGAGATTTTTCTCATTTCTTTTCTATCCAATATAAAGTCCTCTGAACAAAGTAAATCATATTCTGCCAAAGCAGGTGTACCTGGATACAGCCCTGCTATATCTGATCTCACAGTCCAATACTTAATATTTAAGATCTTATGTGTTTGTTGTTTTTAAATTAGCAGATTTGGGGTCATCATTCTGGTGAGAAGTATACTTGCTCCCAGTATTCTATTATTCAAATTAAGAAAAGCAATGAACAAATTATCTTTCCAATGTTGATAAGAATTAGTAAAACTTAACTTCTTTAATTGTTCTTTCAATTAACCCATATACTTTTGAATAATATGCAATATGATATATCCATTCTATGTTGTTTAATACAAAATATCTCTTCATTTCAATACCTTTGAAATGTGACCGATTATCACTTTGGACCTGCACTGGTGTTCCATAATATAGACTTATGGTATCTAGAGTTTTACAGGTGTTTTTCTGGGTCACGTCCTTATAGGGACAAGTCACTAGTATACCTGAATAGGTGTCAACACAAGTACATATGTCTTGGGGTAGGTCCAATATAACCTATTTGCCACATTTGGGCTGGTACTTTTCCCCAAAACACTTAACTATGCAATCTTGTCCAGCACCTTCAAAAGAGTGTGCCCTATTTCCCCAATTATTAGAGTCAAAACTAGGTACTTGTAAGCAAGAGGAACTGTCTTCACCATCATAGTCCCATGGGAAACTACTAAGCGAGTGTCATAGTATGCATCTCCATTTCTCATCATTATGACAGTCTTTATTACCTTTTTCTTTAGCTTTCTTATACAATGTAGAATCAGTAGGATACTGTTTGCTGCATCCTTCTGCAGCCACAGCTAACAGATTAGTTGTATTGTTACCTCTTTGCATGCTGTAATTTCTAAAGGCTTGCTGTACAACATAGTATTTGAACTGACATATAAATTCCAGGAAATCCATGCCATCTATCAATACTCCTCTAGCTCCTCTATCTCTGATTCTCACCATCCAATATATTAATGATTCTCCTATCCTTTGGGTGAACCAACTCAAAATGTCTGTGACCTCCTGCTCAGTATAATCCTTAGTTATCTCCCTAAATACTTTGTTGCCTGCTTGGTTCTCTTGTTTTTGCCTTAGTGTTAAATGAGCTTCGGTCTTAGAGGTCTCCTCTTGCAACATTGTTTTATTTTCCAACTCTGACTCAGTTACATTTTCCACCCATGCACACTCCTGGCGTCATTAGGCTGGATCTGTATAAAGATTGTATTCACACTTCTTTTGTCAATCTTCCACTTCTTCTGAGCAAAATTAACAGCCTTTTCTTCTACCTGAGAATGCCCAGTTTGCTCTTTTAAAGGAGATCCCAATTGTTGAGAATTCTCATGCAAACTAGCTAACTGTTTCCATCTGAATTTTTTCCTTCAGCATTTCATCTCTTCTTTCACGCATAATATGGTAAGCCGTTAATAAAATCCAGCGTCTCCTACATACTCCTGCCAACTCTTTCTCTCATCTTATTGATATTCCTTGCAAACACCTTTCCAAGTTGCTAGGTTCTCCCTGCTGTAAACTTGCTTCCCAGTTTTCACAGGGTCCAGTACTTTTAGCCCATTTCTTGCTAGGGCTGAATATGGTAAATGGGATATCCATTTTTTCCTCTAAATCCTTTCTGCCTCCAAATAGAGATTTTATACCCTGCAATCCTGTTTGGGATGCCAAATAGAATCACCCAGGCAATATCTTTAGCACTGATGGTGACTCTGAATATGCTGGTGTAGTTCAGAATCACGAAGTATAACAGACTCCCCATATTGAAGGCAGGAGAAAAACATTTATTCAGACACCAAGAATAGCCAAATCTGATATAATAGCCAAGAAGTCAATACACACTATCACTGCAGGGGACAGGCCATTTCCAAGTCTATATACCCCACCCCACCCCACCCCAATATTGGAGCCTTCCCACAAACAAACACTCATGATCCTAGCTGTGTCTGCTTCCCTGTGTCCTTCCCCTCCCCTCACCTTAACTGCTCTCAATAACTTCCTTTCAGTTATGCTCCACCTGTCTTGTTCCACCCATTCAGCAAGCTCCTCCTATCATACGCGACTTGAGTTTCCATGTGACTAAAGCAGGTCACTGTGGTCTATCAATGAATGAGAAAGATCTTCCCATTTAAATTACCATTACAATATCTTCCATATTTGTGTTTTTACAACCAATTTCCATTTCTTGTACTTTCTAATCAATAAACATCTATAATACAAGAATGTTAACTTCTAACTAAAATTGTTAGGTGGTCATTTTCTTTGATTATTTTAAATCATTTCTTCTCCCATCAATATTTAAGTACTTGGAAGACCCTGATCATGAAAATGTAATTAGCCTAAATATATTCTCTATATACAAAGATGATCTGAGAATAATTGCCTTCACTAATCCTTGTTGTTAAATATAGCAGACTCAAAATAATAGAAAGGCAAGTTTATTCTTTCTGTGCACTGAAGAATTCTCCAGTTATTTTTTCTCCTCAAAATAACATAATGTCTTGTACTTTAAAAAATAAAAGTCCTCCCTTGCTGAGACTTAATTGGTCCTCAGAGCATCAAAACCATGTAAGAAAGGAGACTAGGGAACAAGCATTATACCATTATAGGAGAGCGGAAAAGAAAGAAATAATAAAGCAAGCATATTAAACAGCAAACAAATAAAATTGAGGCTAGCTGTTTGACTGAATCAGCAAAATTAATTGATTTTTTTTCTCCCTTTTTTGTATTTTGTTATATTATTTTGTTAAATGTTTCTGCAAAATTTAGATGTGAAGAAAATTAATTTAAAGACCTAAGATGTAGCCTTGTACAAAGTATTTATCTTCTATGACCTTGCTAACTCATCTGTAAAATAATCAGGTTCTACTAGATGACTCCTATACTATCTTCCAGAGCTAAATGAGTCATATCATATTTTCAAGTTACCATGCTGGTTAACATTGGGGGATTAAAAAAAAGTAGAAAATAGATACCCTAGTGTTATCAAACCTGCTTACACTTTGTCAGGAGCCTACCCAAATTTGAATTATGTTTGTGCCTCCAGTTTTTTCTAGGAGTTGAAAGAGCCAGAAGAGCTTTGTGTTTAAGTCATGCCTCTGACAATTCATAGCTTTTTAACGTTGAGCAAGGCTTTTCATCTTACTGAGCTTCATTCCTCACATCTTTAAAACAGAGATAATAGAGCCCTACCACAAAAAGGATGATGGGATGATCAGAATAGGTGTGGAATATAATAAAGTCTTAGAATGTTGTCTGAGGTACAGACATTAAATTACTTTTGCACATTCACACAACTAGTGATTATCATAGACAGGATATTTACCTAGGCACTGGTGTGTTGTTAAATATTTAGCATCTGGCTCTTCAGTGAAAAACAAAACAGCACAACACACACACACACACACACACACACACACACACACACACACACCATGGCACACTTTTAAGTTTCAGCTGCATTATTAGCATTTTCTCAATCACTTTAAGTCTTAACAATTACAACAAATCAAGCTACAAATCAAAATTTTGCCAATTAGGTGAAACGATCACACTAAAAATCTAACAATCAGCTATATTAACTGGTTCCAACATACCCTCAACCCAAATCTTTCTAAGTGAAAGTCCAGCACGTATTTCACTTTTCCTGATCTGTCTTAATATAAAGTGATCTAAAAACTGCAGTTTTATGTACTGTGAAAAATGATTTTTTTTCTTAGTAATCACTATCTTAGATACTCAGTTTCCCCATCCTTTTTCTTTTCTAAGTTCAGTTCTTTTTCAGAAAGACTTTCAGATTTAATCTAAAAGGGTCTGTCCCTGTTCATTGAGTTGCCCAGACAGGTCTAAGAGAATTTTGATTCCTTCCTATTGTCAAGACTGATGATATGGAAAATGATGTCTCTTTGACCAAGATTAAGTGACCTGAGTCAAATACCTCAACATCTTCATTTTAATATAACCCATCTCCCAGTGTGTTGACCAATCAGAGTTGATTGACATCACTTGGGAACACCTAGTCTTCGAAGGACATACAACTCTGTAGTCCCAAATCCCAAATGAAGCCAGTTCTGTACTGGCCCCCTCAGGATGCCTAGTTCTGCACTGTAACTCACAAGCAATGCATGTCAAACCAGCTTGAGAGAAATTAAATGTGGATATATTATCTAATTCAGTTTGTCTTTCTTAGATTTTTGAGGTCTACAATGCACATAAAGTAGTATTTTATATTTAGAATTTCCTCATTACCTCAATGAAAACCACATGCCCACATATTGAAAAATAAAGGTTATAGTAATTGAACAAGGACACAACACACACACACACACACACACACACACACACAAACTTGGAAAATATCACCTCCATTACTAAAATAATTTTTAGGCATGGAAAACTTACTTTTGAAGTACCAGGACTTAAACAATTAATCCTATACAATGCATATGTCTATAAGCTCTATGTCATGAGATTCTGGTGTGCCCAAAGAACCATGCATGCTTTCAACTCGAATTCATTGACCTTAGCTAGAAAGAAAAAGTCACCTACTTGAACTTCTAGGAGCCAGAATGGCAGAGTGATCTGTAAATGCTCTTTCCCCCTCCCCTTGTTGACCTTGAAAGAACCATAAAATATTTCCCCAGAAAAATCCTGGATCAGTGGGATCAGCAGAAGGGGCAAACAGTCTCATAGCACATGAGGCTAGAAAATAGCAAAGGAATATTCCCCTTACTGTAACTGAGGAACAGAGCTGGTCCAGACAGCCTGAGCTCCAGGGCTGTGGAGTCTCTCCCTAGGACTCAGGTGTGCCTAAGCACTCCAGGGGAAATGGGAAGACAGGTCAGATCAACAAGCACTGAGCTTGCCTTTGCTCTAGCCCAGCTGAGGAGATCTCCAGTGATCAGACCACCCCTCCCCACACTTAATATGTAGCCCCAAGGCTAATCCAGGAGAAACACAAACAGATTTCACCTGCCTTTGCTTTCTGACACCAGCCACTTCAGTACCAAGTCCTTTAGAGTCTAACTGATAGAACCAGAGGCCTCAACACATAAAGCCTCAATATCATGAGCATGAAGCAAAAGAGAAAAGAAAAGACCATAGAATCTTTCTGTGGGGAAAAGGACCAAAACACGAGTATAAAAGAGGTCAGTATTGAGACTGTACTCTCATCTGAAACTTCAGAAAGGACTATGAACAACTTGTATGCACAGAGAGCACTCCTGGAACAGTTGAAGACGGAAATAGAGGAAAAAATGGCCAATGATTTTAAAAGTATACAAAAGAATTCACCGAAGAGAACAGCTCTTTAAAAAGGAAAATTGAACAAATGGAAAAGGAAGCACAAAACCTAATTGGGAAAATTGGACAAATGGAAAAGGAAGCACAAAACCTAACTGGGAAAATTGGACAAATGGAAAAGAAAAGTACAAAACCTAACTGGAGAAAATAGTTCCTTAAGGAATAATTGGAGAGATGGAAAAGGAGATGCAAAAGTTAACTGAAAAAAACAATTTGATGAAAATTAGAATTAGGCAAGTAGAAACTTATGACTCTATAAGACATCAAGAATCAGTTAACCAAAATCTAAAGAATGAAAAGATAGAAAAAAATGTAAAATATCTAATTGGAAAAAACAACTGACCTGGAAAATAGATCCAGGAGAGAAAATTTAAGAATTATTGGCTTACCAGAAAGCCATGATGAAAAAAAGAATCTGAAAAACATCTTCCAAGAAATCATCAGGGAAAACTACCCAGATCCAGAGGGCAAAATGGCCATCCAAAGAATCAACCATTCACCTCCTGAAAGGGACCCCAAACTAAAAACACCAAGAAATATTGTTGCCAAATTCCAGAACTATCAAGTGAAGGAAAAAGTACTACAGACAGTTAGAAAGAAACCATTCAAATATCAAGCAGCTACAGTCAGGATCACACAGGTCCTTGCAGCTTCTACATTAAAAGACTGAAGGAACTGAAATATGATATTTTGCAAGGCAAAGTAGCTGGGACTATAACCAAGGATCAATTACCCAGCAAAGTTCAACATAATATTTCAGGCAAGAAGATGGACATTCAGTGAAATAAGGGATTTCCAGACCTTCCTGATAAAAAGACCAGAACTCAATAGAAATTTGGATCTTCAAATGCAGATCTTAAGAGAGGGATAAAAAGGTAAACAGGGGAAAAGAAAACTTCTTACTCAATTTGGGCAAAATTGTTTACCTCCCTATAAGGGAAGATGATACTTGTTAATCTTGATATATCTAATACGAACTATAAAAGGGATATTCAGAGATACAGGGAACAGGTATAATGCAAATTATGTGATGATAAAAATGTGATTTAAGCATGCAAAGGGATTGTAACAGGAGATATGAAAAGGATGAAGGAGAAAATGATAAATTACATCACAGGAAGATGTACAAAATTATATTACCATAGAGGGGAAAAGGGGAGGGAAAGGAGCATCCTTTGAGAGACACTCTCATCTGACTTGGTGCAAGGAGGGAAGAACAAACTTGAGTATATAAATCTAACTAGCTCTATAAGCAGTAGGAGGGAAGGGTAAAAGGGAGTGAAGAAGCAGTAAAGGTAAAGGACAGTAAAAGAGAGGGGAGGTGAAAGAAGGACGGGAAGACTACAGGATGTACTGGTAAAAAATTAAAACTCTATTGTGGAGGGGAAGGGAAAAGGGAGAACTTAAAGCACAAACGGTGGGAAAGAGAATGGACGGAAAGACATAGATAGTAATCATAACTGTGAATGTGAATGGGATGAATTCTCCTGTTAAACAGAGACAGAGAGCAGAATGGATTAAAAGCCATAATCCAACACTATGTTGTTTACAAGAAACACATTTGAAATGGGGGGATACACTCAGAGTAAAGGTGAAAAGTTGGAGCAGAATATATTGTGCTTCAGCTGATGTAAAAAAAGCGGAGTTAGCTATCCTAATCTCAGACAAAG
This sequence comes from Notamacropus eugenii, assembly GCF_028372415.1. Lineage (NCBI taxonomy): Eukaryota > Metazoa > Chordata > Mammalia > Diprotodontia > Macropodidae > Notamacropus > Notamacropus eugenii. Next base: position 447,707,323 of record NC_092873.1, read on the forward strand.
CAAAAGCAGAAATAGATCTAATCAAAAGAGATAAGGAAGGATACTATATCCTGCTAAAAGGCACCAAAGAAAATGAAGCAATATCATTACTAAACATATATGCTCCAAGTGGTATAGCCTCCAGATTGTTAGAGGAAAAGTTAGGGGAGTTACAGGAAGAAATAGACAGCAAAACTATACTAGTGGGAGACCTCAAACTCCCCCTCTCTGAACTTGACAAGTCTAACCTCAAAATAAGCAAGAAGTTAAAGAGGTGAATAAAACTATGGATAAGGTAGATATGATAAATCTCTGGAGAAAATTGAATGGGGATTGAAAGGAATATTCTTTTTTCTTAGTGGAACATGGCACATATACAAAAATTGACCATGTACTAGATCATAAAAACCTCACAATCCAGTGCAGAAAGGCAGAGATAGTCAATGCATCCTTCTCAGATAATAATGCAATAAAAATCATATATAATAAAAGGTCATGGACACATAGACCAAAAAGTAATTGGAAACTAAATAATCTAATCCTAAACAAGGAGTAGGTTAAACAACAAACAAACAGGGGGCGGAGCCAAGATGGCGGAGTAGAAAGACACACATACACATAGCTCCGAACCCACAACCCATAGAACGGCTACAGGGAAGTAACTCATGGCGAATTCTGCACCCAGAGGCCACGGAATATTGGAGCGAGGGAGATTTCTGTTCCAGAGACCTGCAAACCTCTTGCGGGGGGTCCTTTGCTCAGTGGACTGGGCGCCGGGACTGGGAGCTGAGTGCAGCCCTGCCGCAGCCGTGGCACCGAGAGGAAAAGATCTGAGTGGGCTTCAGGGACGGGATCTCCAGCGGCCACGCGGGTCCCTCCACCCACAGAGGGACCTGCAAACCTCTCGCAAAAGGTCCGTCACACTGCAGACGCAGAGCCCAGCCCAGACCTGACACGGCCGCGGCACCGAGAGATACAGATCCAAGCAGGCTTCAGGGACGGGATCTCCAGTGGCCACAAAAGTCCCTCCACCCACAGGTGACGGGGGTCAGTGAGAGAGTCTCTTTGGAGGGTTGAGAGGGGAGTGGGGTGCCCCCATAACTCAGCCCCCCCCTGGGAGGTAGAAGCTGAGAGGCGGCTGCAGATCGGGGCTCCCCAAGCGGGCGGGAGCCTGGATCCATTGTGGAAGGTCTGTGCATAAACCCCCTGAGGGAACTGAGCCTGAGAGGTGGCCCTGCCCCAACCTCAGCACCTGAACTTAATCTCACACTGAATAGCAGCCCTGCCCCCGCCAAAAGCCCTGAGGCTGGGAAGCAGCATTTGAATCTCAGACCTCAAGCACTGGCTGGGAGGATCAGGAGGAGAGGTGGGTGTGAGGAGAATATTCAGAGGTGAAGTCATTGGCTGGGAAAATGCCCAGAAAAGGGAAAAGAAATAAGACTATAGAAGGTTACTTTCTTGGTGAACAGGCATTTCCTCCCTTCCTTTCTGATGAGGAAGAACAATGCTTACCATCAGGCAAAGACACAGAAGTCAAGGCTTCTATATCCCAGCCCACTCAATGGGCTCAGGCCATGGAAGAGCTCAAAAAGGATTTTGAAAATCAAGTTAGAGAGGTGGAGGAAAAACTGGGAAGAGAAATGAGAGACATGCAGTCAAAGCATGAACAGCAGGTCAGCACCCTGCTAAAGGAGACCCAAAAAAATGCTGAAGAAAATAACATCTTGAAAAATAGGCTAACTCAATTGGCAAAAGAGGTTCAAAAAGCCAATGAGGAGAAGAATGCTTTCAAAAGCAGAATTAGCCAAATGGAAAAGGAGATTCAAAAGCTCACTGAAGAAAATGTTTCTTTCAAAATTCGAATGGAACAGATGGAGGCTAATGACTTTATGAGAAAACAAAAAATCACAAAACAAAACCAAAAGAATGAAAAAATGGAAGATAATGTGAAATATCTCATTGGAAAAACAACTGACCTGGAAAATAGATCCAGGAGAGACAATTTAAAAATTATGGGACAACCTGAAAGCCATGATCAAAAGAAGAGCCTAGACATCATCTTTCATGAAATTATCAAGGAAAACTGCCCTGAGATTCTAGAACCAGAGGGTAAAATAAATATTCAGGGAATCCACAGAACACTGCCTGAAAGAGATCCAGAAAGAGAAACTCCTAGGAACATTGTGGCCAAATTCCACAGTTCCCAGGTCAAGGAGAAAATATTGCAAGCAGCTAGAAAGAAACAATTCAAGTATTCTGGAAATACAATCAGGATAACACAAGATCTAGCAGCTTCTACATTAAGGGATCGAAGGGCATGGAATAGGATATAACAGAAGTCAAAGGAACTAGGACTAAAACCAAGAATCACCTACCCAACAAAACTGAGTATAATACTTCAGGGGAAAAATTGGTCTTTCAATGAAATAGAGGATTTTCAAGTATTCTTGATGAAAAGACCAGAGCTGAAAAGAAAATTTGACTTTCAAACACAAGAATGAAGAGAAGCATGAAAAGGTGAACAGGAAAGAGAAGTCATAAGGGACTTACTAAAGTTGAACTGTTTACATTCCTACATTGAAAGACAATATTTGTAACTCTTGAAACATTTCAGTATCTGGGTACTGGGTGGGATTACACACACACACATGCACACACGCACACACACATAGAGACAGAGTGCACAGAGTGAATTGAACAGGATGGGATCATATCTTAAAAAAATGAAATCAAGCAGTGAGAGAGAAATATATTGGGAGGAGAAAGGGAGAAATTGAATGGGGCAAATTATCTCTCATAAAAGAGGCAAGCAAAAGACTCATTAGTGGAGGGATAAAGAGGGAACGTGAGAGAAAAACATGAAGTCTACTCTCATCACATTCCACTAAAGGAAAGAATAAAATGCACACTCATTTTGGTATGAAAACCTATCTTACAATACAGGAAAGTGGGGGATAAGGGGACAAGCAGGGTGGGGGATATGATAGAAGGAAGGGCATGGGGAGGAGAGTGCAATTCGAGGTATACACTCATGGGGAGGGATAGAATCAAAAGAGAATAGAAGTAATGGGGGACAGGATAGGATGGAGGGAAATATAGTTAGTCCTATACAACACAACTATTATGGAAGTCATTTGCAAAACTACACAGATTTGGCCTATATTGAATTGATTGCCTTCCAAAGGGAAGGGGTGGAGAGGGAGGGAGGTAAAGAAGTTGGAACTCAAAGTGTTAGGATCAACTGTCGAGTAATGTTCTTGACACTAGGAAATAAGAAATACAGGTAAAGGGGTATAGAAAGCTATCTGGCCCTACAGGACAAAAGAGAAGACGGAGACAAGGGCAGAGAGGGATGATAGAAGAGAGAGCAGATTGGTCACAGGGGCAATTAGAATGCTTGGTGTTTGGGGGGGGAGGGGAGAAAAGGGGAGAAAATTTGTAACCCAAAATTTTGTGAAAATGAACGTTAAAAGTTAAATAAATAAAGTTAGTTTAAAAATAAACAACAAACAAAACACAGTCAACAGCTTCATTCAAGAAAATGACAATAATGAGACAATAATGAGACAACCTACCAAATATTATGAGATACTGCAAAAGCAGTTTTTAAGGGAAGCTTTATAACTTTGAATGCCTACATGAATAAAATAGAGAAAGAGGAGATCAATGAATTGGGCATGCAGCTGAAAAATCTAGAAAAAGAACAAATTGAAAATCCCAAGTAAATACCAAATTAGAAATACTGAAAACCAAAGGGGAGATTAATAAAATAGAAATTAAGAAAACTATTGAGTTAATAAATAAAACAAGTAGTTGGTTTTATGAAAGAAACTAATAAAATTGATAAACATTTGATCAAAGTGATTAAAAAAAAGAAAGAAGAAAATCAAATTACTAATATCAAAAATGAAAGGGATGAGCTCACCTCCAATGAGGAGAAAATTAAAACAATAATTAGAAATTACTTTGCCCAACCTTATGCCCATAAATTAGACAATCTAAATGAGATGGATAATTATTTTAAAATTTATGAATTGCCCAGAATAACAGAGGAGGATGTTGAATACTTAAACAAACCTATCTCAGAAAAAGAAAATGAAGAAGTCATCACTGAACTGCCTAGAAAAAAAATCTCCAGGGCCAGATGATTTTATAAGTGAATATTATCAAACATTTAAAGAACGGGTAATTCCAATACTATATAGGCTATTTGGAAAAATTAGGGAAGAAGGAGTCTTCCCAAATTCTTTTTATGATATAAACATGGTTTTCATACTAAGCCAGGGAGAGACAAAACAGAGAAAGAATATTATAGACCAATTTCTCTAATGAATATAGATGCTAAAATTGTAAATACGATTTTAGCAAAAAAGAATACAGCAGCTTATTATGAGAATAATACATTGATCAAGTAAGATTCATACCAGGAATGCAGGGCTGGTGCAATATTAGGAAAACTATTAGCATTATTGATCACATCAGCAACAAACCTAACAGAAACCATATGATTATCTCAATAGATGTAGAAAACCTTTTTGACAAAATATAGCACCCCTTTCTTTTAAAACACTGGAGAATGTAGGAATAAAGCGAACTTTCTATAAAGTAATAAGCAGTATCTATTTAAAACCCACAGCAAACATTATATGCAAGAGACAAGGTAGATGCATTTCCAATTAGATCGGGGGTGAAACAAGGATGTCCATTATCACCACTATTATTCAATATGGTATTACAAATGTTAGCTGTAGCAATTAGAGAAGATAAAGAAATTGAAGGAATTAGGATAAGCAAAGAAGAAACTAAGTTATCACTCTTTGCAGATGATATGATGATATACCTAGAGAATCCTCAAGATTCAAGGAAAAACTATGTGAAATAATAAACAAGTTTAGTAAAGTTGCAGGTTACAAAGTAAACCCACACAAATCTTCTGCATTTCTATATATTACTAACAAAACCCAACAGCAAGAGAGAGAAAGAGAAATCCCATTTAAAGCTGTGGTAGACACTATCCAGTGTTTAGGAGTCTACCTGCCAAAACAAATCCAGGGACTATATGAACACAATTACAAGATACTTGTAGAGCAAATAAAGTCAGATCCAAGTAAATGGAAAAAACGTCACTTGCTCGTGGGTAGGCTGAGCTAATATAATAAAAATGACAATTCTACCTAATTTACTTATTTAGTGTCATACCAATCAAACTATCTGATAATTATTTTCTACAGCTAGAAAAAATAACATCAAAAATCATTTGGAAGAACAAAAGGTCCAGAATAGCAAGGGAACTAATGAAAAGAAATGCTAGAGATGGTAGCCTAGGTCTACCAGATCTCAAATTGTATTATAATGCAGTAATTATTTTGTTTTTGTTTTGGTTTTCTTTTATTTTGTAATGTTTAACAATCACTGCCATACAATTGCGATTTTATCCCTCCCCACCTACTCCCCACTACCCCCCTCCCTCCCCACGACTGCATACAATTCTGTATAGATTCTACATATACTTTCCTATTGAGTATATTTTCACTATAGTCATGCTATGTAGTCAGACTAAGATAAATGAAAGAAATCGTATAACAAATCAGAACATGATACACAAACACATACACATACACAAACATGATCTGCTACAATATGTGAGTTACTTCCATATTTCTCTCTCTGAGTGTGGCAGGCATTTTGCCTTGAGATCCTCCATTGGGATTTTTTTTTTTTTTTTTGGTAAGAAGTTCTTGTGTTATTACAAAAATCTAAGTCTACCAGAAAAAACTCTCACACACTGTGGTTGTTGCTGTGCATAAAGTTCTCCTGGTTCTTCTCCTTTCACTCAGCATCAGGTCATATAAGTCCTTCCAGGCCTCTCTGAAGTCTTCTTGTTCATCATTTCTTATGGCACAATAGTACTCCATTACATTCATATACCATAATTTATTCAGCCATTCCCCAATTGATGGACATCCCCTTGACTTCCAGTTTTTGGCAACTACATAGAGTGCTGCTATAAATATTTTTGTACATGTGGGACCCTTTCCCATTTTTATGATCTCTTGGGGATATAGTCCTAGTAGCGATATTCCTGGGTCAAAGGGTATGCACATTTTTGTAACCCTTTGGGCATAGTTCCAAATTGCTCTCCAGAATGGTTGGATGCGCTCGCAGCTCCACCAACAATGAATTAGTGTTCCAACTCTCCCACATCCTCTCCAGCATTTATCATTTTCTTGTTCTGTCATGTTTGCCAATCTTATAGGTGTGATGTGGTACCTCAGAGTTGTTTTGATTTGCATCTCTCTAACCAATAGTGATTTAGAGCATTTTTTCAAATGATTGTAGATAGCTTTAATTTCTTCCTCTGAAAATTGCCTGTTCATATCCTTTGACCATTTATCAATTGGGGAATGACTTGTATGATTATACATTTGGATCAGTTCTCTATATATTCTAGAAATGAGGCCTTTATCCCCGAGCTTAGCTGTAAAAATTCTTTCCAAATTTACTACATCCCTCCAGATTTTGGTTGCATTGGGTTTGGTTGTGCAAAAACTTCTCAGTTTAATGTAATCAAAGTTATCCATTTTGCATTTCATAATGCATTCTATCTCTCCTTTAGTAAAGAATTCTTCCCTTCTCCATAGATCTGATAAATACACTATACCTTGCTTCTCCAGTTTATTCATGGTATCAGTCTTTATACCTAAATCATGTACCCATTTGGACTTTATTCTTGTGTACGGTGTCAGGCATGGGTCTATGCCTAATTTCCGCCACACTGTTATCCAGTTTTCCCAGCAATTTTTGTCAAACAATGAGTTCTTATCCCAGAAGCTGGGGTCCTTGGGTTTATCAAACAGAAGGTTGCTATATTCCTTGCCTACTGCATCTTGAGTGCCAAGTCTATTCCACTTGTCTGCCTCTCTGTTTCTTAGCCAATACCAAGTGGTTTTGATAATTGCTGCTTTATAGTACAGTTTGAGGTCTGGTAGCGCTAGGCCACCTTCCCAAGCATTTCTTTTCATTAGTCCCTTTGATATTCTGGACCTTTTGTTTTTCCAAATGAATTTTGATATTATTTTGCCCAGCTCTAGAAAGTAATTGTCTGATAGTTTAATTGGTATGGCACTAAATAAGTATATTAATTTGGGTAGAATTGTCATTTTTATTATATTAGCACGGCCTACCCATGAGCAACTAATGTTTTTCCACTTACTTAAATCTGACTTTATTTGTGCAAAAAGTGTCTTGTAATTGTGTTCATATAATCCCTGGGTTTGTTTTGGCAGGTAGACTCCTAAGTATTTTATACTGTCTACCCTAACTTTAAATGGGATTTCTCTTTCTATCTCTTGCTGTTGGAATTTGTTGCTAATATATAGGAATGCAGAAGATTTGTGTGGGTTTATTTTGTACCCTGCAACTTTGCCAAAGTTGTTTATTAATTCTAGTAATTTTTTACTGGAATCTCTGGAATTCTCTAGGTAAATCATCATATCATCTGCAAAGAGTGATAACTTAGTTTCTTCTTTGGCTATTCTTATTCCTTGGATATCTTTATCTTGTCTAATTGCTATAGCTAACATTTCTAGTACCATATTAAATAATAGTGGTGATAATGGACAACCTTGTTTCACCCCTGATCTTATTGGGAATGCATCTAGCTTATCCCCATTGCATATAATGCTTGCTGAAGGTTTTAGATAGATACTGCTTATTATTTTATGGAAAGTTCCCTTTATTCCTACATTCTCCAATGTTTTTAGTAGGAATGGATGTTGTATTTTGTCAAAAGCTTTTTCTGCATCTATTGAGATAATCATGTGGTTTTTGTTAGCTTTGTTGTTGATGTGATCGATAATGCTAATAGTTTTCCTAATATTGAACCAGCCCTGTAGTCCTGGTATGAATCCTACCTGATCATAATGTATTAATCTCGTGATACGATGCTGTATTCGTTTTGCTAGAATCTTATTAAAATTTTTGCATCTATATTCATTGGGGAAATTGGTCTATAATTTTCTTTCTCTGTTTTGTCTCTTCCTGGTTTGGGTATCAAAACCATATTTGTATCATAGAAAGAATTTGGGAGGACTCCTTCTTTCCCAATTTTCAAGAATAGTGTATGTAGTATTGGAATTAACTGTTCTTTAAATGTTTGATAGAATTCACTTGTGAATCCATCTGGCCCTGGAGATTTTTTCCTAGGGAGTTCATTGATGGCTTGTTCAATTTCTTTTTCTGAGATGGGGTTGTTTAAGTATTCAACTTCCTCTTCTGTTAATCTGGGCAATTTGTATTTTTTAAAATATTCATCCATCTCATTTAGATTATCGAATTTGTGGGCATAAAGTTGGGCAAAGTAGTTTCTAATTATTGTTTTAATTTCCTCCTCATTGGAGGTGAGTTCACCCCTTTCATTTTTAATATTAGTAATTTGGTCTTCTTCTTTCTTTTTTTTAATCAGATTGACCAAAGGTTTATCAATTTTATTAGTTTTTTCATAAAACCAACTATTGGTTTTATTTATTAATTCAATAGTTTTCTTAATTTCAATTTTATTAATCTCTCCTTTGGTTTTCAGTATTTCTAATTTGGTATTTACTTGGGGATTTTCAATTTGTTCTTTTTCTAGCTTTTTCAACTGCAAGCCTAAGTCATTGATCTCCTCTTTCTCTATTTTATTTATGTAGGCATTCAGAGATATAAAACTTCCCCTAATAACTGCTTTTGCAGTATCCCATAAGTTTTGGTATGTTGTCTCACTATTGTCATTCTCTCGAATGAAATTTGTTGATTGTTTCTATGATTTCTTCTTTAACCCAACCCTTCTTTAGAATTAGATTATTTAGTTTCCAATTGATTTTTGGTTTCTCTTTCCATGGCCTTTTATTACATGTAATTTTTAATGCATTATGACCTGAAAAGGATGCATTGATTATCTCTACCTTTCTGCACTGGATTGTGAGATTTTTCTGTCCTAGTACATGGTCAGTTTTTGTAAATGTTCCATGTACCGCTGAGAAAAAAGTATATTCCTTTCTATTCCCATTTAATTTTCTCCAAAGATCTGTCATATCTACCTGATCCAGAGTTTTATTTACCTCCTTAACCTCTTTCTTGTTTATTTTGAGGTTGCATTTATCGAGTTCAGAGAGGGGGAGGTTGAGGTCCCCCACTAGTATAGTTTTGCTATCAATTTCTTCCTTCAACTCCCCCAACCTCTCCTCTAAGAATCTGGATGCCATACCACTTGGAGCATACATGTTTAGTAATGATATTGCTTCATTGTCTATGGTGCCTTTTAGCAGGATATAGTTTCCATTCCTATCCCTTTTGATTAGATCTATTTCTGCTTTTGCTTTGTCTGAGATTAGGATTGCTACTCCTGCCTTTCTTACATGAGCTGAAGCACAATATATTCTGCTCCATCCTTTGACCTTTATCCTATGTGTATCCCCCCGTTTCAAATGTGTTTCTTGTAAGCAGCATATTGTTGGATTATGGCTTTTAATCCATTCTGCTATCCGTCTCCGTTTTATGGGAGAGTTCATTCCATTCACATTCACAGTTATGATTACAATCTGTGTATTTCCCTCCAACCTCTTTCCCACCATTTGTGCTTTTAGCTCTCCTATCTCCCTTCCCCTCCTCAATAGTATTCACTTTTCTCCCCCTCCTCCTGCAGCCTTCCCCTCCTTCTTTTGACCCCCCTCCCTTTTAGTCCCCTTTACTCTTATTGCTTCTTTCCTCCCTTTTAGCCACCCTCCCCTTTCTTCCCCCTTCCCCTCCTACTACCTATAGAGCTAGTTAGGCTTATCTACTTAAGATTATTGTTCCCTCCTTTGAACAAATCAGATGAGAGTACCTCTCAAACAATGCTCATCTCCCTCCCCTCCTTCCCTCTACTATTGTTTTGTACTTCTTCCTGTGATATAATTTGCCATTTTCTGCTTCCCCCTTTCCACACCTCCTATTACATTCCCTTCTCATACTTAAATCATATTTTTGACATGACATCATTTACTTTATGTCCGTTCCCTCTACATATATCCCTTTTATCATAATAGCTGCACAGTTCTCAAGATTAACAGGTATCATCTTCCCTTATAGGGAGGTAAACAGTTTGCCCTAATTGAGTAGCAAGTTTTTGTTTTTGTTTTTTCCCCTCTGTTTACCTTTTTATGATTCTCTGGAGACCTGCATTTGAAGATCAAATTGTCTATTGAGTTCTGGTGTTTTGGTCAGGAAGCTCTGGAAATCCCTTATTTCGTTGAATGACTTTCTCCTTGCCTGAAATGTTATGCTGAACTTTGATGGGTAGTTGATCCTTGGTTGAAGTCCCAACTCCTTTGCCTTACAGAATATTGGGTTCCAATTCTTTCGATCTTTTAATGTAGAAGCTGCAAGGTCCTGTGTGATCCTGACTGTGTGTCCTTGATATTTGAATTGTTTCTTTCTGGCTGCTTGTAGTATTTTCTCCTTCACTTGATAGCTCTGGAATTTGGCAACGATATTTCTTGGGGTTTTGAGTTTGGGATCCCTTTCGGGAGGGGAACGGTGGATTCTTTCGATGACTATTTTGCCCTCTGAGTCTAGTACTTCTGGACAGTTTTCCTTGATGATTTCCTGGAAGATATTGTCCAGACTCTTTTCTTCATCATGGGTTTCTGGCAGGCCAATAATTCTTAGATTTTCTCTCCTGGATCTATTTTCCAGGTCAGTTGTTTTTCCAATTAAATATTTTACATTTTCTTCTATCTTTTCATTCTTTAGATTTTGTTTGACTGATTCTTGTTGCCTCATTGAGTCATTAGTTTCTACGTGCCCAATTCTAATCTTCATCGTAGTGTTTTCTTCAGTTAGCTTTTCCATCTCCTTTTCCATCTGACCAATTTTTCCCTTTAAGGAGCTATTTTCTCCATTTAATTTTTGTACTTCTTTTTCCATTCGACCAATTTTCCCAGTTAGGTTTTGGGTTTCCTTTTCCATCTGATCAATTTTCCCAATTAGGTTTTGGGTTTCCTTTTCCATTTGATTAGCTCTTCCTTTTAGGGAATTATTCTCTCCAGTTAATTTTTGAACTTCCTTTTCCATTTCTTCAATTTTCTTTTTCAGGGTGATGTTCTCATCAGTGAATTCTTTTTTTATAGTTTTAAAATCATTGGCCAGTTTTTCTTTTATATCCTTCTTCAGACGTTCCAGGTAATCTAGTTGTGCTTGCGAGAAATTCATAGTCCCATCTGAGGTTTCAGATGGAAGTACAGTCTCAGCTCTAACCTCTTTGGTGTTTGTGTTTTGGTCCTTATCCCCATAGAAAGATTCTATGGTTTTTTCACTTTTCGTCTGCTTTTTCCGATTCATGATGTTGGCTGAGTGTTGTAGCTTTTGGTTCTTTCAGTCAGAAGGTACAGATCTTTAAGTTGAGCTGATGTGTGTCTAGGCTAAAAGCAGGCTTTTGTTTTTTGTTTCCCAGATCAACCCTGGGGTTACCTTGTTAGGTGTGTGGGAGGTGTGGTCTGGTCTCAAGATATCTCCTCAGCTGACTTGAGGCAAAGGCAAGGTCAGGGGATGGTGATCCCAGCTTCCCTATTGTCTTCCCTTTTCCCCTGGAGGGCTGGGGCACGCCTAGAAGCTAACGCATGTTCCCGCCCCTCCTGGGGCTCATCTCCCGGCTCTGAGGCTTGCCTGGGTCTCAGTGCAAATTTTCTCTGCCCTGGGTCGTCTGTCCCTCCAGATCGCCTCCCCCACAGTAGGAAGAATCCTCCTTTGCCACTTTTCCAGCCTCTGGTGTTATGAGACCACCCGCCCCCTTCTGCTGTTCCCGCTGATCCAGGATTAATCTGGGGAAGAATTTTATGGTTCCCTCACGGTCATCAGGGGGGAGGAGAGAGCACTTACTGATCACTCTGCCATCCCAGTTCCTGGAAGTTCAAGTAGTGACCCACCGAAGTCCGTCTTCATGCTGAAGATTTCAAGGGCTGCTGCGCTGATGTTTGGCACTCAGCGGCTCTCACCGGTTCGGCCTGACTTATCTCCTGCTCCGCTGGTCTCGCCCGCCACTCTCGGGCTCCTCTGGTCCCCTCCGCCCTGCCGCGCTGACCGCGCCGCGCTGCGCTGGGCGCCGGGGTCTTACCCCCGCGGAACAGATCCCTCCCGTGGACCCTCCAGTCCAGCCTGGGCTCCGAATCTGTCAAAGTCCGTCACCCACTGGATTCTACACCTCCAAAGTCTGGTCAGACTCTCCCCCCAGAGATATCTAATGCAGTAATTATTAAAACCACTTGGGACTGGCTAAGAAACAAATGGGTAGACAAGTGGAAAATGCAAGGTACTCAAGACACAGTAGTCAATGAATACATCATTCTATTGTTTGATAAACCCAAGGACCCCAGCTTCTGGGATAAAAACTCACTGTTGGACAAAAACTGCTGGGAAAACTGGATAAAAGTGTGACAGAAACTGGGCATAGACCAATGCCTGACACCATAAATAAGAATAAAGTCCAAATGGGTACATGATCTATGTATAAAGATTGATATTATAAACAAATTAGTGGAGGAAGGTGCCAAGCCTAGAGGCCTGTATTGGGCTACCCGAGTCTTTCTTACCTGTCCAGGTCTTCGGCTGGCCACGCCGGATGCACATATGAGAGAAAGGACGTTCCAGAGTCAAACAGGGGTTGAGCTTTATTACAGGGTTTCGGTTACAAGTGCAGGGGGTCTTCTTTCTTAGGACGAAGAGGGGGAGATTTCCTAAGAAGGCTAAGCTTAAGGGAATGGAAGTAGAAGTACAAGCGGGGAGAGAGGGGGAGGGGAGAGAGGAAAGAAAAGAAGCGGAGCCCTACTTTTCTCTTTGGCTCCACACGTGCTAAAAGCTTTTAGGCTTCCTCAATCCTACTTAATCTTCAGCCACACAGTTTGCATCTCAATACCGTGCTGTTAGGTAACTAGGTGTGCTCCAATCCGGGACGACCTCGAGGGCAGGGAGACTCCACCCATCAGGTATCTCCGGGGGAGAGGCGGAAATACCCGAGCTAGCCGAGCTAGCACGGTCTGACCTTCTCGAACCCCCGCTGTTCATGGAGGGCCTCGTAAGACTCTAAGATTTAGAAGTCCCACTTTTACCTGCCCGAGACTGTCCACACGGAATTGAGCTTCCAGTCCCAACAGGAAGGATTAGTAGAAGGGAAGAATTTTTGACTAAATGAGAGACAGAAAACATTATGAAGTGCAAAATGGATAATTTTGATTACATTAAACTGAAAAGCTTTTGCACAACCAAATCCAATGCAACCAACATTAGGAGGGAAGGAGAAAACTGGGAAAGAATTTTTGCAACTAGTATCTGTGATAAAAGCCTCATTTCTAAAATATATAGAGAAGTGTGTCAAATGTACAGGAATACCAGTCATTCTCCAATTGATAAATGGTAAAAGGATATAAACAGGCAGTTTTCAGAGGAAAAAATTAAAGATATCTATAATCATATGAAAAAATACTGTAGATCACTATTGATTAGAGAAATGCAAATCAAAACAACTCTAAGATACCACATTATACCTGCCAGATTGACTAACATGACAGAACAGTTAGATGATAAATGTTGGAGAAGATGTAGGAGAGTTGGAACACTAATCATTGTTGGTGGAGCAATGAGCTAATCCAATCATTCTGGAGAACAATTTGGAACTATGCCCAAAGGGCTACAAAAATGTATATACCCTTTGACCCAGAAATATCTCTTCTAGGACTATATCCCCAAGAAATCATAAAAATGGGAAAGGGCCCAAAATGTACAAAAATATTCATAGCAGCCCTTTTTGTGGTGGCCAAAATCTGGAAATCAAGGGGATGCCCATTAATTGGGGAATGGCTGAATAAATTATGGCATATGAATGTAATGGAATATCGTTGCGCTATAAGAAATGATGAACAGGAAGACTTCAGAAAGGCCTGGAAAGACTTATATGATCTAATGTTGAACGAAAGGAGCAGAACCAGGACAACTCTGTGCATAGCAATGACCACAGTGTGTGAGAGATTTTTCTGGTAGACTTCGAACTTCATTGAAATGCAAGAACTTAAAAAAATTTTCAATTGTCTTTTAAGGGAAAATGCCTTCCATACCCAGAGAAAGAACTTTGGAATTCACTTGCAGGATGTAGCAGATCATTTTCTTTTGTTTTATGTTTTGGTTTGTTGTATGATTTCTTCCATTCATTTTAATTCTGCTACATGACTTGAGTATAGTGAAAATATATTTAATAGGAATGTATGTATAAAACATACATAAAACTGTATGTCGTCTGAGGGAGGGAGGGTGAATGTAGGGGGCAGAAAGGGGAAGAATAATTTAAGTTATATGGTAGTGATTGTAGAACACTCAAAAAAAAATAAAATTAATACAAAAAAATAGAAAACAGATCAACTACCTCTGAAGGCAACCAGAACCATCAGCTTCATTATACTATATTTTCTGTCACTTTTAATGAAGTCAAAGATAATGTTAACTTTTTGATTGCCATGTTATCTTATTGAATCTTCATGTTGACCTTTCCATCCACTAAAACCACTAGAGCTTTTTACATGAACTATTGCTTAGCCATACCAATGCCCTCAGGTACTTGCACAATTGAGTTTTTAATCACATTGTAAGAGTTAACATATATAATTATTGAATTTTATCTTCTTTAATTCAGTCCGTATCTGGCCTGTCAAAATAGGCTGTAAAATGCTATTAATTCTCAAAAATAAGGCTGTTAGAAAAGAACAAAAGACTTGATGAAGACATTACTTTGTAGGGTATGTTGAACAGAGTGTTTCTTTAAAAAATGAAAGAAGAGCTTCACAATAAAGGCATAGAAAGACATCTGGAATTAAAATTGAATGGGAATAGAAAGGAATACATCTTTTTTTCAAGTGTACATGGCACACATACAAAAATTGACCATATTCTAGGTCATAAAAGCCTCACAATCCAGTGCAGAAAATAGAAGAGATAGTCAATGCAGACTTCACAGATCATAATGCAATAAAAATTATATGTAATAAAAGGATATAAAAAGATAAACCAAATATTATTTGGAAACTAAATAATCTAGTCCTAAAGAAGGAGTGGGTTAAACAACAAATCATACAAACAACAACATCATTCAAGAGAATGATAATGATGAGACAACCTACCAAAAATTATGGGATACTACAAAAGTATTTCTTAGGGGAAGTTTTATATCTTTGAATGCCCACATGAATAAAATAGAGAAAGAGGAGAGTAATGAATGTGGCATGCAGGTGAAAAAGCTAGAAAAAGAATAAATTAAAAATCCCCAAGAAAAGACCAAACTAGGAAACTGAAAACCAAAGAAAAGATTAATAAAATTGAAATTAAGAAAACTATTGAACTAATAAATAAAAATAAGATTTGGTTTTATAAGAACAACCAATAAAATTGTTAAACCTTTGGTCAATTTGATTAAAAAGAAGAAAGAGGAAAACCAAATTACCAATATCAAAAATGAAAAGAGTGAACTTACCTCCGATGAGGAGAAAATTAAAACAATAATTAGAAATTACTTTCCACATCTGTATGCCCATAAATTGTACCATAAAAATCTAGCTGATGATGACTTTACCAGGTTAATCATGCAGTCATAAGATCAGAAGCTGAAAGAATATTGAGGAGACCAAGTTAATGGAATGTATTTTATCAGGAGATTTTAAAAATAGAAATATCCTTCAAACCCATGTAGGATAAGATTTCTTTCTAGCTAGAGGTTATATTTGGACAAAGAAATTAAGCTATAAAATAGTTTTTTTATTCAATTCATTAATAGTATTGCTATAAATGGCAAAAGAAAGCTTGAATATGAAGGTCTTTATATTCAGGCTCTAAAGGCAGAATGGCAATTAATCTGCTTTCTTTCCTTCAGTAGGTGAATATTAAATGCTTAATAAATTTATGAAAACACTGGAGATCATAGGTGTAAATGGAATCTTCTATAAAATAATAAGCAGTATCTACCTAAAACCATCAGCAAGCATTATATACAATGGGGATAAGCTGGATGCATTTCCAGAAAGATCAAGAGTAAAAGAAAAATGTCCATTATCACAACTGTTATTCAATATGGTACTAGAAACGTTAGCTTTAGCAATAAAAGAAGAAAAAAATTGAAGAAATTAGAATAGAAAAGAAGAAATTAAGTTATCACTCTTTGCAGATGACATGATGATCTACATAGAGAATGCTAGAGGTTCAAGTCAAAATCTACTTGAAATAGCAAACAAGTTTGGCAAAGTTGCAGGTTACAAAATAAACCTGCATAAATCATCTGCACTTCTATATATTACTAACAAAGTCCACCAGCAAGTGATAGAAAGATAAATCTCATTTAAAGCAAGGTGAATACTATAAAATATTGGGGAGTCTACCTGCCACAACAAACTCAAGGACTATATGAACCCAATTACAAAACACTTTTCACCAAATAAAGTCAAATCTAAGTTAAGTGGAAAAACATCAGTTGTTTGTGGGTAGGCCGACCTAATATAATAAAAATGATGATCCTACCTAAATTAATTTATCTATTCAGTGCCATACTAAACAAACTACCAGAAAACTATTTTCTAGAGCTGGAAAAAATAATATCAAAATTCATCTGGAAGAACAAAAGGTCCAGAATATCAAGGGAACTAATGAAAAGAAATGCTAGGGAAGGTGGTATAGCCCTACCAGATCTCATATTTTATTATAATGCAGCAATCATTAAAACCACTTATTACTGCCTAAGAAATAGAGGGGTAGACAAGAGGAATACATTAGGTACTCAAGACACAGTTGTCAGTGAATATAGCAGTCTACTATTTGATAAACCCAAGGACCCCAGCTTTGTGGGATAAGGACTCACTGTTGGACAAAAATTGCTGAGAAAATTGGATAACAGTATGGCAGAAAGTGGGCGTAGACCAATGCCTGACACCATAAGCAAGAATAAAGTCCAAATAGATGCATGATCTAGGTATAAAGACTGATACTGTAAAGAAATTATGGGAGCAAGAAATAGAGTATTTGTCAGGTTTGTGGAGAATGGAGAAAGTTTTGACTGAAGAAGAGATGGAGGACATTTGAAGTACAAAATGGATAATTTTGATTACATGAAATTGAAAAGTTTCTCCACAAACAAACCTAATGCAACCAAGATTAGGAGGGAAGCAGAAAACTGGGAAAAATTTTTGCAACTAGTGTCTGTGATAAAGGTCTCATTTCAAAAATGTATAGAGAACTCAGTCAAATGCACAAGAATACAAGTCATTCCTCAATTGATAAATGGTTAAAGGATATGAGTTAATGGTTAAAGGCAGTTTTCAGAGGAAGAAATTAAAGCTATGTATATTCATATGAAAAAATGCTCTAAATCACTATTGATTAGAGAGATGTAAATCAAAACAACTCTGAGATACCACATTATACCTGCCAGATTGACTAACATGACAGAACAGTTAGATGATAAATGTTGGAGAAGATATGGGAGATTTGGAACACTAATTCATCGTTGGTGGAGCTGTGAGCTCATTCAACCATTCTGAAGAGCAATTTGGAATTATGCCCAAAGGGCTACAAAAATGTACATATCCTTTGACCTAGCAATATCGCTTCTAGGACTGTATCCCAAAGTGATCATAAAAATGGGAAGGGCTCCCACATGTACAAAAATTTTTATAGGAGCTTTCTTTATGGTGGCCAAAACCTGGAAATCAAGGGGATGTCCATCAATTGAGGAGTAGCTGAACAAGTTGTGGTACACGAATGTAATGGAATGCTATTGTTCTATAAGAAATGATGAACAGGAAGACTTCAGAGAGGTCTGGAGGGACCTGTATGTACTGATGCTGAGTTAAAGGAACAGAACAAGGAGAATAGGGATAATCACAGTGTGTGAAGAATTTTCTGGTAGACTTAGCCTTTCACAGCAATACAAGGACCTAAAAAATTCCCAATCACTCTTGAGGCAAAATGCCTTCCACATCCAAAGCAAGAACAATGAAATTGGATGACAGAATGAAGCAGACCATTTTCTCTTGTGTTATGTTTTGTTTTCATGCTTTCTCCCATTCATTTTAACTCTTCTATGCAACATGACTAAGGTGAAAATGCATTTAATAAGAATGTCTTTGAAGAACCTATGTAAGATTGCATACTGCTTTTTGGAAGGGAGGGGAGAAGGAGTAGGGAAGGTTGGGGAGGGAGTGGGAAAAATCTAATGTATATGGAAGTGATTGTAGAAAACTGAAAACAAATAATTTAATTAATTTTTTAAAAAGCAGCAAGACCCTGATTTAAGCAATACACATACCCTTTCCCCTAAACCATTATCATCATTACCATCTACTCAAGTTGTTGTCCTATGTTTTACCACTTCTAATGTTTCTTTTGCATTCCTAACTTACAAAACCTTTTTTGTTGTTCTAAGGATTCAATGTCAATACTAGCTCATTCTGTTTGAACAAGACTGTCGCTACTTTTATTGGAATCTGTCCTACTTTGTATTAATTCTCATTACCTGACCTTTGCAAATACCAGCTGAAGATAGTTATCTTTTGTTTCAGAGTATGGACAAGAATCTTATATTTCCAGGTCAAATCATCCTGGAAAGTATTACCAGAAAATATGAGAATGAAATCATGATGAAGATTGGAAATCCCTCTGTCTGCATGCCTAAACTTAGAAGCACCAAGTCAAAAGTTCTTTATGAAGCATACATGTATGGACAGCAGTCAGTTTGCATTGAAGAAAGGTTAGGATTGTAGAAGATGCAAGTGAATATTAATCTTGGGGGAAAGTGGAAATTCCATCTTAGAGGTTATGATGGAGAAGAGGTAATCTTGTATTGCACATACTCTGGAGAAATCAATCATCCCTCTCAGAACTGATGGGTGCAAGTCCTGAGATCTGGGCCACTATATCTCCATTCAGGGTAGTCTTGGGGAATGAGGGAACTTTTTAAAGCTATAACTCACAAGCCCCCACTGACATAGACAGAAAATGAGCTCTTAGAGTGGTTTATTTTCTAAGGTAGTAGAGTAAGAACAGTTTGTATAGATCATCACCTTAAAGCCTAGGACACGCTTTCCCAATAAATGCATATAGAGTCTACAGAGAAATGGATTAAAGCCTAATAAACACACATGGCAAAGCATAGATCCTAGCAACTAGATGTCCTCTTCTCCCCTTTCTAGGGATACTTAACAGGTTCCCCTGAAGTACAGCATACTTAATCAGCTAGATTGTTCATAAAGTCCTTGAAGCTCTCTCTCCTCCATATGTCTAGTTTGTACTTGGGTCTAGCTCAAGATACTGAGATACTTTTTCCAGGGATGCTGTTGGGACTATGAGAAGTTCAAAATCATTCAATTCTCCCGAGTTTACAAATTCTTCTTTTGATCAAGCAGATAGAATTAGAGAGAAGACCAAGGTCAAACTCTAGGCAATGGCCAAGGTTTTTCTTTTCCCTCCAAAAAGTTCATTCAAAGGAGCTTTGTTGAAGATTTACTCTATAGTGACAAATGATTAAATTTTCAACTCCAAATTAGTTGCTAGGTTTTACACACTCCTCCTTCCCCCAGAATTTACATAATCTCCTTAAACAATCTGAATATATTTGTTGCGTGTCATTTTATGAGTTTATTGTTGTGGGCTTATTTCTTCCAAAGAAGGACTTCTAAATTTATAATGATAATGATAATAATACTGGACTTAACCTAAAATCTATAATTGTTTAATGGCTAAGCCTTGCTCACACCTAACTCATACCTCTCACTAATTTATTACTCTTACCTAACAAAGATGTCAAGGTGTAACATCTTACCATTTGCTTTAAGTGGCATAGGTGATTTGATTGAATGAATCAATAGGCATCCACCATTATACTTACAATAGTCTCATATGCCCCCTGGAATTAGCAAGATCAAATTTCTCAGAATATTTTAAAAATCACACATAGTATTTTATTATATTATTAATTATTAATTTTTTTTAAGAAACAAACAGCCCAAGAGAAATAGGAAACTCTCATGAAAGAAATTCTAAGGACACACTTAATACATAGACTGGAACACAGAGCTTAACAAATACTATTTGATTGATGTAAATAATTGTGTTTTTCTTTGGTCATTCAGTCGTGAGAGACTTTTCTTGACCTCATTACATAGTTTTCATGGCAAAGATACTGGAATGGTTTGTCATTTCCTTCTCCAGTGAACTGAAGCAGAGGTTAAGTGACTTGCCCAGGATCACACACAACTAGTTGTAAAGAATATGAGGTTGGATTGAACTCAGGTCTTCCTGACTCTATCCATTGAGTCATCTCTCTGGCTCCCACAAAATTAAACAATTCCAATAAGGAAAATAATGTACAGGAAGCTGAATGAACCAAATGTGTTTTTTTTAAAGAGAAGATGGAAATTTACAGAAGGTGGAAGCAAGAAGAAGTAACAGAAAATGTAACGAACTCTGAATTTAGATTGAACCATAGTTCTTTGAATTTTTATATATTTTTGGAAAAACATCTAATATGGAAATATATTTTACATGACTTCACATGCATAATGGGTATTATATTCCTTGCCTTCTCAATGGGTGAGGGAGTATCTGGAAGGAAAAAGTAATTTTGAATTCAAATTATTTGAAAAAAAGAATGTTAAAGCAGGTTACAATAGTCTACTATTTTCTTTTTGAAAATCAGCAGACATAACTTAGAGTTGTTGTTAATATAGCTTATATAGACTTCAGCAAAGCTTTTGGTAAAGTCTCATACCATTCTTGTGGAAAATATCAAGGCATAGGGGGAATGTGAGATCATAATTAGATAAACTCATAATTGGTTTCATGTCCAGTCACAAAGAATAATAGCTTATCATGGAGAGAGAGGTTCAGTGCTATGATCAGAGGCTTGTACTTGGCCCATCAGCTAAATAATAATGCCAATTACTTAAAGGTGTAGGTGGCATGTTTATAAAATTTTCAGATGTTACAAAGCTAATACACTTTATTATAGAGTCAAGATTCAAAAAGATCTTGACAGGATAAAATATTGAGTTATATCTAAGAGGATTTAAATATGAAATCTTACCCTAGAATTCAAAAAATCAAATTCACTAATATAAGATGACCAGAAGCAATTTTAGACAACAGATTACACAAATATATCTAGGGTATTTAGAAGCCTGTAAGCTTCAGATGATTAAAAAACAAGACATAGTAACTAAGAAGGTAATATAATTTTAGGATACATGGAGACAGGCAGCATTCTGGTAAAAGGAAGTGATGATTCTTCTCTATTCAGACCTGATCTGGATCATTAGGTTTATTGCTTGTAAGTACCTCAAACTATAGGCTTGTGGGCTTAAGGCTGACAAAATTCTAGAATCTAGGAAATTGTGGGGAAACTGTGACTTTAAGGCCTTGTATGACCTTCCAGGTTCTTGGGTGTCATCTTTTGATGGAGCCCAAGTTTTACAGAATAAATTCTTTTATTAAGGGGATTTGTTCTGTAAAGTTTGGATTCAGTCTAAGGGAGGACTTAGGGTGCCACATGTGTCCTCAAGCTACAGGTTCCCCTCCCTGATCTAGGATATATATCTGTTTATTGGAGATTGTGCAGATGAGGGCTCCCAGAAGAATGAAGGTCTTCAGCTGCTTGCTGTAAAGGTTATTAGACAATCAGCAATCACATCAGTATGCATTTTTAGTATCTTGTGAAGTCATTTGCCAGGATCAGATGACTTGAAGTCGTTGAGATCAATGAGGTATATTGTTAGCATTATCTTCTCTTACTTTTGGTTATGAATCATTATTAGTGATTTTTTCTCTTTTTATTGAATGAATGATTTTTTAAATTAAGTGAATATAATGTACTAAGCATTATGCTAGAAAAAGAAAGATAATCCTTGATCTCAAAGGAACATATTATATTTGGATGAAACCAAAATTAATAGTCTGGACAGTGGCTAAAAAGGCCCAGTAATCTTAGAGTTCAAAATTCAGAGGTCCCTGAGTTATATCAATAGATCAAATAACAAGGCCAGGCGTTGGAAGTAATAATTAGTGTCTCCCTTCTTATACAAGATCTTGTCCTTGTTTGAGAAAACAAAATTAAAATTGAAACAGAAAAGTGCTACTTTTTCTCCATTGCCCATTCACATCCTCATATTTATCCCTCTCAAAATTCCTTTTGCTCCCTAATTTACTTTCTTTACCTCAATACATAAATTTCTGTTGTCCCTAGTATTAATTAACTAATTATTAATTAGGGTATTAATATCACCAACATTATTCATAAAGGATCCTACCCATCTTTTTCTAATTAACCCAAGCTTCTTGTTCTTATTTCTATCTTTTGTTCATGTGCTTTTTAAAACCTGGTCTTGTCAATAAACTTCGTAAACAGGCACATTGTTTTTAGAACACATCTTTTTTTTTTCTGAATGAGGAGGTTAGATTAGATGGTCACTAAGTGGCTAAATCCTATGGGTCTATGTTTCCTTTGGGGAAGAATGCATTCACCATTGTGCTGGGCCCAAATATCTCTTTTCAAAGCTCTAAATGACTCTTATCATGAATTGTTGTACTCATTTTACCATTTATATTACACAGCTAACAGACTCTTACTTTCAGATCTTCAAGAGAATATAGTAGGACCTAGTTGAGTGCTGAACACATTTTTCCTGAAAGGAATCAAAGAATTCCATGAAACAAAGAGGCCAGAGTACATGAAAATCATTTCTGGGATGTTGAGAAAGTCAAGACTCTCAGTTCCAGGACGCTGGAATCCTGTCACCTGCCAAGTAGACTCTCCTTAAGAAGTTGTTACCAAGTTCTCCAGGGCCCTGCTAAGCAGCCCTCACCTCTTTTTCCCCACATTCTTTAGTCCTTCTAAGAAAATAGAGCTGATTGACAGAGAAATTTTCCCTCATTCTTAGAATGCTTCATCAGAAGTTCTGTTCTATTTGCCTTTTTTAAACTTATCAGACTCTTATTTCCACATATAATGAAGTTTTCCTTGTATTAGACATAAGGTAAGAAACTGAGTTAAGATTTATTTCTAGTCTTTACTGTCAAATACAAGTATTGCATTCTAACTTTTCTTCATGTCTGTCGTGTAGATGAAATCCCTGTCCTGTTCAATGAATCAATATGCATGTATGTATAAATACATAATTAATAATAATAATTGCTATATTTTCACGGTGCCTTAAGATTTGCAATGTGCTCTGCATGTATTTGTATGTGCACACACACATTCTTTAAATTGATGAAAGCAGTACATTTTGGAAAGATTATATTCTATTTTAAACTGTAGATTAAAAGTCTGTTGATTTCAGTTTGGCAACATCTCTCCAGTAATCCCACTTCTTTCTAAGGCCAATCTTTCCTTCTGCTAACAATCTAGTGTTGGTTGTCATCAATTCATATCTTGATTAGGGCAATAATCTACTAATAGATCTGCCTGCCCAGTCTCTTCCCACTCCCATCATTCTCCATTTGTCACTAAAGTAATTTTCCTAAAATTCAGGTCAAATCATATCACCACCACTATTCCCCTCCTCTCAATATACGCCAGTAGCTTCCTATTGCCTCCAAAAAAATTACAAAATGCTCTGTTGGACATTCAAAACCCTTTATAACCGAGTCCCCTTCAATCTTATCAGTTTTCTTGCATCTTTCTACCCATCATAGTCTCTTCAATCTAGTGACCCCGACCTCCTAGCTGTTCCACAAATAAGTTGCTTCTTATTTGACTATGGGAATTTTCTCTGGCTACCCACATCTGTAATGTTCTCTTTTCTCTGTTCATGCTAATAACATTTCTGCCCCCTTTAAATCCTGAATAAAATCCACCTTCTACAGAAGTCTTCCCTAATCCCTCTTAATTTCAATGTTTTGTCTTTATTAATTATTTCCTATTTATCTTGTATATAGCTTGCTTTGAATATATTTCTATGTCTGTTGTTTCCCTCATTAGATTTTCAGTTCCTTAAGGATAGGAACTATCTTTTGCCTCTTATTGTATAACCAGTGCTTAACACAGTGCCTGCCATGTGGTCAGCCCTTAGTAAATGTTTATTGGCTAAATATTCCCCAGATTTGTTACGCTGTTTATTAACTCAGAAATTGATAGTCTGAGCAATCACTGTCTCAATAGTGAGATACATATTCTTATCAATCTCTGAGAGTTCATACAGTAAGAAGCATAATTTATAACTTCTAGACCTTAAGTACCAGATCTTGAGGTAACTCCAAAGTAAAAAATGACTTTATAAAAGAGAAATTAGAAATCTTATTCACATTTAAGTGTTGTATTATCCTTAGTCAAAGAAGAAGTAAGTATAAATTATAAATATATTTTTATTCCCTTACTTAATAAAAGCCTTGCAGTTAGGAGATTTTTTCCTATATTTCTAGAAAATTCCTGGGGCTTAGTACATTAATGTGCATGTAAGGAATAAATTAACAGAGGGAAATAAGTGTCTCAATTCTCTATTTCTTTTTAAAAGAAATTTGGCCTGATTTGTACTATGTGCAATTATAAATTATTAAGGCTGAAAACTATAAAGAATTTTTCTTTAACAAGACCTGTGATTTCCCTGTTGTAGAGAATGCCCAGAAAAAGTTAGTTATAAATACTAGATAATAAAGCTGATGCAAAGAAAAACATCCTAACGATTAGAGCCATCCAAAGTGGAATAGGATGCCACATGAAATAATAAATTTCTTCTCCCTGTTAATCTTTAAACAAAAACCTGGCCTTTCACTAGCTAATGTTGAAAAAGAATTCATGTTAAAGTAGAGTTGTACCAAATGAACTCTGCAGTGGCTTCCCTATTTAAAATTCTATAATTATATGGATAATTGGGGGGGAAAAGATAGCAGACAATGGAGCAAAGGCTGAGATGCTTAACTGTTTCCTTTCAGCTTTCTCTGGAAGGGGAGTGACTTTTGACTGGGAAGTTAAAAAGGGATGTAATAGAATAGTTAGAATTTAAGATAAGTAAAGAGAGTAGACAGGGGTACCTAATTGTCCTTGGTAAATGAGTTGAAGTTTCCAGGCCCAAATGAACTGTATTCCAGAGTATCAAATGAAGGGGAGGTATGAATGCTTAGCCACAATGATCTTTGAGTTATCATAGAAAATAGGATCACTATGGCAAACTTAGAGAAGTAAATATCTGCTGGTTTTCACGAAAGGAAAGAGAGTGGTGTATGGAGATGACTAGATGATAAATTTTAGTTTGATGGCAAAATTCTACTGTTATTACTAAAGAGATGGTTAGTGAACATAGAACAGCCCATGATGTGCTTATAGATAAGGAGAATAGGGAGAGGAGCACTTGTGTATTAATTTAGAACTTGTTGAATGAGAATTACTATATCCAAGGAATAGCCATTTATTATTCAACATTGAAGTGATTCTTTTCTACTACAATTAAATTATTTTGTTGATTCAAATAATGTTTATAGTATGATACCAGGGAAGGAAAAGTGACTTTGGAGTCTGAAGACATGGGTACAAATTCTGCCTTTTACTACAAAAATGCATTAACGATGCATTTTTGCTTATTGTTAATGGAATTTTGCTTCTTAATGGGAAGATCTTTCTCATCTATTGACAAGCTTATGTGACCTTTTTAAGTCACATGAAGGCCTGAGTCACATGAGTCAAGTCACACAGAACAGGAAGGAGTGGAGCAGGAAGGGTAGAACAGAAGAGGTGGAGCTAGAGACCTAGGTCAGTGAGAACTGAAGGATGCAGGCAAGCAGGAAGCTGACTGTGAGTGTGAGAAGGGTATTTTGCTTAAGGGAAGCCTGTTTGGGATGTGTTTCAGAGAGCTGGTTTGTGGGAAGCCCAGCAGGGAGATGGCTTGGGGCTGGTGTTGCCCTCTGCATTGTTATGGTGTATAGATTTCTTTGTTACTGTGATGGATTTGGCTTTCTTGTGTCTGAATAAATGTTTTGGTTCAGTCTTCCATGGGAAGACTCTGTGGTATTTTGCAATTCAGAATTGTGCCAGGATATTCATGGCCACCATAGGCACTGTGACTATCACATTGGTCCTGAAAGGTTGTTGTCCTTCGTCTTCAATGACATCACCATGATAAAGTGAAATTTCAGTGTGTCCAGCTGTGATGGATCAGACCAATGCGATTTCAGAATGCTCTACCACAGGTTGAGCACACATAGTCCATGTGAATATTTGGGGTGGATATCCCAAATTTGCACATCCTGTGTTTACTTTGCGAGGCATTGGTATTACAAGTTTGAACAAGTCAATTCAGTTTGCTGAACAGCAGTTTCCTCATCTGTAAAATGAGAAACTTGGATTAGATGGCCTCTATGATCCTTAACAGGTAATACATCTGTGATCCTGTAAAGTGTGATTCTATGAAATATGAACATCATAAAGTACAATGATGTATAAGTATATATTTTTTAGAAAAATACATAGCTTTTAAAGGATGCCTGCACAACCTGCAGCCAGTGGGTCGCTTATGGCCCTCTGGCAGCTTTTGATCAAAGGATTTCAGTTGACCTTCAAAAAATGCAGAGGAAAACAGCCTTTGTATGTGGAGAAAATTCTTTGACTGACTGCAGATTGTGTGGCCCTGTTTTAAAATAATACTTCCTGAACTTTATTCAAAATATAAACTTGATATTCTCATTCTGATTCTTAATAAAAGATTTCTAGTGGAGTTTCCCAGGCATTTGGTCCTATAACTTTTATTATGCTTACCAATCATTTGAATAAAGATATAGATGATATACTTAAACACAGTGGGTATTTAATAAATGCTTACTAATTGATGGATTCAGATGAAATCAATTTTAATGAATCTGACCTATAATATGCAAAGAAAAAATTATTTATGAGATGATAAAATATTGTTGCTTATATATGAATATGTTCCCTATAGAAATGCTTTACTCTAATGTTTATATTTAACAGTATTTAACCAAGTCATCTGGAAAAATTTTCCAGGTCACTAAGAATGGGTTATTGTATCAACCTGAAAAAAAAGAGATTCCATTTACAAAAGTATTTCTGGTGTCATTTAGGTATTAGTATGTTAACGCCTAGACATGCTGCAGACACATTGTTCCACATTGCTGATTCCTACCATGAATCATGAAATTTCCTTCCAGGCATTTGTATCAAGACAATTTTTTACCCCCTAGTACAGTGGAATTTTACTAAATGGGATAAACTGATGAAATTCGTTTTATGAATTAACAGGTCCTACAGATTTAGAGCTAGGGTTACCACATTCTACGCTAAATTCTCAAGCACAATTTCTCTTTTAAATTAGCAGGTGTGGCATAACAGATAAAATGACTAACAGTGGAGTAAGGAAGTCCTAGACTCAGGTTGCTCCTCATAAGCATAATAGCTGTATGATTAGCCAAATGTCATTTAAAGTCTTAACAATCCAAGTAAGGCTACAATAATTTAAATGCCTATTACATGTCAGACACTCTGCTTAACATTGGGGCTACAAATACAGGAATATAACATTTCCTACTCATACTCTAAAACAGACAAGTTGCTGATTGGTATCAACAAGGAGAATTTCCACATCAGGAGTTTCCCAAACTGATGAAATTCTAGGTTCTGACCAAAGAAGCTCCTTTAATTCAATTTGTTGTTGTTCAGTCATTTTGGTCATGTCCAACTCTTTGTGACCCCATTTGGGGCTTTCTTGAAAATATACTGGAGTAACTTACTATTTTCTTCTCCCACTCATTTTATAGATGAGGGAATTAAGGCAAGCAGTGTTAAGTGACTTGTCCAGGGTCACACATCTAGTAAATATCTGAGGATAGATTTGAAGTTAGGAAGACAAGTCTTCCTGATTCCAAGCCTAGCATTCTATCCACTGTGCCACTTGGATAAAGTATCATGTTCACTAATTCAATTCTTCTCGTCCCCTCTGGAAACAAATGTTTCATTTTGCTTGGGAAAGTAATTTAGAAATTTGGGTCAAGTTTTTATTGTCGGTATTGTTTTATTTTGTTTTCAGGCTGTTGAGATACCAGACATGAATATTTAATCATATTAAAAAATATTCTAAATCATCTTATTTTTATCAATTTAGAAAAATAAAACATTCATGTCAGAATTAATTGCCATGATGAAACACTAGAAAATTAGATGAACATAGAAATGAGATGAACACATTTCCCTTACAAACTGTTATTTGATATAAATTTTCAAATGTAGCATTTGAAAAGAAAAAAAAATTAAAGATAAAAGCATAGGCAAATGTTATGCTACTGACAATATGGTTAATTTGGAAAACTCCAAAGAATTAGCAAAGAAACTAATTAAAACCATAGAAAAAAGACAAAAGAAACCCACACAAGTCAACATCATAGCTACATAGCAAATAAATAAACAGTATAAAATAATAGAAAAGCAAGAACCCTTCACAACAACTAAAAAATGTTTAAATATCTGAAAAAATGAACTTAAAGTACATTCAATAATTCTACAGCTAAAACAATAAAACACTATTTAAAGGAAAAAAAACTATTATAGGAATATTCATCTCTCATGATTATATAATGGCAATAGGATAACAATGGTGATACTAAATTAATTTAATGCTACAGTGATGAAAGTACCAAGGGAATTCTTTATTGAGCAAGACAAACTCATGACAACATTCTTTTGGAGGACTAACAGATATAGAGGGAAATGATGCCAAAAAATAGGAATGGAAGGTGATTAGCACTTCCTGATCTCAAATTATACCATAAAACAGTAACAATCAAACTATTTGATACTTGTTTATGGGAGCCATAAATAGCAGAAAAGATTGGAAAAGAAAAAGAAAAAAATTAATGTGGTGTTCAACAAACCAGAGTAAATGAATAAATTAATGAAGGACTCTCTATTTTATAAGAACTTGTGAGAAATCTGCAAAGCACTTGAACAGAAATTACAGTTACACCAATCTCTTAATCTATGCAGAACAATAAGCTCAAAATGGACAAACACTGAATATTAAAGGCCATACTATTAAATCATAAGAGAAGTAGATAAGCTGACTTTTATAGCTATGCCTAGGGTGAAAATTCTTAATTAAAAGGGCAGTTTGTCTGAGGCAAAATGTTACTGCAATTACATGACAAAAAAAGTTCTTCAGTAGCAAGAAAAAAAACAAACAAACAGGCTAGCAAAGCTAAAAATCAAATAAAAATAAAAAACAACCAACACAACTTGGATAATAATAAAACAAGCCAACTGGAGAACAAAACCAAAGAACAAGAAGAAACAACAGTATTATCTCAAATACAGCTTATTCAAGAGATGTAGTGAAGTAATACAAATGTACAAGAACAAGAGGCACTTACCATTAGTGATCAAAATGTATGAAGAAGAATTTAAAAGATTAATAAATTAATAGTAGTCATATGCGAGATTACTTAAAACACTATATTTTAATTGATTGTTATTATTTTAAAATCCATTGATCCATTAGAGAATTGGTGAAACTAATGTGGGAAGCAATTTGGAATTATGTAAAGAAAGCAACTAAAATATCCATATCCTTTCACCTAGAGAACACATTGCTAGGCATATAACTCAAGGGGGTTAAAGATTGAAAGATTCCATATTACGTTAGAATATCTATGAGCATCTTTTTGTAGTATAAAAGAAGTGGGGGGAAAGATCAATGTCTGTTAAGAGGGAGAAGGGCTTAAATAAATTTTGGTACATGTATATTATATGCAATTGAAGAAAGATCATTTTGAAAAAAAGAGAATATAGAGGTGAACACTTAGGAAGTTAAGAGACAAAGAAGCAATATACACAATGACTGTAAGAGAAATATAGAGAATAAAAAGATAACATGCTGCTTCATTAGTTTAGTTTCCTAACTTGTCAAATGGAGATAACAATAGCACCTACCTCTCAGGGCTGTTTTAAGGACCAAACCAAATAATAATTGCAAATTGCTTACACAGTACCTGGCACTTTGGAAGCACTATATAAATGTTAGTATGGTGATGATTGATGATGTTAAAGATGATGATCAAGATTGGCCCTGAAAAAGAGATGAAAAAATATACCTCTCTCTTATCTTTGTAGAAATGGGGGTTGTATTCATGGAATGCTGAATATGCTCTCTAACTTTGTTGATATGTTACTTTTAGAACTCCCTCCCCCCCCCCCCCCTTTTCCTTTTAAACATTCTTCATTTAGGAGGTGTGAGAAACGTGTATGCTGGAAATAAGGGTGAGACAAAAAATAAAAGAAGGTATAAAGCAGTAATTATGATGCCTTTTTTTGATGTTTTACTTATTATGTATCCTATAGTGCTTAGCAGGATAATCTGCACAGACTTTCCTATTTCAAGGATCAGTGACTTATTGATTTTTCTGTGTTGCTACTTCCCCTTCACTGATAGGAACTACTACTTTTCTACACCTTCTGGCCTTCTGGAGTTTCGGAGGCTTAAGGGGGAAAACAGTATAGCTTTGAATCTAATGTATAGAAATTATACATCCAAAATATCCAAAGAATACTCTTTGAATTTATCCAGTCTAGTCTTTGGACCATAGAAATTCAGGTTATGATCCAGTCTGTAAATAAAAGTTTTCTAGAATGTCAGGAAAAAAAATAACCAGATTTTATATTCCTAGGCAAAACACTCCAATATCTGAATCACCTCCTTTCGTAAGGATGCACTGGAAGTGGACTTGGGTGAAGGAAGTTGTGCACATAGTATCTAATATTTTCTGTATAATGCCCTTCATTGTTTAGGTACTGCTTGATGGCAAGCCAGAAGTGAAGAGTTCAGCTAAAGCTCAGTCTAACTCTTTTCCCTAACCAAATTGTGAGCATTATAACATCTAATTCTTTCACTAAGGAGAACAACTTTTACAAGATTAAAGAAACAGCTTATCCAATAAGATTATTATCTTGACCAAATCAACAAAATATCATTTCCTGTGGTCATCAGTTATAATGCCATCTTGTAATTGTTTATACAGAAAAATTCTTTGGAATAGTATTCCTGAAATGAAGGTGGTGCAATAAGTAGAGCACCAGGCCTGGAGTCAAGAAGACAAATCTTCAGGAGTTCAAATCTGACCTCAGAAACTTACTAGCTGCGAGATCCTGGGCAAGTCTTTTAACCGTGTTTGCCTTAGTTTCCTCATTTATAAAATGAGCAGGGAAAGGGAATGGCAAATCACTCCAGTATCTTTGCCAAGAAAACTCCAAATGAGGTCATGAAGCATCAGGTATGGTTGAAACAAATGAACAAGAACAACAAATTCTTGAAGTAGATTTTTACCATGCACCCCTGTCAGATTGTACATAATTCTGAAATATAAGTGTATGTGGATATATATATATATATGCAGTATTGCATTATATATCATATGACAATTTACAGTATATGTTGTACTATATAATAATGTATTATATATCATGCATTTTATATAATATATTATGTTATGTATATGTATGTATATATAGATATATATGTAAAATATTAAAGTATGATACATGACCATGTAGGTAGTTTTATATATATAGAATGCATTATATATTGTACATCATATATGTGCATTTATACATGAATATTTAAACATGCAGATATGTATATGTGTATATTTTAGATTATAAGCCATCTGGCAGGGAATATATGCTGTATGGTGAAGTTGAAGATAACTATTCCACTTCCCCTTTTTTTTTTTTCCATATAAACAATTGCATAGTGACAGTCTGATGGCCTGACAGTCTGATGCTCTCTTGATATGCATATATACATATATCCATGTGTTAAGTATAAATGCATACAGACACATGTGATATCCACATACATGTATAATCTGATCCATGTATCACCGCTATAGTACTAAGCCCTTAAACAAAATAGATGCAGCTAAGTG
Organism: Notamacropus eugenii; assembly: GCF_028372415.1. NCBI lineage: Eukaryota > Metazoa > Chordata > Mammalia > Diprotodontia > Macropodidae > Notamacropus > Notamacropus eugenii. The sequence goes on from NC_092873.1 coordinate 447,739,258, forward strand.
TACGTGTGGGAATACATTTGCCAAGATATTTTTCAAATTAAGAATTACTTTTCATTTATTTTATTGATGGTTTTTATGATTATGTACTTTATATCACTGAAATTTTCTATTATTTCATTCATTATCAAGAAACCAGATACAGACAATGCTATTCAAAATTTTTCTCTTGAGACAAAATGAGCCATCAATATGAGGTTCACTTTAGAATCTCCAGCAAGATACAATATAGTAAAACAAAAAAGCAAAATTTGTAAATTACCATAATAACCAATTTCATACCCATCAGATAGGTCTCAAAGTCTACTCATGTTCAGAATATTTTCACCCTTAAAATAAAATCAATATGACAAAGTTTTTGGAAAGGTTGTCATTTATGATATGGATCACAAAATACCAGAGCAAAACAGACATACTAAGCAAAGCTCCGTTATTTATTTTCCATATAAAATTTACAGTAATTTGTGTGAAAGGAGGAATGAGGCCCAATGAGTCTTTCAAGAAAGCCAATTATGCAACTAAAATTAGATCCCAAATATACTACATGGATCTATATAACAATGAATTTGCCTATAATTGTCATTTTTACTACACTTCATGGATATTCACTCTCCATCTTAATGGAGTTTTCTCCATAGAAAATGTATCAATATTTAAATGTGTACAACTTATAGTATATTGGCAAAGTAATTATTTCTTTTCAGGTTATTTCCTCTCTGGCCTTGCTATACAATCTGTCCATTTAAAATGACACTATAGCCCTTCCACCTATTAGAGGCTGCACTTTAACTTCAAAGTGTTTATACAGAAGCAAATCTTGTGTTTGTTTGGAGCCATGGGATTTTGTGAAGAGTCATACATATTTTTGAAATAATGAGTGTGGTCTGTGCATGGAAGAAACACTTTTTTTAAAATGTGCATTTCACTGAAAATGTCAATTTATACCTGATCTTTTTACCAAGCTAAGAGAATTTTATGAATAGAGGCCTTCTGAGGAGTTGCGGCTAGATAAATTCTCTTACGAGACTGTAACTCTTGATATTTATCTGGTTCTTTGGGACTGTTAATTTCTCAGTCAAGGGTCTACATTTTGTGTTCCTCTTTAAATAAATACATATATGCATATGCGTTTATGTGGGTATACATATATGTGCAATGTACATCTACATTGTAGACACATGTGCAAGTGTATATATAGTTTTTGACATCAACACCATGAAGGAAGTGCTTAAAAGTAGATTCTCCACATACTGGATATGCAGATATTTCCCCAGTTTTCCTGGAGCTGTATATAAAAGCCATTAAGAAATTATCTTAAAGTACATCTGGTTTTTATGTCATGAACTTTTGCAGTTAGACTTCTATTTAATTTAGACTAATGCCACATGAAGTTTTTTGGTTGCTACGATAACCTGATGAGCTTTGTTAATATCCTTAAATATTTCTTTTCTACATGAATCATTATCTAGCTTTTGTCCTTCATATAATTCCTACTGCTGCCATTCGTTGCTTTTACCTTAGTGCAAGATTTTTAAATTATCCTTAAAATGTCATTTTCAATTTGACCAAATCCTAGCCCGTGGATATCTTTCTGGCTCCCAAGCATGTCCTTCAGCTGTTATCTATACCTTTCCTCTTCAAGCCATAAACAAATCTGATCACTAGCCCATCTATGTCTGTACTCAAATGAACGAATGTTCTGAGCAAACAAAATAAAAAAGGATTACATTTCCAAAATTCTCCCATCATTTATAAAGGAACTTTAAAATGTCAATATGTTTTATTTATATTCTGTGACTTGTTTCAAAACATACCATCACAGAAGCCTTGCTGAAAGCAAATTGGTCAATAGCATTTAGTGTACCACTGCATCAGCAAAACAAATTTATGTTCCTCTAATTAATATTGATTCATTGTTGACAAAATAGCTAAATACAGTCCAGAAGACAATGAGAGCAATATCAGAACGATTCCTATTTCTTAACAGACTGACAAAATGCAAATCTCTATGAAATCCTTCATCTATAATTATTCCCCTAAACTAAATTATTATCAATGTTGCACGACTTTAGAAGTAACAAAAAGCAGTCAATTAAAAATTCTCTCTGATATGCTGAGAAGCTTTAATGACTTTTAAAATTAGATGCAACTTTCAAAGGAGGAGGAGAAGGCAATAAACATTTCTATAGTACCTACTAAGTGCTAGACGTTGGAAACAAGTGTTCTCTTAGGCTTAATGGACGATAAGAAAATTGTTTTTTGTTAATTTCTTTTTCAAAGAGATTTCGAAGGTATTCCACTGGGGCATCTTTGCTATTTCTATTGGTTTTAAAAATACTCATGAAGACCTCTTCTAGGTATTTCCTAGTAAAGTGTACTTTTGTTTTTACATACAAGTTATAAATATGGATCAGAATTTTCTGAAAAATAAAATAAAAGACAAATCTCAAACTTTTCCTTCCCTAAGCAGCAACAGAAAATGTATTTCTAATGGATATAATTGGATAGATAGATAGTTTAGATGGATAGATAGGTTGATACATATATACATATATATGTATGTATGTGTATATGTATGTATGTATGTGTATGTATATATGTATGAATGTATGTGTATATGTGCGTATATATAATACATGATATATAATATATATTATATATGTATATACATACATATACATACATACATACATACATGTATGTATATATGCTTGCTGTTCAGTTGTTTCAGTGACATCTAATTTTTGCGATCCCATTTGGGGTTTTCCTGGTAAAGACACTGGACTTGTTTGCCATTTTCTTCTCCAGTTCATTTTACCAATGACAAAACTAGCCAAAAGGGATTAACAGGATCACATAGCTGGTAAATGACTGAGGATGGCTTTGAACTCAGAAATAGGAGTTTTCCTGACTCTAGACCAGCACTCTATCCATTGTGCCACCTTGCTGCTGTATATGCATGCATGTATAGACAAATATAAGTATATGCTATATATGCCTATAGAAAGGGGAAGGGAATAAGCATTTATACAATGTGCTATGTATGTTACAAACATTATCTCATTTAACCTACAATCCTGCAAAGCAGATGCTATAATGATTCCCTTTTTACAGTTGAGGAAACTGAGGTAAAGCAGTTAACAGACTTGCCCAGGGTCAACAGATAGTGTTTGAGATTGGATTTAAAGTCATACTTTCCAGACTCCAGGCCCATCACTCTATCCTCTGTGCCACATAGTTGCCTAATAAGCACACACACACGTACACACACACACACACACACACTCATGAACATAATATACACAGATGTATATATGCGTGCGTTTACACACACACATATATATGCATACATACATTACATATGTATATACCCATACATCATCTGTGTCTGTATTAGATGTTAGTTATTGCACATAAGGGCCCTGAAGAGACTCAGAAACTGAAACAATTGTTATTTAGCAGACAGGGAGCTTCAACATATAAAGAAAATAGTCAGAAAAGCAAAATGTGGCTCATTTTTTACTTCGATTCTAAATGAGAGTGAAGCTTTATAAAATAGGTAATGAGCAAGCCTTGTTATCAAGAGGTTTGATTCCTGTCTCTGATACATATTGACTCTGTCACCTTTGCCAAGTCATTGAACAACTTAGTGCCATAGGTAAGTCTCCCAGAGGATGAATTACACAAATACATTGCTTATCTGAATCCTATTTTCCTCCAAACTGGGAATGGTACAATGAAATCATAGGTTTGGGGACACCCACCTGCAGTCACATATGCTTCACACCCATCACCACGTACTTAGCATTCATTTTAAATTTCATTTCATCTTCACTCAGCAGTAATAAAAAAAATATTAATGTCAAAATAATGGCTAATGTAGCTACTAAGGTAAATATGAATATCTAAGGATCTTGTATTAGTCAAGCAAGTCAGCCTAGATCTTGAATCAGCTTCAGAAAACTCTGAGATAGTCAAATGGAAACTGTATTTTCTGCCCACTTCTCTGCATACAATCACTAGCAGAAGAACAAGCAGAAATGGAGAAGTGAAGAGAAATGGGCCCATTGTGATTAATGGATTTGTGTGCTTGAAAGTGGACTACTGCAATGATGATGGTGTTTTTTTGGGGGGAAAGCTGTAGCAACAAAGGGATAAGGAATCATTTCTCCATGATATCCAGAGTAAATGTGGCTACAAACATTTCAAGAAGAAAGAGCAGTATAAAAATATATTTCAAGAGATTCAGCCTCTTAGAAAAAAGTACCCCCAACACTCAGTGGGAGACTCATAGATAGTCACTCAGGCAGGATACAAGTCTCAGAATAGAAGGTTGTTTTGTTCGTTTCTTTATTTTTAATGTTACAAATCCACTAAAGCCCTACTCTGGTGCCTAGTAGTGATTATATGAAAGTAACCCTGTGTCCGTGAAGACCATACTAGCAAATCTACCAAGCTAGAAGAACTCAGACTATGGGCCAGAGGTACTATTTTTCTGATGACTACCTGACCAGTTTGGAGGGGCTTACCACCCCAAAACAGGCTGCCAAACATTGATTTGGAAACCAGAGCAATTCACTAATATTTTTTACTAATTTATACATATTTATTTAAAATTTTTAAGAACAGAGATTAGTCAATATTTCTCATTTTATCCCAAGCTCTAGTACCTCAGATATAATTGGTGAATAATAAATGGTTTTTGATTATTGATTAGATATAGAGGGCCTGAAATGTATGGTGGTGGAGGAGGTATCAACAGGAAAATACAAATTTTTATGCTTGTCACTTAAAACACTTCATAATCTGACTTCAGTTTTATTTTGTACTACTGTTTCTCAAATTCTTCTAAGTCTCATTCAACCTGAATCTGCATCCTAATTTCTCCACCCATAAAATCAGAGCTCTCAAACCCTTACCTGCCACCTGTCCCCAGAAAGAAAGGTATTTAAAAAATAAATTCACTTGTTGTTAACCACACACAGCTTTATGTTTCTTACCTCCATACCCTTTTGATCTATTTCCTATACCTAGTAGAGACTTCCTATTCACTCTTCTGCTTCTTACAGTTTTTAACACTCTTCAAAACCCAGTTCAGGTGTTTCCTTCTACAAGCAACCTTTCCCAATTTCTCCACTTGTTAATGATCTCACATCCAACTTTCCCAAATAGTTATTTTATATACATTGAGTATTTTCTTATACGTGTGTGCATTTTGTTTCCCTTCATAACAATGTAAACTTTTCAAGGTCAGAAACAACTTAATTTTTTGTTCTTTATATTTTTAGCTTTATCAAGGTGCTTTCCACATAGTAGGTACAGAAAAAGTATTTGCTAAATTGAATTAAAATTGAATCATGCTGAAATGTTGAAGGACTATTTCAGGTTCTTATTCTCTCATGGAATGTTGCAATTTTGCAAAAGAATATTAAATACACACATATGTATCTGGAAAAAGCAACAAAGGTAAGTGAACTCTTTGAGTATCATAATATTTTAGATATAATAAAATGAATTTTTAATCTATTTTATGAGAGGTTATTAGAAATCACATTTACTTAAGTGTGGTTGTATAAGTAGCAGTTATTTCTGTCCTACATCTTCAAAAATATACATGAGGGAAATTTATTGGAAGATATTACATGAATTTTTTTTTATTCTATCACATCTGATTTAAGAAAAAAGAAAGAAAGAAGAGAGAAGAAAGAAAGAAAGAAAGAAAGAAAGAAAGAAAGAAAGAAAGAAAGAAAGAAAGGAGGGAGGGAGGGAGGGAGGGAGGAAGGAAGGAAGGAAGGAAGGAAGAAGGAAGGAAGGAAGGAAGGAAGGAAGGAAGGAAGGAAGGAAGAAAGAAAGAAAGAAAGAAAGAAAGAAAGGAAGGAAGGAAGGAAGGAAGGAAGGAAGGAAGGAAGGAAGGAAGGAAGGAAGGAAGGAAGGAAGGAAGGAAGGAAGGAAGAAAAAGAAAGGAAGAAAAAGAAAGAAAATTAGTGCTAGCTACCATTTATCCCCATTCAAGTGTTCTGAACTTTTCAGGTCTTGACAGTAGCAGGTAAAATTTTTGACAAAGGACGGCTCAAGGCAATTCTTCAACAACCCTGCTATTTCTGCAGAGGAAGACATGACTTCTGACAGCTTGTGTCTGCTGAGTTTCGATGCTCTGACTAGGAAAAAGACCTTAGAAAAGGATAGGGAGAAGAAAAAGAAGCACATCTCAAAATATGAATGGAGTATGGTAGAACTAGGACAGAAAGACAGCAGCGGAAACCTCCCCTCAAAAAAACTGTGCTTTCATTCTTAGCACTTGAAATCTCAGAGATATGAAGTGAAATCCATCTCAGGTACTTACTTACTATGTGGCCCTGTGCAAGTCACTTGAACTGTCTGCCTCATTTTCCTTATCCTAAAATGGAGATAATAATAGCACTTTCCTCCCAAGGTTATGGTGAGGATAAAATAATAAAATATTTATTAAGTGTTTTGCAAACATTAAAGCACACTATAAATTGTAGCATGATTATTATGGCAATTTATTCAAATTAGATTTTTATATATCCAATATTGTTTTAGGTATAGTGATGGTTTGGTGGGAGGTAGTTAAACTAGGTCAGAGTGAACTACTTTGTAATCTTCCCTTTCACAGAAACCAGAGAAAGTATCATTTCTTATGCTCCCACAAAGAGAGCATTATACCCATACACAACAAATGTGTGTGAGAGATAGACATAATTCCAGACTGACATCCTTCTTGGAGATGGGAAAGTGAAAAAGAAAAAGTGAGTGGCCATGGTCCTCTTCTTACTCCCAAAGAAAGTCTAAAGTGCAATTTTTCATGGAGGTGATACCAGATCAGACAGCTTTGCAACCATGGCACATAGAAGCCAGTCCTAATGTCCAAATGTCTGACAGCCTATTTATTGAAAAAAGCTAAAATATTTATGTAAACAGATATATGTATACATATATAGAAATGTGGATAAATAACGATAGATATAGATGATACAGCTATAGATACAAAGATAGAGATAGAAATAGAGATAAAAAAGACATAGATTTCCCAGTCCTTTCACCCCTAACTGCATCTAATTTGTTAGGAGCACAGTTCCATTTTGAGACATGGTATAGATCTAGACCGAAATTTTCTCATTTCAATCTAGAGATGCCATTAAATTTTTGTTTTAGATCTCAGTTCTTTCCAAATGCCCAGTCTTTCTAGCATAGTCCTTAACATTTTAGATTAGGGTGTTTCATGACATCTGAGACCATGTCATATGATATACCAGTATCTCAAAGCAGATATCAACCCTTAAGATGACACTAAAATGGAACTGATATCTAGTGGGTCGTTGAAAACTCAAACTGGCTAACTATATTAGTTCTTAAGAGTACACAAAAATAATATCTGAAATCCAAGTGTAAATTCAATTGACAGATATAATAACAATTTAGCACACAACACACAATTCTAGATATAATAATAATTTAGCACACAACACACAATTCTTAGTGATAGACCCTCCAGAAAAGTCATCCCAGGTTAAAGTCACTTTGTATGAATATATCCATTCCAAAGCATATCTTATGGGTTACCACAGACTACTTTTGCTAGGGAACTAGAGGACACAATTCATTCAAAGAAAAAATTATTTAAACAAAAAAAAAAACCCAAAATGTAGCAATTTAGCATTATTCTCAACCCCTGCCTACCACCGCTACCCCCAAAAAGAAGAAAAATGAAAACATGTGACATAATCTCCCACAAATACATACACTATCAGTAAGAATATTGCATATCACACAGGTAGTAAACATCTAAGGAATATAGGTGGTGAGCACATAAATATAAGAAGGTGTAGTGAGAAAAAAAAATTCTGACTCTCAGAGTTTTGGGTAAATTACAATCAATTCTATCAACCACAGCCAGCAAGTCGTTAACAAAAAGGGCTCATTGTCCTCTTAGTGATCAAAGAGGAATGACGGCCACTTCTTGACACTTCTATGTCTTTGGAAGAGCAATCAACTTTGATTGCCTAACAATTAATGAGATGAATGAATATTTCAATGAGATGTGGACCCATTCTAACGAGTGTCTGAGGGGATGGCGTGGAAATGTGGCTTTGATTACATTTACTTGCAACCCCTCCTCCTTTCTTCCCCCAGACTTGGACAATTCAATCAAAGGATTTGTCCCTATCTAAATCTGAGTAGAACGCAATGAGAGTCCCTTCCTGGGTGAGGTCTGAACAAGATTAAGGGTTAATAGTCGATCCAATGTCATTCAGAAACTGAACAACCTACAGGCTTTTGAAAATGAGAATTCTGGTCTTAGTTCAATAATTGATTATTGTGTGAGAAGTAATCATTTCTTCTCAGAGGGATGGGATGCCCTCACAACTTTAGGGTTTCTGGTAGTACTTCAGGTGCTCCCTCTTTATCATTAGAAAACAAGTTTGCTTTGTCATATTTTGCTCTTAGACCTCTGGTTCCTGGACATCTTCTGCCTTTCAGTTTCTTTTCTAGAACACAGGTGAGAGAAAAAAGTTGCTAAGAGTGGATATTGTCTGCAAGTCCAACAGTTCTCAAGAGATTTAGAGTTCCTTAGTTTGAATACTGGGTTCATATAGATTACTGGCCTTACAGAGGGAGAAAATATCTGATATGGTGTAGTTCTCACCTATTCTTTCTTAGATCTTTAAATTTATTCCACTTCTGGCTAAGAACTGCTTTGGTTAGCCCTTCCCTACCTTGCCTGCTTCTCAGCTTTCCACTGGGAAATCCAACATTTATTTACTTACTTCTTCTTCTAAATAAACTTTCTTTAATTAAGTTCCATCAGAACACTTGAAGACTGTTCCATCTGTCATAAAGGAAAGCTGCTGCCAGTCTACCTTTTCATATACAGTTGGTATGAACATACCTATATGTACACATAACTTGACTCAACTCACATCTTTTGGAAGGTGAAAATGTTACACTATTTAATTCATAGCTATTAATTGTTAAAATATCCTGAGCTACTGCTTGAAATGTCATTAGCTCACCTACCTTCATCTTTTAAGCTTTGATTGGGTCTTCTTTGAAGACTCTCTTATTTGTATTACTCCTTTTATATTGTGTATTTAGCATGCTGTTCTGCATAGAGCCCTGGCCCGTAATCAGAAAGACCTGGGTTCAAATCTCAACTCAGGTACTTATGTGAACCTATAAAAATTGTATTCAACTTCGAAGGTCCCTTCCAGATCTAAATCTGTCATCAAGAGATCTATATACATATCATTAAATATGGGTTTGAGAGAAAGGAGAAGGACTAGTTGGAATGGTCCCTCAGGATATGTCAATATACCTAGGCCATATGCTGTGTATTATAATGGAGGATGCTGCCTCTTCCAGCTTCCCACCAGTTGAATTCTCTCTGTATCTTGAGGGCAGGGACTTTTACAGTTTTGCCTTTTATATCTCCAATGCCTAGTACAGTGACTGGTACATAGTACGCACTTAATAAATACTTTTTAAAATTTAATTGATTTCTCTCCACTTCTCTGAGTTGACAAGACTCAAGTCAAGTCTTTCCTTTTCCACAATGCCTTTTCTGAACATTTAGTCCACAATGACTTACTTTATGTAGCACTCACTTAACGTTCACATTTTTACTTTTGTCTAATCTTCACAATCACCCCATTTAGAATTTAAATTTCTGATGGTGAAAGATCATCTTAAATCTTGGTATTAACCAATATCAACTGGTATGGTACTTAGCACCCAACTGACTGTGCAATTAATATCACTGATTGATAGATAATTGTTGGCTTTACCTTAATTATTTCCATTTTTATAAGTGGATGGAGTTGGGCAGAAATGGCTTATTTTATCCTGGTATTTTAGCCTCCAATATCAATCATTTAAGTGAAAAAAAGCCAAAATGGAGTTTTAACTCAAAATATAACTCTGTTTTTAACAGAGAATCACATTTGCTTGTCTCTAGTTTGAGTGCCTAAGACTATGAAGGTCTATAGGATTGAAAAGCTCACATTTAAAAAAGGTCAACTGTGAGGTGTGGAATAATCACTCTGTCTACTTGTGCTTGTAGAGGCAAATTAAAGACAAAGTATTCAGCCATGTCAAGAGAGGGGATTCTGAATGAATTGTAACACTCAATTGCCAGCACTCAGAAGCCTTTTCCTGGAGCTAATGTAGACTTGGATAAAGTGCTGTTTGTAGTAACATTATTATAAACTCACCTATGAACTTCCCATGCTAATAACTAGAGTGATTTTGAAATTTTCCAACAACATACGTGTTGTTATAAAAATGGTTGAGAAATGCAAAGGGAATAATATACTTTTGATCAATTAATTACAAATTAATTTATCTCACCTAGATGACTGTGTAAGTTAATATTTTGACTTTTAATATATCTATTTTTCAAAAAATACTATTTACATTCCTCTTTCCATCTTTTTTATTCCTTTTCACTTGAATATGTTCTTGAGTTGAAGAGTCTTCCATTGCTCCATAAGCATCATAAATATGCAATATATTAGCATCTCTCATTCAATTTTACATATTGTCTCTTTTTAGACCTCTACACTCTGATCAGACTTTGTCCAGTGCCCCCATTTACCAAAGATATTACAGGGGAAACCAAACCTGGAGGAAATTTTCCTCCTATCATTTGCCTTCTTTCACAAAATAAATAATAAAAATATAGGATTTGGGGTTATTTTAAATTATTTTAAGTTAACTTTGTTTTTGGTGGGATGGGCTTCATGATTTTTTTAGTATATACTATATACTATTTGATATATATTGGTATATATTTAGATTTATTTAGTATTTAATTTAAATATATACCATAATTTAGATCTATTTAATATATACTATTATCAATATAAGGAGATCTCAGTTTGGGAATTCACTAAAACAATTCAGACTTGGAATATATCTGTAATATGTAGTTGGAGCTATAGTACAGGGGAATGAGTTCTGGATTTGTAATCAAGTAGCCTCAGCCTGAATCCTGACTTGGCCTCTCTTTCCAAGTTTATTTTCTGTGTGAAAAGATTATATGAGATGGAATGGGAGAAGAGAGAAGGACTTGAGTTGTATAAGGAGAAAGGGGAAATTATGAAGGTAATATGGAGGTCTGTGAACTTGTGAAAGATAGAGATTGGATTTGGGAAAGAGAAAATTGGAAAAAAATTAAGTAAAACATGAAGAAAAATAATGTTGAAGTTTGGATTCTACTTCTGGCTTCTGTGTGAGAAAGCTATAGTACAGAAAACATGATAAAAAGATAAAGGCTTGCACTTAATAAGAAAGAGAAGGAAGTTGTGAAAGTGCTTTTTAAATGATTTACACTTGTAAAGAAAACTAGAGATTGAATTTGAGGAGGAAGAAATTTGAGAGAATTTAAAGATAAAATGAAACAGACAAACTTGGCCTGAAGGAACTCATGAAGGATGAAATGGATTGAGAAATAAATATCTAAAGAGAGAGCTTAAGGAATAGGTATTTGACAAGGCAAATAAAAAAAGGTAAATAAAACAAACTGGTGAAACCTATAAGGAGTTAGTGAAAAAAATGAAAAGAATTTTGGCATGCCCGTCAAATTGCTAAAGTAAAAGTATGTAGAAAATGCACTGGCATTCCATGCTAGTAATATGTCAACACCAACAAGCAGTTTAAAAAGAAAGTTGAGAACTTGAAGCAGTATGGAAGGTGTGCACTGTTTTTGATATTTGTATTCTTGATAAAACCTAATGAATATTCTCTATGTTTCAAGTCTAGATTGCTTTACCTGCCAGGCTAGGAGTTTAAAAAATGCTTTTCCATGCTCCAGGTTATCAAGAGCATCAGGGTTCGTTCATACATACACACATACATGCATGCAAACATGCATACATATACACATGCACACATGCATACAAACCAAGGGCTATGGGAAGGCAAATATGTGAAGTGGCAGAAGGAAATAATATCCATGAGGTTGTAATATGGAATTGTTACAATAGAGGAAAGAGCAAAATATATATCTGTACACTTAGAATGTTTTTAAAAGTATTCATGATGAAGCATGATTTGGAAGCTACTAAGAAAAATCAGCCACTTGTCTAACAAGTAATGATAAAATGGAGCCCCAAAAAGCATCAGGAGATAAATCATCCAATAAGAGTTAGAAGAAAAGAAAATAATGAAGAATGGCAGTGAATGGTAATATCCTACTCAGCAGTATGGAAGTAACTATTCATTAAACTTATGATAACAATATAAAGCTATCTTCATCAGGTACATGTGCAATACATAAGAGAAAACACCTCCAAACTTGTCAACACAAATGACTAAAACGCATTGCTATTTTATCAAATGGGTTCAACTGATAATGCCAAGAAAGTATTGCTGAAAAATAGAAAATCTTAGACAAGAAACTGAGGATCATAGGGACAGAGAGTTTTTTTGTTTGTTTTTGCTACTCCCCGTTGAAGCTAACGGATACATAAAAGGGACATTTTAATTAATTTGGGAAATTGGCAACTATCTATGAAGATGGTTTCAAGTTAGAACTCAATTTCTGGACCATGACTTTAAATGAGGAATGACAGAGTTCTGGGCCTGGGGTAGAACACAATTAACAAAAACTGGTAAGAGAAAGTTTTTCTGGTATCTTGCTGATTTAATGCAAAAATATTTAAACAGGATGGAAGAGAAAGGAGGAAATTTCTTCTTATATATTTTACTTCTTTAATTCCCTAGAATATGTCTGGTTTCTTAAAAAATGTAGCATGTACAGGTAATAAATATGTATACTCCTGTTTACTTCCATTCAGTACCCATGAGAGCACATATCTAATGGTTTTATAAAATTCTTTTTATGTTCTTCCCTCTTGTTTATCTTTTTTGTTAGATTTGTCTATAAGTGAAGTTGTCACACTGATGCACCAAGATATTATAATTTGACAGTCTATTTCTCCCTATAACTGAAAAACTTTTCCTTTAAGTATTTAGATGCTATTCCACTCAATACACTATTGAAATTATTTCATTATCTATGACATTTTGAAGTATGATATAGTTTAATCCCTTCCTTATCTCTTTTTAACTATGTTTCCTTTCCTTGTATCATAATTGTGAATCCTTTAGAAAAGAAAATCACCTGAGGAACAATAAGTTCTGTTTCAGTCTCTCATTTTAAAGTTTCATGCATGATATCTTAAATGTTTCAATTACTTGTAAATACTTGTAAATATCATATGCATGGATTCTGCTTTCTAATCCATTATGTTCCTTTCTCTACTTTATGACTGAGTTCATCCCATTCATATACATACTCATGCTTCTTAATTGTGGTTTTCCTTTCATATTATCTTCTTATAGTATTTCATCCATCTAACTCTGGTTTCCCCTTTACAAAGAAAAAAAAAATAGAGAAGCTACTAATCTATAATTGAATTACTCTGATGCCACTTCTCTTCTCCTACCTTCACCTAGCCCAGACCCTAACCACTGGTTCCCATATTCTCTTTCTTTCCTTTTTAATCTCCTCCTTGTGATTCACTATTTATAGCTGGTTAGTGTTGTTCATGCCACATCTATCACTGTATTCTACTATTCCTCTCAAAGTCCTTCTGCATCTTCTATCTCCATTTCTCTGTTGAATAGAGTAGATTTCTGTAACAAATACTTTGTGTGTTCAAACATCCTTTGCCTTTTCCAGATATAAGTGAGGCTCCTGAGTTGACCACTTCTTCCACCCTTACCCTCCATGTTTGTATGGCCTTATTCAAGTACTCCCGAATTATTATGTGAGAAACACTAAAGTTTTTAATTTTTATTCTTTTGCCCTTCTTACATATTATTTATGTAATGTATTACTATTCTTCCATCTTTTATTTTTGTTTTCTTAAAATAAGTAAAATAGAACTAAACCAGTCAGATCCTATATTGATTTTTAACTTCTAAGTCTCTTTAACCTAGTACAATTCTGAAGGTTCATCAGCTTAATTAGTAAGCATATGAGCATTATTTGCTCAAATGCTCAAACTTTAAGGATTTTCCTATTCTATTTTGATTTCAAATTTTCCATCCATCTCCTGTACTTTTTCATCTCTTGTATTTTTATCAAGAATACTTGAAAGGATTGTATTTTACTACAGGTTCATGTATATATAAATGCATATGAACTTACATGTAACATAAATTTACTTGTACTTACATCATTTTCTTCTGTAGGGTCACACTGTTGTGTAGTATAAATTATTCCCAGATGTGCTTATTTATCTTTTGCCTGTTATATTCCAAAGTTTCCTTTCCTTTTAACTAGGTACCGCATAATCTTGTATGCTAGTGAATGGTTCTCTGGGGTTCAAAACCTCTTTCCAGGTGTTTTCAGTATTTTTTTCTCCATCCTAGAAACTCTAGATTTCAACTTTGACTTTCCTAGTTGTTTCATTTTAATGGTTTATTTTAATAGGTGACTGAATGGTTTCTTCCGTTTTCACTTCACCCTCCTCTTGTAATAAATGAAGAAATTAACTCATCCCTCACCCTTCACTCCACAAGGTTTGTTATTTGTTTTTCATGGAATCCGGTGATTTTCAAATGACATCTCCTTGAATCAAATGACATCTCCTGCATTCTATGTCTGTTTTTTGGTAATAGATGCTTCATATATTCTTCTGATTATTATCTTTTGAATTTGTTCAATTACTTCCTATTGGATTAGTGAATCTGTTCTGTTCTATTTTGGGGAGAGTGAGCTATTTGGATAAAATTTTCCATCTTTGTTCTTGGAAAATACTTTTAAAACTTTTTCCTCAGGTTCCTTCCTTCCTTCCTTCCTTCCTTCTTTCCTTTCCTCTTTCCTCTTCTGCTCCTCCTTGTTCTTCTTTTCCTCTTTCTCCTCCTCCTCCTTCTTCTGCTCTTCCTTCTCCTCTTCCTCCTCCTCCTCCTCCTCCTTGTACTTCTCCTTCTCTTCCTCATCTTTTTTGATGCCTTATTTTTACTTATAATAGGGATGCTCTTTTCTTTTGAGTTTACCTTCTAACCCATATCGTTTCTTGACACATTTGAAGATATCTTTGATTTCATTATATAGGTACCTTCTGTTTCTAGATTGGAGATTATCCTAATAAAAAATCATTCCCTCTCAAACTCTTGACAGGGGTGATTAGTGTTAGTCTTATCTATACTGCAGTCTGGATATTGCTGTCACTACCCTGCCATAGTTCTGGACAGGTTGACTGGCTCCTGGTCCCATTTCTTGTCTTCTTCTGAAACACTGATTTAGGACAGAGAGATATAAGCCCCACATTAAGTCAGTCTCCACATTCTGCCTCAAAATCTTGCTTCTGCCTCAATTTCCTGATGGTTCAGTTCCTGTTCTGGCATCAGCTCCATCTCATTTCCTTCTCTTTTTTCATCATCAGCTAGAAGTTTGCTTTGTCCCCTGTTGCAACTATGAGATAATATATTTAAAGCATTTTTCAAACCTTAGAATGCTATGTAGATGTTAGTTTTTATCAATGTTCTTATTGTTATTCAATCTTATTTCTTTATATTCCAACATAATTCATGTTCTGATTTCCCCTTTGAGAATATGTACAGTTCTGTGGCTGGGGTACAAAGCTACTTCAACCTCTCCCTAATTTACTCTGACTATATCCTTTCCCCTCACCAAACAAGACTACTTTCTGCTTTCCTGAATAGCACAGTGTCTTCTCATACTGCTCGGCCTTTGTACACCTTGCATTTGTAAGTTTAGGTTATACTGAATCCCCTCTTCCTCATTCCACCCATCTATAAAATTCCAACAGAATTTCTATTTCTTCTATGAACCTTTCCCTAACTCCTTCTTATTTAACACTTTTGCTTTTCTTTAATGCACTTATTATTTAATATCCTAGGTCAAAAGTGGCAGAGATCTATATTGGATAAATTGCTGGGCTCAGAGTCATGAGGTCCAGTATTCAAGTCTTCTGACATTGGTTGTATGACCCTAGTCAAAGGGGCCTAACAGCTCTCTATAAGTTATTAACTAATCAATAAGTTCTGTTCTACATTGATGGCAATAAGATGCTTGCATATTGTACTTATCGGTGATGGTATCTTATCCCTCCACTCCAATGTTTCTCTAAAGGCTTTTAATCTTTTTTGGTTTGGTTTTTGCTTATGTCATACTATTCTGTGAAGAATTATGGCACATGCAACATTTAGACTTGAAATACACTGGAGATGTTGATGATATGTACACCATTGCAAGTATAAATTCCATACAACTCAGGGGAAATTCACATGTTATTTCAAATATACATTCACCATAATTTGCCTCACCTACAGAAATTTAGCATATTCTTCGAAGAATTAATGTTCTACTAATCAGAAACCTCTTTGATGGTTTATCTAAACATCATCTCTCTATCAGCACCATACATGAAGTTCTCCATGAAGGAACCACTTAGTAAGTATCTGGTTCAGTTGCCATTCATACATGCTGTAACATTTGTCATTTGTATACTGTTTTGAAGTTTGTGAAGCTTCATCCTAATAGTAAAATTATGTTCATTATTATAACAAAGCTCTGAAAATCTAGTTATTCAAGAAAGATTCACTTTTAAGCAATATATACTAGTAAAGTAATAAAAATATCAATATTGATCCTTATTATATATTACACTTTTATGTTACATTGCCCAATTTTGAAGTGCCAGGAACAACTAAAGGAACCCCGTTATTTCCAAAATGTAGGACACTGTTCATAAAGGTAAATCCCAACTCATTTACCCATAATTAATATTTTAAGTTTTCTGATGCTGAAAGAGATAATATTTGTCTATGAATATATAGCTAAGAAACATCTGAACCCAAGCTTTTGCTTTGTTTTGTTAGTCCTAGATCTAACATCTAGTCACTAAACTGGTCTGTTCCAGGTGTGCTGGAAGCAGGTCTAATGAACTTGTTAGAGTAAATTGCTAAATCTTCAGAATAAACACTAAACTCTTCAGAAATCAGTAAATGCTACAAATCAAACCTTGATTTATTGTTCTATTGATTTCTAGACTTAAGAAAGTGTTGATAATGCAAATTAAATTTATAAGCGTGTACGTACATATATTTTCTTCCACTATCCAGAACACAGGTTATTAAACATTTACCAATACACCCTATATTGCTCCATAAACATACTCCTTGATCTCAGCAGAGATGCAGTAGAAGACTCAGGAAATGGAATTATCAACCGACTGGAGGTCTAGTGATTGTAGGTTATCATCATCATCATCATCATCATCATCATCATCATCATCAGTGAGTTTTAGGCACTATTTCACTAAAGTCTTACAATACCCCTACTTATGTAACAATTACAATGTATAAACTCTTGGAAAAAAAGTTTCCTTCTCTAGACCTTGCTAGAATAGCCCTTTTCTTTCCTTCTACTTTCAGCTGATTTAGATAGAAGGTAATAGTATACATGTATTAGAAACTCTTAAATACATAGCTCCTACCTTAATTGGCAACTAGTTGAGATGATTGAGATTGAAAAACTTCACTCAGTTGCATAGAGAGAGGAAATAGGGAACAATTTAGGTTGCTTTGCCAGGACGTGAACAAGAGGGCAATATTTCTTGCGTAGAGAATATCTGTAACTGGTGTGAGTGAAGAAAAATATAGCAGGGGTTTGGTCAACCTAGGCAAACCTGATGTTTGAGCCAAATATCTCATGAAGGTAAGTGGATTCTGCTTCAGGGTAAGTCACTGTTTGTGCTGAGACTGATGTCTGGGGGAAAAATGCAGCAAAGAGAATAATATATGAGATTTTAGTTTTAATTAGTAATGAGTAAGAAAAAAATTAATTGCTAGATTTTAAATTAGCTTGTTAAATGTGAATGCATTCTATGAAGAATAGTTTCACATTAAATATAACATAATACAAGCTTATATATCTATGATTATGAGCTTAGAGAATCAAAGGATTTTTTTTTTATTTGAAAGGGACCTTGAAGATTATATGTATTACTTTATCTTCTTGGATAGCCTCAGGTGATAGAAAATGCAATTCTTATAAGCAAGCAAGTAAGAAAACTACTGACATGAAAATCAATAATAGTCTCTGAAGGAGTTGCTTCAAAAGCCCATAAAGCCTCCACAGATCTATCATATATCTGAAAAAATTTCTGCTGAATAGGGTTAATGTTAAATAGCAGTCAGGATCACAACTCTAGAGTGACTCATTCTATGTTTAATGGTATAGGTTTGTGAGAGATACCATAGACATTTTCATTTGGCAGAGATAAAAAAATGTTGCTCATTTTTTAAAACATGGTTTATCAATATTTGAGTCATACAGAACATTTGCAGGTGATCATAAAGTTCAATATCACGGTATGTGAATATAATAAAACTGTTTTTGGTATATGGAGAAGTGGACAATTGGGATAGAGCCTCTTGGATGAATCCTAAGCTTCCGAGAGAGTTCCAGGGGATCTACTTACTAGTAAGGAAGAGTTGTAGAGGAAAGGATAACAGCAGCTTGATAGCAGGTAGATATCAAATGGTCAAAGAGATCCAGATTCTCCAGAGTTTGATTGAGGTATTCATTTAACTACAGTTCTCTCTACTTGTCATTCAAATATACTGGACAATAGCGTTGCTAAAATGGGCTAAAGAAGAGATTAGTAGTGAAGGTTAGATCCTTCCTTACCTGAAATGAAAGAACATTTTCTATGTGATTTCTCCATTTGTTTGAGCTGCTAATAACTTAAAAGCTATTTTTACCCTTGTTAAAATTTTTGATTAATCATGATTTCTAGTTCACCTTTCTTTATTCTTAATCAGACCAGTAAGTCCGGGTGGGTACATAGAGAATGAATGAACAGGGTGGAGTTTTGCATGTTGGTCTAGAAAAGGTAGAGTTTTATTGTTTTGTTGTTGTTGTTATCCTAGAGTGAAGGCTCCAAACTATAATCATGATATATAATTTCATAATTTTTTATGATTTGTAAGTTTTAATAAACTATAATCATGATACATAATTTCATGATATTTATGATTTGTAATTTTTAATAAACTTCAGAAAAGTGCTTTAAATTGGACACAAAATTGTTTTATGTTGTGCACCTCATGCTAAGACAAGATGCCAGGTAATCATGATGACCAGGTGAGGGTAGATAGGTACATGTGACTCATGTTACTACATTTTAGCCTAGTACATGACCAGTGAAAAGAATATAAGACTAAGGAGTAATTCTACCCAGTGCAAGTCAGGAGTCTTATTCTAAGAAAATTGCCCTTGAGTCAAATTCCAAAGAAAGGACCAATTGCTTCTGCGTTCACTTTTGCTTTCTAAATTAGACCTATCTTTCCCAAGGCAGAGACATTTACCGGTTACACAATAAATCTTTTATGTTTTCAGATATTGAGCTGAGCTGGGATGAAATTTGGAGGGAATGACTAGCCTGAAGAATGAGCCTGGTGGTAAGAGTTAGCCGATAGACAAAAGTGTGGATGCAAGGAATAAGACTGAGAAGTGAGTTAAAGATGGAACAGATAATAAGGTGATAGTCTTTTTAGTTATTTGAAGTTAAGATGAAACATATAAAACATAAGGCATATCCACTAAAATCTGACCCAGGGTCTAGGCTAGGTTAAACTATCCTAGGCTCTTTTCTTCCTCTATATTCCATTTGGTGATCTCATCATCTCCCAGGGATTCAATTATTATCTATCTTGATGATCCTCAGATTTACTTATCTCTCTCCTAATTTTCTTAAACTCTCCTCTCCAGATTTGAATTTCTAACTTCCTATTAAAAACCTTAAAATACATGTCCTGTAAACTCAGTATGTCCAAACCTGAACTCATTACATATTTTTCCCAAATTTATTAACTTGTTTTCAGTTTTCAACTATCACTTCCCTAAGTTCCAAATTTTCTCCTTCCCCTTCCCCTTCCCTCCCCAAGACAGCATGCAATTTTATATAGGCTCTACATATGCATTCCTATTAAACATATTTTCATATTAGTCATGTTGCATAGAAGAATTAAAATGAATGGGGGAAACCATGAGAAAAACAAAAAATAACAAAAGAGAAACTAGTCTGCTTCATTCTATTTTCCAACTCCATACTTCTTTCTCTGGATGTGGGTGGTATTCTGCATCATGAGTCCTTTGGAAATGTTTTAGGTCCTTGCATTGCTGTGAAGCATCAAGCCTATCAAAAACAGTCCTTGCACCCTCTCGTTGTTACTATGTATAATATTCTCCTGGGTCTGCTGACTTTATTCAGCATCAGTTCATATAAGTCTTTCCAGGTTTTTCTGAAGTCTGCCTGTTTGTCATTTCTTAAAGCACAATAGCATTCTATTACATTCATGTACCACAACTTCTTTAGTCATTCCCCAATTGATTGGCATTTTCTCAATTTTCAGTTCTTGGACACCCAAAAAAAGCTGCTATAAATAGTTTTGTACATTTGCGTCCTTTTGACATTTTTATGATCTCTTTAGGATGCAAAATTATGTAGAAGCAAAATTGCTGCATCAATGGATATGCACATTTTTACAGTCCTTTGGACATAATTCCAAATTGCTCTTATGTATGTGTTCATCCTTCATTGCAGAAGAAGACCATGCCATCAGAGAAATAATGACATAGCTTGCACTTGACTTTGTTTTTTTTGAGTGAGGGAGGGCTGTGCAGGTCACCAGTCTCACTTCTCCTCCAGAGACATCTAAATCCAGTGACCTGATATTGATCAGGATGACTAGAGATGACCCAGGATAAGGCAATTGGGGTTAAGTGACTTGCCCAAGGTCACACAGCTAGTGAATGTCGTGTCTGAGGTGAGATTTGAACTCAGGTCCTCCTGACTTCTGAACTGGTGCTCTATCCAGTGCACCACCTAGCTGCCTCTCCAAATTGCTCTGTAGAATGGTTGGATCAGCTCACAGCTCCACCAACAATGAATTAGTGTTCCAACTCTCCCAGATCATCTCCAGGATTTATCATTTCCCTGTTTTATCATGTTAGCCAATCTGATAGGTTTGATGTGTTACCTCAGAGTTGTTTTGATTTGCATCTCTCTAATCAGTAGTGGTTTAGAGCCTTTTTTCACGTGACTATAGATAGCTTTAATTTCCTCATTTGAATATTGCCTATTCATATCTTTTGACCGTTTATCAATTGGAGAATCGTCTTCTTGTAAATTTGACTCAGTTCTCAATATATTTTAGAAATGAGACCTTTATCATCTATACTAGTTGTAAAATTTTCCCAGTTTTCTGCTTCTCTCCTAATCCTGGTTGCATTGGCTTTGTTTGTACAAAACTTTTTCAATTTTATGTAATCAAAGTTATCCATTTTGCACTTCATAATGTTCTCTATCTCTTGTTTTGTCATGAACTCATTACATCTTTCTCAAAACCCTCCCCACTTTCATACCCCCATATTACTGTTGAGAACAGCACCATTTTCCCATTCACCCAAACTCAGTTTATGTGTCATCCTCAATTCCTCATGTTTCCTCACTCCCCAATGCCCAGTTTGTTGCCAAATCCTATTGATTCTACTTTATGAGATCTCTGGTATATATGCCTTTATTTCCTCCATTGCTGCTAACACTCTAGTGCTGACATGGATTGCCTCAGGCCTGGCCCATTGTAACAGTGTATTTACTAGTTGGGCTCCTTGCCTCAAGTCTCTCCCTACTCCAGTTTATCCTCTACTTAACTTACTACATACTTTGATAAAAGTCATCTTCTTAAAGAATATATTTAATATCATCTCCCCTTTCCTCTATTGAATGAACTCCCATGCCTCACTATTACCTCCAGAATCAAATGTAAAACCCAATGATTGGCATTCTAAACCCTTCACAACCTACCATCAGAGTCCCATAGTCAAAAAACAGGGAAACATGACTTTAACCTGTCCCATGATATTATTCCACTCTGAGAAAATGTCTGAACACTGGGATCCTTGTAATTTTTCATGGGGGAAAAAGTGTTTGGTGTATCTTTATCACATTTTTTTTTTTTTTTAGAAAAGCTGAATAGGGTGAGGAAAGATAACTGAAGGTGGTAAGATTGATAGGAAGCAACTGGCCTAAGGCTTTTAATCAACAAGTGAAATTCTCACAGTTGGACACCCAGAAGGAATGACTAACAAATCTGAAAAGAATAAAGCACTTTGGAAAATTATCAAGAACAAAAGATGTGTCAAGGATTTTGGTGATAATTAGTAATTTTTTGAGGAACTATGATATTTCAAAGTCTCCTGATTATCTGACCATTAGGCATAAAGTTGAAAAGAAGCAAAAGTGAAAAGGAAATCTGCAATAACCTGGCATGAAACCCCTGAAGATCATTAGCATAAGAAATGTTAGCAATTAGTTAAAGGCTTGGCTAGTTGTCTCACATTTTGTGTCTCACTTTGTGTTACAGCACCTGTTTCAAGTGCTTGGGGAAGTTTTATACCAGGAAACTGAAGGCCAATAGAAGCCTCCTGCCTTTCCAAATAGAGGATTCTCTTTTATGAACCAGTCTATAGAAATCATTTCCAAGTGTGGAAAAACATGTC
Organism: Notamacropus eugenii; assembly: GCF_028372415.1. Taxonomy (NCBI): domain Eukaryota; kingdom Metazoa; phylum Chordata; class Mammalia; order Diprotodontia; family Macropodidae; genus Notamacropus; species Notamacropus eugenii. Next base: position 447,761,819 of record NC_092873.1, read on the forward strand.
TTATCTAAATTTTATATCTCCTTCAAAACCTATTGCAGTTTCTGTACTTAATAAATGTTGGCTTTTTAACATAAATTTCGTTGAATTAAAGGATGGTTTCTCCCAAGTGCTAGCACCTTGCCCGTCCCAAATTATGATATATCTAGTGTGCATATAGATGTGCATATTTTGTGCAATAATTTCTTTGTTAATCAACAGGAACTTATTAAGTGTTGACCATGTATGTATGTTATGTGCTTATTTATCCATGGAGAGAATATAAATTTCATGAATGAAGTAAGAGAAGAGCTTGGTTTTGACTTTGTATCCCCAAAGAATCATACAGTGCCTGGCACAAAATAGGTACTTAATAAATGCTTGTTGATTGACTGATTAATGATGTATCAACTGATAGGCTCAGAATTGCCCCATGCTCAGGAGCTTTAGCTGTTGTTGTCATTAAGTCATTTCAGTCATGTCCAACTCTTTGTGATCCCAATTGTTCATGGTTTTTATTTTATATTATTAATTTTTTTTAGCAAAGATACTGCAGGGGTTTGCATTTCCTTCTTTACCTCATTTTGTAGATAAGGAAACTGAAGCAAAGTGGGTTGAGTGACTTGCCCAGGGTCACACAGTTAATAATCTGAGACCAGATTTGAACTCAGAAAGATAAATATCCCAGACTCTAGGCCCAGAATTCTTTTCATTGCACTACTTAGCTGCCCTGCACACTGATTATTTGACTTATTGCTTAGTTTAAACACAAGGGGAATAAGGTCCTACTTTCAGAATGTGTTAGATTTTGTTTGCCTGTTACATTTCTATTTGTTTCAGGCTTAATTAATTGCTTTATTTGTAATTCATTTCTTTATCTGAGTCTGTTAGGATGATATGAAAATGACTACCTGGCACAAGTTAAATTTAGAGATTGATCACATGATATTTTCTCATTAAGTATTCATACTTGGTATATTACATTTAAAATTATATTCTATATAATAATTTGAACCTGATTTGCTCTGGATGATTTTAATTTTCTTCCTAATCAAGTTATAAGATGAAAATTATGAGGGATATCTAAGTTTATTACAGGATATAAGAAACTTATAAAACCTTGAGAACATAAGAAACTTGGACCATTATCATAAAAGAGGGAAATTGTTCTTGTTTCTTACCTTACTGTCTTTCTCAGGATCAAACCAAAAGAGAAAAAGCTCAGTTTCAAAGCAGTGTTAAGCAATACAAAAATGGAAAAAAGAAAACCTCTGCATTCTTTGACAAATGAAAATGTGCCTAGTTAGCCTCATTCAGAAATTAATACCTTATTTGACAGTTGTTTTAAATCACATTTTATCTAGCTTGAATAAAGACAGTAAGCAATATAGCATGTACAAATTTAGCTAACAATAAACAATTTCTCAGCTTTTCAAGCCTTTCCTGCTGAAGTTAAGCAGATGATTTTATCAGAAAATTTGATTAGTTTAATTTCATCATGGTTTACATAAAAATAAAGATATGAAAACTTAGCTAAAATATAGTTAAATTTTCTGAACTGAGATAAATGCAGATTCTTCCCATTTCTATTCCATTGGGGATCTCAAGGTCACCATGTCAGAAAGGACCAAGATATAACTTTCTTCCAATTCCAAAAGCATGAGTACCTTCTATCCTGATAATTTAAGCAAGATGATTATTTTTTCTCTCATTTTTCCAAGAATAAATAAAAGTTAGCATTTTATTTTTCTTTGTTTTATTTTTTGAGATCTACATTGGAATGCCACAGAGAAGAGCCTACCTCAGGGTGATGAATGTGTGAATTCTAAAAATAATATACACATATACATATACATATAATTATGAGCATATATGTGTTCATATACATGTACATATAATTATATATATAAGCATACACTCATATGTGTATATATGTATATGTATACATATAGAGTAATGGATATGTTTCTTAGAATTTATCTTAATGCTACACTTTGATAAAGTGTTTATAAAGGAGTGATGAGAATGTTTTCCTGTGCATATAATGCTTCTCAATAAGCTGATATTGTAGATAGTTTCTTGTTAAAATCTTCCTTTCACACAGTTTTAATACATTATTTTGAGTGAATAAAATCTAGATAGAAATGTAAGACTGCCTTATTACAAAGCTTTTATTCCTCATTCTTAAAAATCATAATACTTTTAAACCTTTCTTCCCCATCAGTTTGAGGAGAGAAGGTTTCTGTTTGTGTGTGTGTGTGTGTGTGTGTGTGTGTGTGTGTGTGTGCATATGAAGGAAGAAATACAAGTCTTTAGGGGAAAATACTTTGGATTTCTTTTTCTGTGAACGTTATTCAGATTGTATTCCTCTGTCTAGAACTGAATAATTTTAGTGGATATTGAATATATTTTTCTTGATTACTGGATTGATTTTCTCCAGTTCTGGACATGTAAGGTAATGGTAGTAATAAAATTTTTCAAGAGCGAAATTTGTGAAACAGATTGTCTTCCTGAAAGAGTCAAGAGGGTCCTGGGCAGTCTATTTCTCCAACTCATTCTCTCTGTGACAAAATTTTTTTAAAAGGTAAAATACTTGTGATATTATATATAATATATATGTGTATATGTGTAAATGTATGTTTTTATATGTGTGGATACACATGTAATACATATATACATGTGTTTGTAATATTTTTCTCAAGAAAAAATAACTCTGTTAGAACATAGAAGCAAAGCCGGAAAATGTTAAGAATTTTGGTTAAATTGCGCTCATCTTCTAAAGATCAAATTTTTTGTGTGATGGATCATCACTAGCCATACAGTGTAGGTGCTCCAAAAAGATTAAAGAAAAATAATGGCTAAATGTGAATAAGCTGCATAGTGTAGTGGAAAGACCACTGGTCTAAGAGGGGGGGGGACTTATTACTTGGTCTTGGGAAAGGTGCTTAATCTTTCTGGGTTCCAAGTTTCTCATGTGGAAAGTGATGCATTAGGATTGTCTTTAAAGTCACTTTCATCTACAAAATTTTACTCTTCCTCTTTCTTCTCCCTTCTCCCTACTTTTTTCTTTTTTCCTCTCTGTGTTGTATTCTTCTGTCTTCTAATCTGACGCCACAGATTAAGATTATCCTGTACCTTTCTAGATCTCTTACCTTTGCCTTTTTGTCTAGAAGTGCTTTTCTCATCCTTTCAAAGATTGCCTGATAACATGATGAGGTGAGGAGTGTGCCACTGGCCTCTTCATTTCATTCTCTACGAGTGAGAATAGACTATTTTATCCCAACGAAAAGTCAGTAGTGAGAAGTGGATCCAATTCCACATCTCCATTGGATTTAAACTTCAACCTGTAACACCTGAAACTGAGACTGATCTGCCATGATAAATACATGACACCATTTTCAGTCCCCAGTCCCAGTGGAATGGAATGTTTAGCTCAGCCAATCTTCACCTAAAGATAAGTTTTCCTGAGTTCTGGTCCAGCACTCTATCCATTGTGACACGATTCATTTATAAGCAGCCACAACTACACAGCTTGCAACGGGCTAATTCCATCAATGTTCATGTGAAACTATGAATGCTATCAATCTGATCAAAAATATAGTACATTAGATATTTTATTGGGGGAAATAATATGGTATATATTACTCATTTTGGTGCAGACCACAATTTCATTAGTATAGTATAACTGTGGTAAGAAAATTCCTCCTATCAATACATATTAGCAAATGTTTTATGGTTTTTCATATTAGGATTCCAAGATACTGAGAGGCTATGTGATTTAAGATCATACAATGAGATTCTGTGGGAAGTTGGGCTTGCACCAAGGGCAAGGACTTCAAAGTCAGTTCTTTATCCACTATAACCTGTAGTTTTTATGTATGTTCTTATATATATATATATAGATAAACACCGAATCAGCTAGGTGACACAGTGGATAGAGAACTAGGTCTGGAATTGGGAAGAGTGAACAATACTAAAATGATACAACAATTATGTACACACACATGCCCCCATCATGTTAACATATATTCGTATACAGTTAGATCATGGTTGTATAGAAAGTATGACATAATGGATGAGAGCTGACCTTAGAAGGAGAAAGTCCTCGATTCAAATCTTACCTTTAACACATATAGGCTGTGTGACCCTGGGCAAGTCATAAGCTGTCCATGCCAGAGGTAGTTGTCTATTACTATAATCAGTTGCAGAAGGGTGATGAGTTGAACTGGTAGAGGGAGTTTCCTCATCCAGGAAGTTTACTTTACCAAAAAAATAGCAGATCCAATCTTATTCCTTACATGATATATAGACAGGTATGAAGATACAGATACCTACATATATACAAAGGTAAATTCACATTCAGATATATGCCTTTTGCACTTCTGAGTTGTGCCACTGTTGTGTTTCTATCCATATGTAAGACAGATGGAAGTTTCTAATTACGATAAATAGAGAAGAACCGAAGTGAATTGCTAAACTGCTACTGTGTTTTCATTTCTGTTTTCATCATGATTTTAACAAACCCTCTTGGTAGCACTCTGCGTAAATGAAGTACATGGCATGATAATTAAAGCACACAACAGAACATTAAAATGAAATGAAATGGAGAAATAGTGTAATTTTTAAATGCCTTTGCCCTACTAAATTTTGTAAGGGAAAATTATTTTAATCCCAGAAAAACAGTAGCTTAGTGTGGATAAAATTAGAATTCTAATGCATTTGCTTTGTACCTAATTGTTTATGGGTTCCTCAGTGATTTTACCTTGAAGTTCTATTGTCATTCAGCTTTCTAATCAAATTCCTTAGGTGCTTTGACCACCAAAATTCCTTTCTGATTCATATTTAATTACTTTCGTCAAATCCCAGAGTCACAAAACCTTGAAGACGACAAGGGCAAATGATTGTATATACCCAAAAAGCAAAAGTGGGTATTTTAGTCCAGATATCACAGTTTAATTATAAAATAAGTAAGGTTAACAGAGATACATTTAAAATAAAAGATCATAGTTTAAATTGCTCTTTTACTTGAAGTGGAAAAAAAATATCAAAGAGTATAATATCTACTTGGAGCATATTGTATAGCCATAAACGTAAGTGCCCTATTAACCCCCTTTAATTGAATAGTCAGTATGAAATCCATGAGTTCATAAGAATGCTTCTGTATGTTTTATGACTTAATTATACTAATCAGTTTCTATTTTTTCCTAGATGTTGACAAAACTAGGTGGTATAACTACCAAATTCAAATTCAATTTTCAGGAATGTATTTAGTTCTAAATTGCTTGGCAAACTGATAATTGCCAAGACCTAAGTCAGTTTTGAATTGCATAATAAGCAGTTTGGGAAACAATCTCTTTCTGACATATAGGATATGTGGTAGAGGACCCCAGGGTGCTTCTTTCTAAGGACTGTGTTACTCCACACCTTTCTAAAAGTTTTTATCTTACTTTTTTTATTTTTTGCTAGCTGCATGGATGAAAGGCCAAAGTACACAAAAGGCCAAACAAATACTTGGGTAGCTCCACTGGGAGCCACCTGCCAGTTTGGTATTGAACCATTCACATACTCTTTGAGTACAAGTATTCATTCATTTTTAAATCTAAGTTTTAACATCAACTAAACTGGGGAAAGGGGTTACCACAGTGTAGCCTGTGGGCCAAATACCACCAATATATTGAATTTAAAAGAGTAAAAGCCATTCTTAAGTTAGGAACCATTGAAAAAAATAAGAAAACAAAACAAAACAAAAAAGCAGACCTTTATATTTGGCCTGTGGGTGGTACTGGACTCTGAACTGGACGATATCTCTTCATAGTTTCTATAAGAAGAGTAGAAATAGTTTATTAGATGTTCTCTAAAATCTAGGCAAAATAGACCTACAGTATATCCTCATCTATCAGATTAGCAATCCTAACAAGAAAATGACTTTAGTAGCCACCACACTAGGACACAGGGTGGGCTGCTAGGACAGGTTTTTTTATCTGTTTTTATAAAGGAAAGACAGCTTCAAAAGGGGTCAACAATTAAACAATATGAAGTTTATTCTATCTAGCCTTCTCACAAGGGGCACTGAACACCAGTTCCTACAGCATTTCCATTTTTATATTTATTTTTAGTTTTCAATATTTATTTTCACAAAATTTTGAGTTCCAAATTTTTTCCCCATCTCTTTCCTCCCCCATAACAAAATGCCATGTGTTCTCATTACCCCTTTCCCCAATCTGCTTTCCCTTTTGTCACACCCCTCCCTTCCCTTGTCCTCATCTTCTCCCTTTTCTTGTAAGGCAAGATAGATTTCTATACCTCATTACCTATATTTCTTATTTCCCAGTTGCATGCAAAAATAATTCTCAACATTCATTTTTAAAACTTTGAGTTCCAACTTCTCTCCCTTTCTCCCTCCCCACCCATCCCCACTGAGAAGGCAAGCAATTGAATGCAGGCTATATAGGTGTAGTTTTGCAAAAGACTTCCATAATAGTCATGTTATATAAGATTAACTATATTTCCCTCCATCCTACCCTGCCCCCCCATTTATTCTATTCTCTCTTTTGACCTTGTCCCTCTGCAAAAATACTTACTTCTAATTACACCTTTCTCCCATTTTCCATCCCTTCAATCATCCCCCACCCCACTTATTCCCTTCCCCCCTATTTTCCTGTAGTGCAAGATAGATTTTGATACCAAATTGAGTGTGCATGTTATTCCCTCCTTAAGCCAAATGTGATGAGAGTACTCTTCACCTTTTCCCTCTCACTTTCCCCTTTTCTCCTGCATTGAAAAAGCTTTTTCTTACCTCTTTTATGAGAGATAATTTGCCCTATTCTGTTTCTCCTTTTCTCCTCCCAATATATTACTCTCCCACCCCTTAATTTTATTTTTCTAGGTATCATCCCTTCCTATTCAACTCACCCTGCACTCTCTGTCTATATGTGTGTATATGTGTGTGTGTGTGTGTGTGTGTGTGTGTGTGTATAATCCCTCAAAGTATCCAAATACTGAGAAAAGTTTGAAGAGTTACAAATATTATCTTTCCATGTAGGAATGTAAACAATTCAACTCTAGTTAGTCCCTTATGATTTCTCTTTCCTGTTTACCTTTCCATGCTTCTTCTGATTCTTGTGTTTGAAAGTCAAACTTTTTACTCAGCTCTGGTCTTTTCATCAAGAGTGCTTTGAAGTCCTCTATTCCATTGAACAACCATTTTTTCCCCTGAAATATTATACTCAGTTTTGCTGGGTAGGTGACTCTTGGTTCTAATCATAGTTTCTTTGACTACTGAAATATCATATTCCATACCCTTCTATCCCTTAATGTAGAAGATGCTAGACCTTGTGTTATCCTGATTGTATTTCCACAATACTCAAATTATTTCTTTCTAGCTGCTTGCAATATTTTCTCCTTGACCTGGGAATTCTGGAATTTGGCTACTATATTCCTAGGAGTTTCTCTTTACAGGTCTCTTTCAGGAGGTGATCAGTGGATTTTTTCAATGTTTATTTTGAACACTGTTTCTAGAATATTAGGGCAGTTTTCCTTGATGATTTCATAAAAGATGATGTCTAGGCTCTTTTTTTGATCATGGCTTTCAGGTAGTCCCATAATTTTTACATTGTCTCTCCTGGATCTATTTTCCAGATCATTTGCTTTTTGCATGAGATACTTCACATTGTCTTCTATTTTTTTTATTCTTTTGGTTTTGTTTTGTAATTTCTTGGTTTCTCATAAAGTCATTAGTTTCCATCTGCTCCATTCTAATTTTTAAAGATCTATTTTCTTCAGTGAGCTTTTGAACCTCATTTTCCATTTGACTAATTCTACTTTTTAAAGCATTCTTCTCTTCGTTGGCTTTTTGGACCTCTTTTGCCAATTGAGTTAACCTATTTTTAAAGGTGTATTTTCTTCAGCATTTTTGGGGTCTCCTTTAGCAAGCTGTTGACTTGGTTTCCATGATTTTTTACATTGCTCTCATTTCTCTTCCCAATTTTTCCTCCACCTCTTTTACTTGATTTTCAAAATCCTTTTTGAGCTCTTCCATGGCCTGAGACAATTCCATATTTCTTCTGGAAGTTTAGAATGCAGAAGCCTTGACTTTTACGTCTTCCTCTGATGGTATGCATTGTTTTTCCTCATCTGGAAGGATGGAAGAAAATACCTGTTCACCACTAAAGTAGCCTTCTATATTCTTATTTTTCCCCCTTTTTTGGGCATTTTCCCAGCCAGTTACTTGGCTTTTGAGTCCTTTGTCAAGAGGAGGGTATACTGTGGAGACCTCTAAATTCTCAGTTCCTCCAAGGTGGCACAATCAAGCAAGGGGAGTTTTCTCCTCTCCTGGCCTGTGCTCTCTTCTGGGAGCAACCACAAGCTTTTCTGCCCAGGATCTGTGAATAGGATTCCCTCTCCAGAGCATCCACCAGCTACACCAGTCATTGCTCCTCCTCACCCCAGAACCACCATTCAAAGCTGAGACACAGATCACCTTCTCAATTCCCCCAGGGTCCTTAAGGTAAGGGCTACAAAAATGGATACTGCTGTGGCAGCCTGGGACTGGGGCTAGAGGAGGATCCTGCTCCCTTCTCACCCAGGGGAAAGACCTTTCTCACATCCCTTTGAGGCTGTCCCTGGCATTTTTGAGTTGAGCAATCTGGGAACTACTGCTGTTGGTAGCTCACTAAAGCCTACTCTGATCCTGTCTGAGCCATGTCATGCCATGCTGCCAAGGATGGGCTGTGCATCGCTCCATGCCTGGTGCAATAGACCTTTCCTGTTGGTCTTCTATGCTGCCTTCAGCTGGAAATCTCTTTCACTCTGTTGTTTTGTGGATTCTTCTGCTCTAGAATTTTAGAGTCATTTTTACAGGTATTTTATGGGCTATTGGAGGGAGCTTCTACAGGTCTGTCCTTCTACTCTGCCAACTTGGCTCAGCCACTCCTACAGTATTTCCTAATCACGCTTCTCACAGGGGTCAGTGGAAAGGGGGAGGGGTAATCCCCCTAAGTCTCCGTGGGACCAATTGAGATAGGCACAACTTGTTTCCCAAAATCCCATCAAGCCTCAATGGGGCCCAGTTGAGGCAAACACAGATTCCTCTCAAGACACACACAGTATCCTAGCTTGTGTATTTCAACCCTAAAGGTTCTCCATTCACTGACTAATGTCCACTTCCTTTATATTTACCTTCTACCCCTCCAGGGTCCTAACCTTTACAATCTAAACAGGTGACATCTGGCCCTTATAATCTACACTGGTCATAGTGGAAATGTTTTGAACCATAGATAACACATGGGAACAAGAGATTTTTATGGCCATGGATCCTAGAAAACCAAACTCCAAAAAATAATAAGAAAAATCTACTTTGCTTACACTTTCATCAGACCTATCATTGATGAAGTCATATTGTTTTTTTCTCACCTTCCTCTTCCTCTTTCTCTACCTCTTTTCCTCTCTGTCCAAAGGAACATAATTTTGAATGCTTATATTTTACAAGGTATCTTGGAGTTTGAGGAATAGATTACTTTTTTTATTCCCTATTTATTTTTTCACTCCCCCCCCCCAAAAAAAATGGGACAATGAACTCTTTTGTCTCATGTTGTTTTCATTTATGATTTCTGGAAATACAACTCTGGAAAACCAAGCTTTGTTGAAGCACATTGATTCCAACAGACCTGCTTAACTATGCTTTTAAACTGAAATCACACCTGATTTCAATGATTGGCCAATACTAGTTCCCAGCCCAAGCCTCACTTGCTCATTGTTTGGATTTTGATGGCTTATAGTCACTGTAAATAGCAATTGTTTCTCTTCTGGTCAGAAACTCTAAGGGTCTTTCCTTCCCAGACTGATTCTATTATCAAGACAAACAAGACAATCTTTTGCCCAAAATCTTACCTAACCATTAATTACTGAATGGTCATTGTCTCAGACAAACAGATCTGGGCTAAAGACCTTACCTCAAAAAGGTCAAGGCCTCCCACTGCCTCTGGGGCCAGTTAGTCATCTTGCCACTAAACTCCAATGACTCTGGAGGAGAGAATGAGGCTAATGACTTTGAACAACTATACCTAATTTAAATCCAATTCACTTGCAATTAGAGACATTACCCTCATGTCATTGTTCCTCTTCAGGAATGAACAACAACAATTGGTTCTCTGATATCTACACTTTGTTTGGTAAGTACTAACCATATCTTTAAGAATATATTCTAGAATGGAGTATTCTAGGTAAAAAACATCCTAGGGCAGCTAGGTGGAACAGTAAATAGAATACTGGCCCCAGAGTCAGGAAGAACTGAATTCATTTCTGGCCTCAGACACTTAGCTGTGAGATGTTGGGCAAGTCATTGACATGCATTTCCTTTCTTTTTATTAATTGTAAAATGGGATAATAATCATAACTACTTCCCAGGATTGTTATGAGAATTAAGTGAGATAATCTTTGTAAAACACTCAGCACAATGCTAGCACATAGTAGGGGCTATATAAGTCCTAGTGTTGATTATTATTAATAATTAATTAATAATTAATTGATTATTTTAAATTAATTAATAATAATTGGAAGACTTTTCTGGAAATTGAAACGATACCTCTCTTCTCATCTGAAAAAATTTTAAAGTCATTGAGAGTGATTTAACATTCAGAGCTAAGAAATCTTCCCAAGACCAAAAGGAATGATTCATCAGAGCTCAGGAACTTGAACTCATCACCAGAGTCATCAGATAGCTCCTTTTTTACTATCTCCACAATATATTGAGAATCACCCCCCTCATTAACCAATTTGACTTTTTTTTTCTAATTCAAAGATTGCTGTTATTGAAAAAGAAAATGAAAATAAAATCAGAGTTGAGCTACCTTTACTTTTCTTTGTCATTAGTTATGATCAGGCAGCAGTTAGCTGTGCCACAGCAGATAGAGTGCTAGGCCCAGAGTCAGTGATACCTGAGTTAAAGTCTAGCCTCAGATATTTACTTGTCATGTGAGTGGACAATTTACTTAACCCATTGCCTTGGTTTTCTCATTTATAAAATGAGCTGCAGAAGAAAATGGCAAACCACACCAATATCTTTGCCAAGAAGACCCTAAATAGGGTAATGAAGTCAGACACAACTGACATGACTAAAAGCATACACACACATATACATACATACACAATCATGCTACCCAACTGAACTAGCAGTCCTTTCTCTTCTTTGTTATTTATGTTTTCCCCAATAAAGTTTGAGGATGAGAGAAAGAAAAACCTTCCTTGCTATGAAAGAGAATGATAAAAAGATGATGAGTAGCATTGAATCATAAAAACAGGAAAGAACAGTGGAGGGAAGAATTAGACTTCAGAAAACCTGGTGTGAAACCCAAATCAATCATATTATCCCAAGAGCACTGATCACCAAAAGAAGACAAAAGACAGCAAAAGGAAAAAGAATTATCTCTTTCCATTTGTTTAGTCATCTATTGTGAGACTCCATATATTTGACTTTTAATTTCTCCTTCAGAAACATGTTATGTAACAATTAGAAATAGCATTCACAAAATGGAGCTGAGATGAATACTTGCAACAGATCAAGCACACGTATACCAAAATAATTATGATAATCTACTGGAGGCAACACCAGAAAGTATTTAAGGGATCAATTTCTATGAAATATTACAGAGTAGTACAAAATGATGAATAAAAACCATAGAAAGTATTATGAATTCTTCAGAGTAATCAGAACAATATCAGTAACTATTAGGTCATATGCCTACTTTTTCAACTATATAAAATCTTTCTAAGAATTATTTTAATACATACTGAGGGTTTTCTTGATGAAAACATGAAAAAGCAATAGTCTTTCAAGGATAATTTTCTACAGAAATTCACAGTTCACAATCAAAATTCACTAAAAGAAGTAGTGAATATAGGATCACTCCTTTATTTACTGTGTGTATACACACAGATTTAGGGGCAGCTAGGTGGTGCAGTGGATAGAGCACCAGTGCAGGAGTTAGGAGTACCTGAGTTCAAATCTCACCTCAGACACTTGACACTTACTAGCTGTGTGACCTTGGGCAAGTCACTTAACCCCAATTGCCTCATCCTGGGTCATCTCCAGTCATTCTGATGAATGTCATTGGATTCAGATGGCTCTGGAGGAGAAGTGAGTCTGGTGACCTGCACAGCCCTACTTCACACACACACACACACACACACACACACACACACACAAACACACACAAAAACAAAAGTCAAGTGCAAGTCATGTCATTATTTCTCTGATGGCATGGTCTTCTTAAGCAATAAAGGATGAACACACACACTCACACACACACACATTTATTTGTTATAGTTTGTATGTGTATATGTACACAGATATGGATATAGCACTTTACAAAATCAAGTATTGAAGCCTGGTGGAGGCTATCAAGGAAATTGAGTATCATGGATTAGTTTCCAAATTAAGTCCAGCATCAATATTGTAAATGAGTTACAGGAACTAAAGATCATCAGACTGATTCTAGAGAGGCAAATAAGTCCAGATCAGGTTAAAAAGCTTCTCTTCTGAATAGTATTAGGGTCCAGCCATGAATAGCCTCTGTACTTCCAGCCTAAAGGAAATATCAAGACTTTCTTTCTATATATACATGTGTAAATATACACATACATGTGTATACATGCACATATATACTTAGAATTGTGGTTTCATTTAAAATAGCAAGACTAAATACAGCCTTAAAGACTTTAATCCAACAGATTTTTTCATTCATATAGTAAGCTCCAATAAGATTTCTTAAATAGATACTGCTATTTTATTGAACTTTGTTCAATAAATATCTGCCTACAAGTTTTTTTTTTTTCTTTTAAAGGAAGTAGGTAATAAACTTACATTAAGTGCTTACTATATGCCAGGTGTATGGGGTGTTCAAGGATGACTAGTACCTCTGATATGAGAGCTTATAAAGCTCTTTTTTTCAGTACTGCTCATCTACCTTTGGTGTCCATCTGTCTGTCACTCACCTCTCATCTGTGGCTTCAAGGATGTGAAGCACATACAGTGGCACCATGGTAAAAACCATTTAAACTGATGGGCTAAACCAGATTGAGGATAACCAACCAGGCATCAAATTGATTGTTGCATTAGGGGGTGTCTGTCTCAAGCATATGAAGACTTCTTCTTATGGAATGGACAGATGAGAAAAAAAATTTTGTTCCAGTTGCCAGAAAGGTGACTGAAGCAGGTGCTGTGGATTGCTTAGAACTTGGTCAGGCATTGAAGATGCCAAGGTTATTTACAGCCTTCTGTGCCATCACCAGTTGTCTTAACTTTTGTCCTGCCAGTGGACTTTGATGATTCTGGAAGAGAGAATGAGGCAGAAAACTACTTACATAAATCCAAGTCATGCACAAGTTAAGGCATCAGCCCATGATGCATTGGTCTTCTTCAAAAAGGAAGGAGGAACGATATGCTAGGTAATATACTAAGCCCTGGAGATACAAAGATAAGCAAGAAGAAGACAATTTGAGTCTTAAATGAGTTTACATTTTAACAGAGAAGTTCAACATATTCCATAGAAAGGGAAGTTGCGTTTTGGTTCCAGAAGGTATAGAGTGAGAAGCCTGGGAGGGTGATGAAGGATTCTCATCCAGGGCCCCTTACCAGGTACTGGAGGGAGCTCCCCTTTCAGCGAAGGAATTCAGGGTGGAAAACTTTTCTAAGGTGAAAAGGCCTTAAGTCTAAAGGGAAGTTTCAGCATTACAAAGCAGTTTAGACTTGAAGTTGGGAGTCAAAAGCATATCTTGGAGAAGGGGAGAAAGGTATCTACCACTGCCAGGAAGGAATCCAAATGGAAAAGGGATTATATATAGACAGGGAAGTCTTTCAAAGGCTTCTCTTTATGGAAAACAGTGGTGATTGCAATAAGCACTGGGATATCACAGGCCCTCCTCAACAACGTACTACTGAAGAGAAGTTAGTATAAGAACACACATGGGAAGAATAAAAAAGAATGAGGAAAATTCAGATTATAACAAAGAGCTAGATAATGATGTGGACCCAGACTTGTGTAGGACTCAGAGAGCAAACCTGATAATGCTTCTGACCATTCTGAGATAACTTCAAAGTTTATGACACATTCTTAAGATATTATGCATATATATGTCTACGTGTATGTATATATATATATATATATATATATATATATATATATATAGATACAGGCATCAAAGGATGACATGCCTACTGAAGGAGTAAAACTGTCTATGACTTAATTGGCAATGGTCAGATACATAGTAGGTGTAAATAACCTGAGGCATATTGTTCCAACTTCTGACTTAAGTTCTAAAAGATTATTTGATTAATGAATGGAAAAGAAGTGGTATGCCTGAAGACACTATGATGTTTTTGCTGTAACAGTGAAATAAATGGACTCACAATAACAACAAAAATTTTTATGACAAGCACATGTATCACAACCCATTGAAATCTCTTCCCAATCTTGTAATAGAAAATTTAAAAGAAAAAAAAAAGGTTAAGCAAATCCATTATACACAAAGATCAGGTCTGACAGTAAACAAGAAAAAATGGTGTAAGGCTCCTTATCTATAGCCCCACTCTCACCCCCACATTCATCCCTTGCAACAGGGTATTTGCTAGCTAACCAGTTTAAAGTGGGACCCTCACATGTGCTGGGATCTCCCCCAGGCCATGGTTTTCCTATCCTTCCCTCTTCTTGTTAAAGTTAGGAGTTTTTTTATCTCCAAGGGGAAGACTAATGAGTAGGGGAAGAGTCCTGATTGGGGTTGTTTTGATTTTCTGGCCAAGATCACTAGAGGCCCCTGAGTCCAATAGAGCTATTTTGTTGTCCTTCTTGGTCAGTCATTTTTCCGTCATGTCCGACTCTTTGTGACCCCTTTTAGCAAAGATACTAGAGTGGTTTGCCATTTCTTCAGCTCCTTTTACAGATGAGGAAATTGGGTTAAGTGACTTGCCCAGGGTCACACATTTAGTATCTGAGGTCAGATTTCAACATGGGAAGCTGAGTCTTCCTGACTCCAGCCCACATTCTATCCACAGTCACCAAGCTGAAACTAGCATTCCTTAAATGTCAGCATGATCAGCCACATTTGAAGGCCAAAATTACTTTCCCCAGATGCAGCTAATCAAGAGGCTTTTCAAGTACTCTGATCCTCCTTCCCCTTTCTTTTTGGTCTCAATAGGGTCTCAATTAATGTGGTTTGGTCAGTTCCAGAGTGGTCACTGACTGAATGAAAGGGAATACAATCACATCTACTTTGTTAACAGTTATGTGCATCACTGTTAATAAACTCTTATCTTGTCCTGGAAAAAAATGGTGCCTTGGTTTGCCTCAATGTGATTTTACTCTTCACAATTATAGGAGTCATTACAGACACTGTTTCTCCTAATATTACTTCCTTTTGCATGAATTGCTATGTCTCCCAAAATTGCGATGATTCCTGATATTAATTATCGCTTATGGCACATTTATGCTTCATCGCATTTGAATATCACATTTTTATCAGTATTTCTCTACTTGAGGAGTATCCACAATGTTTACAGTTCTTTTCTACACTCCCCCACCCACATCAAATATACTAAAATGTATATGCAGTATCTTTCTTTCTGTCTTTGACATCCCTAGGTCAAAGTAGCAGTAGTAGTAACCGCAGTAATGGTGTCCTGGGTCAAATAATAGAAACAATTTAGCCACTTTTCTCACATAATTCTGAAGAATTTTCTACAAAAATGAAATAATTTTCATCTTTGCTAACAGTAAGTAGTATCTCTATCATAAACCCTCCAACATAGAATATTTATGTTTTTATCATCTTTGCCAATCTTATGGCATTTATTTGGACTAGAATTGTTTTTTTAATGTTTGAGATTTGCTGCATACTCACATGACTGTTGAGAGTTTTCATTTTTTAAAGCTTAGTATCCTTTGACTAATTTATTTATTAGGAAATGATCCTTCTCTAGAGACAGAAATGATGGAGAGAGAGATAGACAAATACAGATAGTTAAACATTCACATATATGGAATTTTCTATGTAACTTTGTTAATATATTTTTCAGATATATTTGCTGCAAGGGATTTTATTTTCTGTTCAACAATTTCCTTTATTATTCTACTTGAAACTTCTATTTTCCAGAAAAGTATTTTAAATGTTTTAATAGTTTATATTATTATTTTATAACCATCTTCTTTATCACTTGTTGGCTTATATGAGAAAGGAATTTGCTTCCACTCTTTCATAGCTGACATAGACATGGAAAGCAGAGTACATATCAGAGGTAAGGAGGTATCATTTTTTAACATGATATTTAGATCAGTGATCCTTTTTATAATGTTTCAGTACCTTTCTGTTAGTGAACTGGAGGGGAAAATGAGATTTAAATGATTAAAATTGGCCATGGCTATGGGGATTTTAAATAGCTAAATTCCAGAGAGATTTCAGGTTTACCAGATACAGGTAAAATGAATCCAGTGATGAATATTCCTAAAGGGGGAGAAGAGGAATATTTTCTTTCCTGTCCATCCAAACAATGATTATGGAGTCTAGCAGCAGAATGTCTCACCCAGAGTAGTCTCCCACCTTTATCTTTTCTTTACTAGTATAGTTATACAGTCAGTTTTTCATTATATTTCCTTTACAAGTCAACATGGTTGTTGTGAGATAACCTTTCCCTGGTTAAAAAATTCTGTACTGATATCTTGTTAATTTTTATGTCCATGAGAAGGTAATATGTACACTATGCAGGTTGTATTCCTAGAAGACTAGTGTCTAAAATATGGGTGCTTAAAGTATAATATGGAAGCTCATCCTTCCTTCCTTCCTTCCTTCCTTCCTTCCTTCCTTCCTTCCTTCCTTCCTTCCTTCCTTCCTTCCTTCCTTCCTTCCTTCCTTCCTTCCTTCTTTCCTTCCTTCCTTCTTTCCTTCCTTCCTCCCTTCCTCCCTTCCTCCCTTCTTCCTCCCATCCAGAATAAAGGGGCAACTTTGAGGGAGAGGAAAAGTTCTCCAGTTACACCATGGGTTTTGCATTGTTACACAAAGACCAACACAAAGTAATGTTATTTTTATTATTATTACTTGATAAGTAAAGGTATGACTTCAAAACAATCCTGAGTCACTAATTCTTCTGAGGAGAAACCCTGCCAATTCTGCAAGCTCTGGAGTGGTACCAGGCTCTCTTTCTCTGAGAAGTGACTCCAATTTCTTCCCCTTATTATTTTTGTTATTGTCTTTGGGTTTAAGCAAGGCCATTCTATGCACCAACCTAGACAATAATCTCTAAGAATTTTGCACAATTATATCTACTTGTTAAAATTGTGCATTAATGAATTTGGAAGTGATAATTACCAAACCCATCACCTGAGTTAAGTCTGAATGCTTTTGCCAGTATGTTTTTTTTTCCTTTTTCAGATTGTTTGAGTTTGCCATCACATGGAGTTTTCTGATACTTTTTAGTAGAAGACACTGGGGACAGCAATTGAGAGAAAAATACTTGAGACTGAAAGTGACTAAAGAGTTCTGCAGAATTGGGAATATAGTGTTTAATTTTAAAAAGCACACCTGCTTGACTTTCTAAGCAAAATAAACATTTAATTGGAGGGAGAGTTAAGGAAGGGAGAGAGGGATGGTGGGTTGTCCCATCACCATAGTCAGTAACACAGAAAATTATGTTGTTAATAGAGTTAATGCGTTGTTTGTGAGAGCAATATATGAACACTCAATGATAATTTCGCAGCTATTTTTTTTTCCTGAATGAATCAGAAGAGGCAATGAGATTTATTAGACTGAAAATGAGTCTGGTACTTGGGAATTTCAGAAATTACTCAAACCCTGTAAAGATTTTGGAATTCAAGGGAATACAAGTCAGAAATACCCTTTGGAGATAGCCATGTTTCTGGTGTAGAGATGAGGAGAATAGATTTCTTTTACCTCTTCTATCAGCTGTGTGTTTAGCAGCAAGCCTTTTCTCCAAGTAGAGGGCATTCCATTCAGTAGATGAAGAAATAGTGGAAGAAAGCTAAAGGAACATATGAAGTACTATAATTGAATCAGAAACTTTTGTTGTTAAAATTCCTTCCAAACTTAAAACCCCAAACAATATTGACTGTATTAACTAAGACCAGATCTACGCAGAAAAAAAATTAACTTTCCTTGGATCAGTTAGAATAGCTCATTAAATCACTGATAGAGTCACATTTCAGATTATAATTTTTCATTAAATTATCTGATTCTACCAAAATTAAACAACTCTGATTTTTTTGTACAATGTTAAATCTAAAGATAACAGGATTTATATGTCATCTAACATAACACTACTGACAGCAATACTCCCTCTATATGGCTACCCCTTTCTTTCACAAATGAAGTAACCAAGACTCATAGAGATTAAGTGATTCACTGTTGTTCAGACAGGTAACAAATAATAGAACCAGAATTTAAACTCAGGTCTGACTCCAAGTTCAGTGGCTTTTCTATTGCATTGTATTGATAGCCACAAATATTCATGAACTGAAAAATGAGAGATCGTACAGTTCATTGAGAACATACAGTCTGATAAAAGACAAGGCAAGTACAAAGAGTACCCTTTATAACATGAACCATTTGGTAAGCACATTAAAATCCTTCAGAATTTAAATGACACAGAAAAAATGGGAAGATGTGTATTTGTACTGTGCAAAAAGGGGGTTAATATTACTTATGTTAGGAAAGACAGGAAAACTTCAATAAATTAAGTCTGCAAACTGATATTAATTTTTTTCTTGTAAGAAATTCAAGCTTTCTTCATTAATATTCTGGTACCTTGAAAGTATAAGTTGAAATATATACAACTGCATTTTTCCATAATGAAAAATATTGGTCAGCCACCATTATCAGTTCTGCTCTTAGCTATTCCATTTAGTTTTGTCAACTTAAAATGGCCCCTACAGTGCCTCCACATTACTTCATTTTACACAAAATGGGTGGAATCATGGCACCTTTTTTAAATATGTCTTTTAAGAAGAAATTCTCCCTGTATGCAACCTTGGAATGATGGATCTTCCTTGCCCCAGGATTTTTTTTTTCTTTTGATATCATCAGTTGACAGAAAGCCAGTACAAGTTTAAATTAAAGCTCAGGAATGATATTGTAAGATTTCAGATTTTCATTTTCTTTCTTTCTGTAATAAGACTAGTCCTTGAGAGCTCATGCCCTCACAAAGAAGGCAATTCTTTTCAAGGTATTTCAAAAGATTAGTCATTTGATGTGAGTCATCATTTTCAGTCATGATAGTATGAGCATTATTTACTTATGTCATAGCATTAGGTACCATAACGTAGCCTACAAGGTGGAAAATGACAGAAACTGCCAACAGAATGAACTCGTTCAGATTTACTACTGACAGCAAAATTTCAAATGCTCCCATAATGGAACTTTTCAGTCTAAGAAGTACAATCTATCTGCCATGAAACTTGGACCTTGAATGAAAATTTGTTAATGCTAAGAAGTGGCTAGTCAAGGAACTGAAAGTCATTCATCATTGCAACACTTTGCTGTGGACTAAACAGAGAAAAAAGATTCTATTCACAAAACAATTTCCAATTTTATCAACTTCTATATACCTATTCTGCTACAGTGACATATTGAAACTAATGAGATGTTTGCAGTAATGAGAAGTCTAAGTTTAGGCTTGTGTGATTGGAGACTCAATCTATTCTAGGTAACATCTCCCCCACTGACACTGCCCCAGAATTATAGGAGGAACACAGAAAGAGTACAAATGGCCACAAATGCACAGAGTGCCTGAGGTTCTGATTGGCAGCTAGGGGATGCAGTTAGTAGAATGTTGAGCCTGGAGTCAGAATATTCAAGTTCAAATTCAGCCTCGAACACTTATTAGCTATGTGACCCAGTATAAGTCAGTTATCCTTTGTTTGCCTCACTTTCATGAACTGTTAAATGGGATAATACCTTTCAGGGTTGTTGTGAGGATCAATTGAGATAACATTTGCTACCACAACGCTTAGCACATAGTAGGTACTATACAGATGCTTATTCCCTCTCTCACTCCCCTTGCCCTTTTCTTTTTCTGGGTCTTGGACTCTGGGGAAAAAAAAAAATAGATATAAAATCACTTAAACTCTATTTGTATAACGTTTTCAGTGCATACCAAGAGTACACATTTAAAAAGTAAATGTAAATCAAGATAAAAAATAATTAGCAAAGAAATAGAGTAAATACATTCCCAAAACACTTCAGATTTGTTCATCTTCCTCAAGCAAGTAGTGTGTGGGGAGGGTGGGAAAATGCGCTCTTGTATCTCATGCAGTTCTTGGTCCATCAGCAATCAGTTGATACCTCTTGGCAGGATATGCAATGTGCTCCCTCAATTTATTCCTGACAACTAACAAATAGGCTCTTTTTTTCCCATTCCTACTATTTTTTATTAATAATTAACTTATTTGTTTTAAGTTTTCTACAATCACTTCCATAAGTCTTAGATTTTCTCCCCCTCCCTCACCACTTCCTTCCCGAGACAGCCTGGAGTCTTACATGAGTTCTACGCATACATTCTTATTAACCACATTTTCAGAGTATTCATGTTGCATAAAATAATTCTTTTGTGATTTTATCATAATTGGTATTCTTTCCCCTCCATTTACATGTTATTTTATTTTATTTGTTTTCAGTGTTCTACAATCAATTCCATATAACTTAGATTTTTTTCCCCTGCCTCCCCAAGTCGGCATACAATTTTATATAGATTCTACACATACATTCCTACTAAATACATTTTCACTTTAGTCATGTTGCGTAGAAGAATTAAAATGAATGAGAGAAATGATAAAACAAACCAAAAGGTAATATAAAAGAAAATGATCTGCTACATTCTGTGATCTAATTCCATAGTTCTTTCTCTGGATGTGGAAAAGGAAAGAATTTCTTTTCAGATTATGGTCAAGTGGAAGCTTGGAGAAGGATAAAGTCTAGCCATGAGTGGTTTGATATTTCTTCTGCCAAGTCTAGCAGGATGACTAGGACAAATATGTTGGCTCTTCTGAAGAAACCGTGGAACTGTGAAAGCAAGATGAGAGCTTAGAAGAAAGTGGGAGAGAGGTACTGACTAGACCAGAGCTAAACTGGGAGTAGATTTAGGGAGATGATCATACCAGAGGAGCAGGTAGCTACCTGGAAGCCAGCAGCTGTGGCAGCTGATGAAAGTGAGTCCCACCAACAGTTCATTTCTCTCCCTACCCTATTTCCCTTTATCACTGCCTTGGGAGGCTCCCATCTAACTGCTTCTCTTCCTGCTTCCTTAGGAAACTATAAATCTCAGGTGAAAAACCTTTAATAGTGACATAAGAATAGTAAATGCTTTTTATTCCTGAAAGACCAACATGTTTTCTTTTTTCAATTCTGAAATGTTTAGTGACAATGATCTTTTTTTAATTTAAAACCTTAAATCTAGTTTAAATTTATTAATTTCTTGAGGATTGAGATGATTTTAATTCATTATAATTAGACTATTTTTAAGAAAAATGTCATATTATAGTCACATATGTTATTTTACTTCTGCTTTCTTTATTTGGTATCACTTTCTAGAAGTCCTGTCATGTTTCTCTGAATTCTACACATTTGTCATCCCTTAGAAAAATAATTATTTCTCATCACCACATTTTATTTGTCCAGTTCCCAATCAAACGCCACTAATTTTGTCTCCAGTTTTTGTTATCACAATGAACATTGCTATAAGTATTTTGCTGAACATATATAGACATATACACACAAATGTACAATGTTCATATATACACTATACATGTATGCCTGTCATATGCTAGGAGATGTGTGTATGCATATGTGTGTGTAGAGCAGTTTAGGTGGCACAGTGGATAAAGAGATGGGTCTGGAGTCAGGAAGACTCATCTTCATGAGTTCAAATCTAGCCTCAGACACTTTCTAGTTATGTGATTTGGATATTACTGAATTCAGTTTCCTCATCTGTAAAATGAGCTGGAAAAGAAAATTTCAAACTACTCCAGTCTTTGACAAGAAAACCCCAAATGGGGTCATAAGAGTCAGACATGACTGAAAATGACTATACACACACACATACATATGTATATACACAACACATGTATACATGCATATGCATACACTATATATGTTATGTGTGTATCTATATCTGTATCCATTACCTTTCCTTTTGTCACTGATATTTTTGGAGGAATGTACTCCAGTATTGGCAAGATCACTGGTTAAAAATATGTGAACAGTTTAGTGACTTAGTTACTAGTGTAACAACTCCCAACCGACTTTCAAGAGTTTCAACCATTTCTCAGCTCACCAACAGTTTATTCTACAGGGTCCCTCCTTGCCACCTATCTATCTAATTGGACAACTCCTGCAAGAACCTCTGTTCAAAGAGGGATGGAGGTCAACTATATCTTCATTCATGACAGCTAGAGGGGCCCAGTGGCTAGAGCACTAGACCTGTAGTCAGTAAGAATTGTGTTCAAATCTAGCCTGAGACACTAATTAGCTGTTTGACCCTAGACAAATCACTTAACCTCTATCTGCCTCAGTTTCTTCAACCAAATTGGGGATAATAACATTGCCTGCCTTCCAGAGTTGTGAGAACAAAATGAGACATTTCTGAAACTCTAAGCATGACTAACACATATAAAAATTAGGTGCTATAAAAATAGAGGTTATTATTGTTATTCCTCTCCAGATTGCACTCTGAAATTTTTCTACCATGCCACCTCAGGTACCCTTCTCTCTCCTCCTGTCCGTTTTAGCACCATTTTAGGAGCTGGCCTCCTCCAGTCCAATGAAAGTTCCTTGAAGGAAGGGGCTGCCTCATTCGGCTTATATTTTTATTTCCTGGGTTTAGAACAGTGCCCAGAACATAGTATGTACTCATCAAATACTGAATATTAATTCCAAGTTCTGTTATTTCATCTTTTTATGTCATATTTACCTTTATTTTCCTCTGCTTCTTAGAGGGGAATCATAGTGGGATGAATGGCTAGAAGACTAGATTAGGAATAAGGAAAATCTGGGTTTCATTTTAATATTTACTAGCTTTCTGACCTTTAATATAACCTTTTCAGCTTCTGTAACCTTTATAATCATGTATAAAATGGAGAAATTAGTAACTTCCATGCTTTTTTCACATGACTGTGAAGCTCGTTCAAGATGGTGGTCATACACTGCTTTGCAAAACTTAGAAAGTATTATCTATGTGCTATCATTAAAGGAGTACTGTCATGTATCATACACTTACAACTGTACCAGGTAATGAATTTCAAGTTTCTGGTTCTATCCACATGTCTCTAGGATTAGAAAATCAGTTCACTCAATCAATTAATAAGATTTTATTTTGTACCTACTATCTGCAAAGTACTGGGAATAAAAATATAATAAATTAAATAATTCCTACCTATAAGGAGCTTGCTTACATTCTAGCTGGGAAGAAAAGAGGGCAAAAATAAGTCAGGATATCAAAAATTGAAGATTGTATCAACTTTTGGTATGCTGATATAGTCCTTTATAAACAGAAATCTGTTTTCTTTCCATCCCATCTCAACCCTATTGTACAGGGGAAAAATAAACAAATTCTTTGTAATATTCAGTCAATCAAAACAAATTTCCAGTTTGAATTTGTTCAAACCTATATGTATGTTTATATATATAAATACATATATATATATTTATATATGTATATGTATGTGTGTATTTCCATATCCTGAGCCTATCATATATCTTCTCTGTAAGGTGGTAGGTGTAGACAAAATGTTTCATCATTTTTGCTTTGGCATCATGGATGGTCAGTGGGTTGATCAGAACCCTTACAGCTTTTCAATTTGTTCCTCTGGCTATGTTCGTTTCATTCATGATTAGTTTCCACCAGTCTTCAAAATTATCAGGAGAGCTTAGCTTTTGTTTGTCTGTTGTTGTTTATTTGTTTTTAATCCTGGTTTAGCACCTAATTTAAGTCTGTGACTTTGGACCAATTAGTGAACCTCTTTCAGCCTTAGGATACCATACCTGAAATTAGGTGGTTAGGTTTCAAAGGTCCTTTTAAGCTTAAAAATCTATGATCCTACAGTCCTAGCTCATAATATACCTTCAGCATATCATGGTGTTCTGATTCTAAGATGAATTAGGTCCTGGAATTTGGGGAATCTTCCACAAAATAATTAATTCTCCTCATATTTACAATAGTTGTTTTACAGGCTACTGGGCTTCCCTGAATTTTTTTCAGAATGTCTCATATTCCAGCAATAAGATTCAAACACCAAAGCTCTGATAACACTGAATTGGTTAAATTGTGTATCTGTGGGTAAACAATTATACTACTTAATCAAAAGAATGAAATGATATTTATTTTCAAGTTTATTTTCTCATAAATCTCAATTCCATACGTATAAAATACTGGTAGAAGCAAAAAACAAACAAACAAACAAAAAACATGTTATCTCAACTAGTGTCTTTTGGAATGTGTGCTTATTGTAATTTCTCAAACATGAAAGATGTATCTAAGTCTCTTACTTTCCAACACAAACACAGAAGCACTCTTAATATGAACTATACCATTTTTGCTGCTTTAATGTGATCTAAATAAACTTCATTGTGATTCAGTGTACCTTCAAGGTTACTGATTATAAGTTTTAGGGTATTTTTGAACTCTTAGTAATGGAATGAACATGAGACATAGAGTGTTTCCAAAAGTTCCATATTTTGGAAGGCTGATTGTTCAAATTAGGCAATGAAAATTGCAAGAAAAGTGTACAGTTATTTTAACAAAAAACCAAATATATCTTCATTATGTATATATAATGAATTTTGCATATTGTAGTATAAACATCTTCACACTATCCAAATCTTAGTTATAGAATAATTCTTCTGTAAGGAAGATTCTCTGCCCCTTTTGGAGAAGAAAAACATTATTTGAATTTCAGAAGCATAAG
Source organism: Notamacropus eugenii (assembly GCF_028372415.1). Classification (NCBI taxonomy): domain Eukaryota; kingdom Metazoa; phylum Chordata; class Mammalia; order Diprotodontia; family Macropodidae; genus Notamacropus; species Notamacropus eugenii. Next base: position 447,786,751 of record NC_092873.1, read on the forward strand.
CTTTTTAATTCATTGCATTAGAACTGAGACTTTAGGATATAATTCGGGTTAATTGTTCTACTGTCATTCACAAACTATTTGTGCTAAACTCATGGAGTTTATGATGTCAGCAAAATTAAATTACAGCCTTGTGTTCAGTTGGGAATCATTCTATTTTTTAAAATAATCTGACATCAGAAAGTAAAAATCTTCCATTTCTAAAGGAGCATGATAATTGTAGTTCATTATGAAAACTGATCAAGCTGCTGACATACTCATTTTTGGAGAGGGGGAAAAAAAGCAGTCAGTTTGAGAAAGCTCAGATTGTTTCTGAAAATAATGAACTCCAAAGGAGGGAAATAGCATTGCCCTATAATTTAGCTTTCATAAAATCATAAGAAATAGAACTGGAAGGAAGTCCTCAAAGTCATTGGCCTTGACCTCTTACTTCAGGGAAGAAATATTTCAAATATAGAAAAACCAGTCCATTCAAATTATGATTTTTTTTTCTTAAAAGTGTGTAATAAGAGATATTTTCCCATTTTTCTAAGCAAACTACTTCACTGCTTAACTGATATCTAAAAAGATAAGTTTATGCTTAAAATGAATATATTCTCTTTCAGTTTAAATTTATTTAGTTTTGTCCCTATTGTTTTTTATCCTGTGTAGGATGAAAATTGGTTATGAATTAATTGACAGGTTAGCCTTCTAAATAACTCAAAATTTTACTTCTTTTCTAATGCTAAAATATATCTGAACACTTACTGTGGCTTGAATGGCCTTTATGAATTTGTCAGACAATGTCCTACAATGAGTGATCACTATATAGAAATTCAAAATTATTAGAATGCTTCAACCTAAAACTAACCAAACTATAAACTTTATCCAAAATATACCTAGACAGATAGCTATTATACATCCTGTGACTCTGATTATGTGACCATTCAGACTTTCCAGAACATGTCTATTTGTAGAAAATCAAAAAAATATTTTGGGCTTCATTGTTACATATATGATTTCCTATTTCACACTGGGGCTTAACTCCAAAGAATATGACCATTTACACAAAAGTTTTGAGGCAGACATATACAAACACTCATACAAATTCATACATATGTGTATATGTATACACATATATATATATAATATGCATATATATGTATATGTAAATACATTTATATAGATAATATGCATATATATATATATATATATATATACCCATATATACATATAAATTTGCACCTTACCATGCCATCAAGTCACTATCATCTTAGTTTCCTACCTTTTTCCTGCCAAAGTACTCATGCCATCTTTACTTCCTCCATTTTCATCCTGTCCCTTATTTCTTACCCCATTACAATCTGACTTTGACCCTACTACTCCACTGAATTTACTTTTTCCAGGGTGAAAAGTCATCTCTTAACTGTTAAATCCACTGATCTTTCTTCACTGCTCTGACTCCTGAAAGGATTGATATTTAATCCTTGACTTCTGTGACACTTCTCTTGTTTCTATTAGACTACATTCAAGCACAATTCCCAGGTTGGACATTTTCCTGACTGCCCCCCCAAAAAAAATCCCCCAAAAGATACTTCTATTTGCAAACTCTTCATTTGTCTTTAGGATAACACAAAAACTCAGCCTATCATTTAAGATTCTCTATGATCTGGCTCTTATCTACCTTGTCAGCTTTCTTTCATACTGTTCATCTTTGTCAACTCTATAGCTCACCAGAACTAGCCTATTACCAGTTCCCTGAACTCAAAATTCTATATTCCTCTTCCCCCTAAGAGACTCTATAGCCTATTCCCCAATTCCTAAAATACATTCATCCTATCCTTATATCCTTCTCTTAGAATCCTTATCTTCCTTTGAATTTCAACCCAGTTATTACTTATATTCCCTTGACCAGTCTTTCCTCATTCTCGTATGTGTTAGCATGTTATTTCTACAAGTTATCTTTACTATACTTATTACACAAATGTTGTCCAAAATCTTACCCTATCCAAATAGAATCTTTCAGAACAGAGAACATTTTTCTTTATAGTACCTGTTATAGTACCCTATATACAGAGTACACTTAAAAAGACTGTCAAATTGGATGGAATTCCTGAGGCATAGGTATGACATGGCTGTTCTCCTGATTGAAAAGTTTAAGAAGTTTCTTATTGCTTCTAAGACAAAATTTTAGCTTTTCAGAGTATGACATTTAAGTCAATCATAATCTGCTTCCAACTTTCTTTCTGACCTTATTTAACATGGCATCTCTTTACATATTCCAACCAAAGTGTGGTACTGTGGTATTACAACTTGAAATGACATACTACCTCACAGACTCATAGATTTAGGACTGGAATGAACCTTGGAGAACATAGAGTCCAATATCTTTCTTTTACATATGACAAAACTAAGATATGGAGAAGACACAATGAATGCTCAAGGTCACATACTTTACAAATTTTAGAGGTGGGATTTGAAACTAGGCAATTCTGTTTCTAAGTTCAGCTTTTACTGTACTTCATAGTTTCTTCTTCTTCCTTCTCCTTTCTTTAACTAAGCCATCCCTAGGGTCTTGAAAATACTTATTTTCAATGTATATTAAGTATTTTCTCACATCTAACTCCTCTGTACTCATCTTTCTTTTTAGTTTAGTTCAAGGAACAACTCTTCTATGGATCTTCCCTTCATTGTCCCATTTATTAGAGTGCTCTCCTTCATGAAAACTGCTTTTTAAGAGTCCTGTTTATATGTTCCATTCCCTATTAAATTGTAAGCTCCAGGACGATAAAGACTCTTTTTTTGGGGGGAAGGAGGAATTATTCCCCAAACTCAGGCACATATATAGTAGGTGCTTATTAAGTGCTTTTTAAAATGGAATAATGTGGAATTATAGCAGAGTCTTTACTGGACTTGCAGCAAAGAGGATCGCCATAAACACATTTCATCTGGATTGCAAATCATTTGTCGAAGCTCTCAAAGATATCATCATAGACAACATAAAAAACATATGCACTGAATGATAGTATACTTAAATATATTTTGAAATAGTTTAACAAACAAACCCCCAAATTAGTAATCATTTGATACATGTCAAATATCCAAACTTATACCATCAAAATATTAGGGATTCTGTGCTTGATTCTTGACTCTTTCAATACTATTACCATCAAAGTGGTTTGAGGTATAAATGGTATGTTTATAAAATTTGCAGAATTAGCCCCATTTTATAGAAAGTCTCAAAACTCTACCTTACAACCATGTCTTCCTGTTAGTGTACCTACTGCAACCAAATAAAGCAAATTCAGCTCCTTCTTTGAGAAGACAAATTCTCCTATCAATGGAAGTCTTCAAAATGTAGGATTAATTCATTGAGCATATTTCAGAGGGGTTTCCCACTCAGGCATAGATTGGGCTAAATATTTAGCAAATATCCATTATTCCATAAACTTGTATTAAAATTATGAATATATTCTACCTCCCATAGATTATACATAATTGGAGGGCAATGATATTACTTTACTCAATCAATATATCAACCTCATCACTTAGTTCAATGTTCTACACATTGTGAGCAACCCTTAATAAATATTAAGGGAGAAAAAATGTGAAGGACATTGACTTAGTTGTACCAGATCTCAAACTATATTTCAAAGCAGTGATCATCAAAAAGCAAACAAAAAAAACACAATCTCATACTGGATAAGAAATAGAGTGCTGACACACACATGCACATGCACACCCACACACACACACACACACATAGAGACAGTGCACAGAGTGAATTGAAGAGGATAGGATCATATCTTAAAAAAATGAAATCAAGCAGTGAGAGAGAAATATATTGGAGAATGATTTGTATTCTTATAAATTTGGCACCATTCTCTATATATTTGAGAAATGAGGCCTTTCTCAGAGAACCCTTATGTAGTTCCCCCTCCCCCCCAACAAGTTTTCTGCTTTCTGCTTTCATTCTAATCTTGGCTGCATTGATTTAGTTTGTGCAGAATCTCTGTAATTCAATGAAATCAAAATTATCCATTTTATGGGGAGGAGAAAGGGAGAAATGGAATGGGGCAAATTATCTCTCATAAAAGAGGCAAGCAAAAGACTCATTAGTGGAGGGATAAAGAGGGGAGGGGAGAAAAAACATGAAGTCTACTCTCATCACATTCCACTAAAGGAAGGAACAAAATGCACACTCATTTTGGTATGAAAACCTATCTTACAATACAGGAAAGTGGGGGATAAGGGGATAAGCAGGGTGGGGGGGATGATAGAAGGGAGGGCATGGGGAGGAGGGGGCAATTTGAGGTCAACACTCATGGGGAGGGACAGGATCAAAAGAGAGAACAGAAGTAATGGGGGACAGGATAGAATGGAGGGAAATATAATTAGTTCTTACACAACACTACTATTGTGGAAGTCATTTGCAAAACTACACAGATTTGGCCTATATTGAATTGCTTGCCCTCCAAAGGGAAGGGGTGGGGAGGGAGGGAGGAATAGAAGTTGGAACTCAAAGTTTTAGGAACAACTGTTGAGTACTGTTCTTGCCACTAGGAAATAAGAAATAAAGGTAAAGGGGTATAGGATGGAGACAAGGGCAGAGAGGGATGATAGAAGAGAAGGCAGACTGGCAGACAGGGGTAATTAGAATGCTCGGAGTTTTGGGGTGGGGGGAGGGGACAAAAGGGGAGAAAATTTGGAACCCAAAATTTTGTGAAAATGAATGTTAAACGTTAAATAAATAAAAAAGAAAAAAAAAAGAAGAAATAGAGTGCTGAATCAGTGGCATAGATTAGATACATCATACACAGTAGTAAATGTCCATAGTAATCTAGTGGTTAATAGACTCAAAGTTACAAGCTTTTGAGACAAAAATTCCCTATTTGAGAAAAAAAAACTGCTGAGGGGAAAAAAAGGAAAGTAGTTTCGCAGAAACTAGGTATAGACCAACATCTCATACTGTAACTAAGATAAGGTTAAAACTGATACACAATTTAGGCATAAAGGGTGATGTCATAAGCAAATGAGGGGAGTATGGGATAGTTTACCTGTCAGATCTATAGATAAGAGAAGAATTTATGACCAAAGAAAAGATAGAGAACATTATAGGATATAAAAAGGATAATTTTGATTTCATTGAATTACAGAGATTCTGCACAAACTAAATCAATGCAGCCAAGATTAGAATGAAAGTAGAAAGCAGAAAACTTGTTGGGGGGGGGGGGGGGAACTACATAAGGGTTCTCTGAGAAAGGCCTCATTTCTCAAATATATAGAGAATGGTGCCAAATTTATAAGAATACAAATCATTCTCCAAATAATAAATGATCAAATGTTATGAACAGGCAATTTTCAAATGAAGACATCAAAGCTATCTATAGTGATGTGGGAAAAATGCTCTAATTCACTATTGATTAGAGAAATGTAAATTGAAATAACTCTGAGGTACCACTTAATACCTATCAGATTGATCAATATGATAGAAAAGGAAAATGAAAAATATTGGAGGGGAATGTGGGAAAATTAGAATATTAATGCATTGTTGATAGAGTTATGGACTGGCCCAGCCATTCTAGAGATCAACCCTAAAGGCTGTAAAATGGTGTGTGTTCTTTGATCCAGGAGTAGCACTACTAGATCTGTATCCCTAAGAGATAAAAGGAAAAGGACTCACATGTACAAAAATGCAGTAGTTATTTCTGCAGCAAAAAATGGAAATCAAAAGGATGCCCATCAGTTGGGGAATGACAGAAGAAGTTGTGGTGTCTGGCTATAATGAAATACTATTGTGTATAAATAATAATGAACAGGATGCTTTCAGAAAAACCTGGAAAGATATACATAGACCAGTGAAAAGTGAAGTAAGCAGAACCAGGAGAACACTGTACACAGTAATGGCAATAATTTACAGTGATCAAATATGAATGGCTTAGATATTAGCAATGCAATGATCTAAGACAGTTCCAAAGGACATATCATGAAAAATACTGTCGACTTACAAAGAAAGATCTGATGGAGTCTGTATGCAGATGGGAACATACTTTTTTAAAACTTTATGTTCCTTCCTTCCTTCCTTTTTTGTCTGTTCTTTTCTTTCACAACATGACTAATATGAAAGTATATTTTGTATGACTGCACACATATAACTTCTATTCAAATTCCTTGCTCTCTAAATGAGTGGTGAGGAAACATGAGGGATGGAAAGAATTTGGAACTAACAATTATTTTAAAAAGGAATGTTAAAAATCTTACATGTAATTGGAAAAAATATTTACAATGGTAAAAAAAGGTAATGGAAGTTAAAATCAACCTTCCTTAATGTCCCAATTAAATTCTCCCTTCTCTATCAGTCTACCCTCTGCCAGATTATTTAATAGTGATTTCCACATTACTGTTTAATCATGCTCTTTTATTGTTCATGTATGTCCTACTTGCCCTAATCTGGATCACAGGAGCAAGGATAATATATTTAGAGTTCTAAAAAACCTTAGAGACCAAATTGTTTATCCTCTTTTTTTATTGAGGAAGGAATCAGATAAGTCACCATAAGGTCATATGGGTAACGATAGAGATAGGATTTGAACCAAGGTCTTCTCCAATTCCAGTGCCCCTTCCACAGTACCACATTTACTTTCCTGATGTCATGGACCTTGAGGACAGTGACAAAGTTTTATATCTCTTGTGAACAATGTACCCTACACAGAATAGAGTTTTTATATGCAAGCATTGATTATAATCTACATGAGTTCCAAATGAATGGAAACATACAAGAAGTACCAATTTTAAAACCTCATGAAAGCCTTTATTTTCAATTTATGTCATGACTTGGGGTGCATGTTGCTCACTATTTTATCTTATGAAAAGCAATACAGGAAAGAACCAGTTCTGTGGAGTTCTGCCAGTATTAAAACTTTTTTGTGTCCGTAAGCAAGTGGATCATCTCTTCTGATATTCAATGTAACATGATTTTGATTTCATTTTAGCATTTTTTGCTTAACTGAATTTTATCAGCTGTAATATACATGAAAAAAATCCAGTAACTGTTAAACCCTGATTACATTTGCTTATTACTATATTTTTTAGTTGTAAAGCAAAAACATGCAGTCTTTCTTTCTGTTCCTAGGTGTTATGTTTAATAATTGATGAATAGCTATAAAATGAACTGATTTCATTGCTTTTCAGGTCTAATTTGTATGTTCAATGAGGTCTTTTTTATGGAAGGAAAAATAACATGACAAATTTTGGTAACTTTCTGTTCCAGTGATATAAATGTAAAACATGTTCCTGAAAGAATTATGCTGTAATTTGAGAATATTACCCATATGTTATAAAACATTATCTTATAAGGAACATAATATTCAGGTTCCTAAAAATCCATCTGGCTTCAATCAAAAAGCAATATATAGTATGTTTTAAAATTTTTCTTACTATTACCTTGTGCCTGTGATTTGATAAAGGAAGATAGGAGCAGAATGCATCATAGTCTATTAGAGTTTGAAGAAATCTCAATCAAAATTAGGATAATCTTTATAATATCTAAGCTGTAAAAGGATGAAATGCAAATATTCTCAAACAGAAGTCACAATGGCAACTGACAAATCCAACTTCAAACACTAACAAATTGCTTGATCCTAGATAAGTCAATTAACAATATGTATGTATGTATGTATCCATAGATAAATATATACATGCACACAAACATGCATATATATACATAATATACATATATACATATGTATTTCTCAGTTTCTAGACTGTAAATTGTCTTAAATACATAATAAGATATTTGAAAAACCCAGCTCTGAAAATGGTGCTGAAATGCATCAATGTTTTAGCAGGAATTTAGTTTGTTTAATCATCTTTTTTGAGTTAATTGAAAATTATTCAAAAAAATAAATCAATGATTGAAATTTTGTTTTTATTTTTGGGCAAGGGGCAAACATGATTCATTATTAAATAAAAAGTAAATTATTTGTGAAGGACTGATATGTCAACCAGTTAGTATGACACATCTCTTGTCTTGATTCTTTAACAGCTAACAGCAACATTCAAAATAAGAATCAAAGCAAATTATCCTTGAATTTCTTCAAATACCTATATGCAAAGGATTATTCTATATTATGCAAAATGAGTTTGGAATCTAATTTAATCCAGGAAGCACTTATTATGTGGCTACTTTGTGCAAGGTGCTAGGCTAGGCACAATGATCCCTGCCCTCAGCTGGTTTACCAAGGAATCAAGGAATTACACATACACATACACACACACACGCACACACACACACACACACAGAGGGGCACAGGGTGAGTTGAATAGGAAGAAATGATATATAGAAAAACAAAATTAAGGGGTGAGAGGAATATATTGAGAGGAGAAAGGGAGAAATAGAATGGGCAAATTATCTCTCATAAAAGAGGCAAGAAAAAGCTTTTTCAATGGAGGGGGAAAAGGGGGAGGTGAGAGGGAAAAAGTGAAGCTTACTCTCATCACATTTGGCTTAAGGAGGGAATAATATGCACTCTCAACTTAATATGAAAATCTATTTTAAATTCCAGGAAAGTAGGGGGGAAGAGCATATGAGGTGTATGGGGGGATGATAGAAGGGAGGGCAAATGGGAAGAGGGAATAATTAGAAGTAAACAGTTTTGAGAAGGGACAAGGTCAAAAGAGAATAGAATAAATGAGGGGCAGGATAGGATGGAGGGAAGTATAGTTAGTCTTTCAGAACATGACTATTATGGAAGTCTTGTGCATAACTACACATGTATAGCATATATTGAATTGCTTGCCTTCTCAGTGAAGATGAGTAGGCAAGGAGGAAGGGAGAGAAGTTGGAACTCAAAGTTTTAAAAATGAGTGTTGAGAATTATTTTTGGATGCAACTAGAAAATAAGAAATACAGGTTATAGGGTATAGAAGTTTATCTTGCCCTACAAGAAATGGAAGAAGATGGGGATAAGGCAAGGGAGCGGGGTGTGATAGAAGGGAAGACAGATGGAGGGAAGGGGTAATGAGAATGCTTGATGTTTTGGGGTCGGAGGAGAGGAGAGATGGAGAGAAAATTGGAACTCAAAATCTTGTGGAAATGAATGTTGAAAACTACAAATAAATAAATAAAATTTAAAAATTTAAAAAAAATAATATTTTCTTGGAAAATATCCAGTAAACTAATTTACTTTTTTTAAACTCATGTGTATATATGTATGTATGTGTTTACATATATATATATAAGTATATATATAGATATAGATATAGATATATATGTATACACATATGTGCCTGCTTGTAAAATCATAATTCTCCACTTTTGAGATGTAAACTTTACCTTTAGTGACTTTTGTGTTTAATCTAAATAATTCAATTCAGTAGACAGTTAATAAAAGTGAGATTTTTTATTATGATTTTATCTGTTATTACTTCCATTCTCAATTTCCTCTGCATAATTTTCTAGATTCACGAAAATTTTTAGTCACTATCATGGAGAACGAGTAATGGACATAGTGATCACTTTACAGAGGAACAGAAAAAGGATTTGAAAGAATGGCACTTCTGTTTCCTAAATATTCAAGTGGTATAGTATATTCTCAGAAAAGTTCAAAAAGCCCCTAATAGGAATGACCAAAAGATATAAAATAAAATAAAGTTCACACAAACCTTTGGCTAAAACTCAAACCAGAATATTTATAATGTTCAGAAATGCTAAGAACTCATTACCCATTAATCACTATGCCTGTTTGGCTCATGGCCAAAAACTCAAATATGTTGAAGACTGAAATCTTTGATTCTTGAGCTTTTAAAGTCTTTTTAACATCACTTTGTATTCTGCTTGTATAAGAGATCATGAATATGGTAAAGAGTACTTCAGAGAAGGTCAAAAGCGCAGATACTGAAAACCTTAAAGTCATTTTAACTTAGAACAATAAGAGCACAGAAATGTTATCCAAATCTAAAGTTCACAGATGACTTGGGATTCTTCCTTCAGCTAAAGCTTTGACATAGGTCCATTACCATTTGTTCAGGCTGTCAAACTCCTGACATTTCGCCAATCTATACAATGCCATTCACACAAAAGCTATGAAAAGTAATTCATCTAGACTTGCTATATAACTACAAAAATATTGGGAAATGAATGAACTACATGAATAATGCAAAGAAATAAACTAAGCTTTTTAAACTTTTGCCAGGAAAAATGATCATAAATTATTTTTTGTGTGTTTCTTCTTAATTTTTTAAGGCAACCTAATGTCTTACACTCTGATTCTTCCACAAAGTCCTACTTCAATATCTTATGGTGATGTGGACGTGGCCTTGGGTTCTAGAGCCAAGGAAATGAAAACTGTTGGATTCCACAGTGCTTGGAAAAGCTTCAAGTAAGGTTCTGGAAACAAGATTGTAGCTATCCACCACAACTAACTGATCACAGTCAGCATGGAAAAATTCATAAGCACTCAACTTATTGCTTGGTTATGAAATTTTTACCTATGGTAAACAATGAACAAACATAAAAGTAAAATGTCCCTCGATCCTGTGCAGTTTCCTTCTAGCTTTTCAGTGATGAGTCATGGAGAAAAGGGAAAGAGGGCCAGGAAGCGTACTGTTGTTTGTCTGTCCATAAACTTAGTGCTCTAAATGTGCTTTAAATGTTTGTCCAATGACTGACAAGCACACATAATACTGGAGAAACTGAAGCACATCAATCTTGACATTCCTACTCTAAACAAAACCATCAGATAAAATGAGAAGAAGCCTTTATGAAAACTGCAGATGCTCAATAGCATATGTCTGTCACTAATATCTGGGGGATAGATTGATGCAATTTCCAGGAGAAACTACGTGTTAGCTTTTAGCATCAGGTGATATGGCTGCTTGAAAAAAAAACACTTTAGGAAACTGATGTGCATTTTCTTTAAAGTAATAACTTACATTCCAATAGTAAGTAAAATAATATTAGACACTAAAACAATAGTTTTTCCTCTTTTGTAATTATATAGTCTCATACTTATGTGAGCAGTTATCTTACATTTCTCAAATGATGTCACACTTCTGTCAAAATTTTTGAAAATACTAACACTCAGGGATAATAATTTATGAAATTTGCAACAGACTTTGGTCATTTCCATTTTCTTTTACATGTAATTCCTTTCCATTGTTACTTTAGCATCATTATTGCTAAAGACATGCATTGCTGCCCCAGTCTCCTATGGGAGATTTCTAGCTATAGACTTGCCCTTCTAACCATCCTGCACATTGCCATCAGATTATCTAAATTACTGTTTCAACCACATAAATCTCACATTCAAAAATCTATCAAAATTTCCTAATAATTACCACAGAGGATCTTGACCTGGTCTGTGAAAACATACATATACACATATAAATAAATACATGTATGTATGTATTTTTATACACATGCACACATACATATTGGTAAGTTGTTGTCCTTTGCACTTGAAGAGGACCAAAATGGCATTACTATGTCAGGGTCAGGGTACAGTGTTTCTGATTACGGCTGATCAGACTAATAAAAACTCAGAAGTCTCAAACACATATTGAACACAAATATGATAATTTGGAGTAGAGATATCTCTAAATTTGCTTATTTCTCAATTCTTTGGAGCTACCACAATTCTTCTTTGGTCATAGAGTACACTTCTTTCTTTGATGCAGGCATGTCATGCTGGGCATTCCTGTGACAGTATCTCCTATATCTCATAATCGATTGCAAAATTTTTCAGAGAAAATTTGAGTGACCCTGTATTGCTTCTTCTGACCTCCATATAAGAACTTATCTTGTGATGAATGTGTGCTTGCCTTGTGAATGTGTAGATGTGTGTGTATGTGTGTGTGTGTGTGTGTGTGTGTGTGTAACCTTATATTTCAATGTAATTAGTTCAATTAATTATTGTATGGATGAATTTAAAGAGTTTATTCTGAGAAGGTATCCATCAGTTTCATCAGGGATTCATGACACAAAAATTAGGAAAATGAGAATCAGATCATGATTACATGTCAACAATCTGGTTAGAAAAGAGAGGTGAATGTGGGCACAGGGATTAGGAAAGATATATTTAGAAGATTGGTTAAGAATTCCTCCCTGTTAGCTGGTAATCTGGCCAAAATTCCCTCTCCCAATGTCCTTGCCCTTTTCACTGTTGTGGTTACCTCTATTGTTACTTTGCTCTCCCAATTCCACTTATCCTCTACATATCTATGTAGAAACTGGGTTCCTCCTCAAAGCTGTCTCTTGGACTAAGTGATCAAACTATCAGAAGTCCCTGGGAGTTGTGGTTTACCATTCTTCATCCTTTCAGTCCTGAGTCATTCAAAAGACTAATTTACACCTCACAAAGGTATTGGTAGGCTTGGCCACATATTTTTTTCAGTTAATTTAGCATATAATTTCCTGTCTTCATTTCATACATATTCTGCTCTAGACAGGGTGATTTTTTTAAAGGGTATGCTGAATTGAATACATCCTACAGTCAATACCATCCCCTAATTTAGCATGCTTTTTTCAGTCTTCTACTTATTTTTCAAGTAAAAAATCCATTACTCAAGATCAAAACCAAGCTTGACCTCCTCAAGATATCTCTTTTAACTCCTTTATCCTGAATTCATCTCTTTTCTAACCAAAGATTTACAAAAGTTATCATGCCCTGTCTGTTACTATCTTAACTTTCTTTCAATTGGGTATATGTGTAATTTCTCTAATCAGTCTAGAAAGTCTGACAGTAAAAACTGAGTTATACTTTCTTTTGGTCTTCCTTTGTGCTTTTAGCAATACATAGAGCAGTATAAATATTAGTATATACAATAAAATTATATCTATCTGTCTATCTATTTTTGCAGAGGGAAAAAGGAGGATTGGAGTAATGGGCCAGACCTATGAATTTTTTTCTGTATAGGTAACTACTGATTAATTAACACTCTCTACTAAAGCTGATTAATACCTATACTTCAATTTATAGTCAAAGTAGTCTGAGCCAGTGAAAAGGTAGATGGCTAGACAAGGAAGGAAGGAAGGAAGGAAGGAAGGAAGGAAGGAAGGAAGGAAGGAAGGAAGGAAGGAAGAAGAAAAGAAAGATGCCTTTATTAAGCACCTACTATGACCAAGAGTTGTGAGATGAACTTTACCTCATTTGATCTTTATAGCCATTCTGGGAAGTAACTGCTATTATAAAAATTTTACAGTTGAAGAAACTGGGGCTGTTTTTTAGACTACTTTAGTATTTATTATGTCAGAGCTGAAGTAATTAAACCATTTAATAAAACCTTGGGCAACTAAGTGGCACAGTGCTTAGAGTGTTGGCCTGCAATCAGGAAGACCTTAGTTCAGATTTGTCCTTAGATACTTACTAGCTATGTAAAACTGGGAACGTCATCTTACCCTGTTTGCCTCAGTTTTCCTCATCAGAAAAATGAGCTGGAGAAGGAAACGGCAAATCACTCCTGTATCTTTGTCAAGAAAACCCCAAAAGGGGTCATAAAGAGTTAGATATGAATAAAAATGACTAAATAAATGAAATCCTTAATCACATATCAGATAGTGTTGTATGATTGTAATTTTCTCATCAGAGGTCTAAGTGATGAATTAAACATTTTTCTTATAGATATTTAATATAAATCATGCTTAAAGCAACATAATATGATCAAGAAATGCTTATGTGATCATAACTCAATGACTTCATAGAGTTCTGGGTATAAATATTAATAAAGAATCAAAGATATAGCATTGTGTGACAGATTCATTTTATCAGAGAGAAAAATCTGAATTTTGGTTGCCTTGGTCACTTGTAATGAATCATAAAACTTTTGCTTGTTTTAAAGAAAAACTTAAAATAGAAAGCCAAAGACTTGAGCTCACTGAGATGAATATTGTTGCATGAAGAAAAAAATAATGAATGACTGAATTAAATATTTTCATGAAATGGAAATTTTTGCATAAACAGTTACATGAATTAAAAAAATGTACATTAAGTGATTTTTTCAGGGTCACACAACTAGTAAGTGTCTGCAGTTAGAGTTGAACTCAGGCCTTTCTCATTATGAAAAAGATACTCTTATTTTCACCACCTGATTGCCTAGCTTCTCTTCACCCCCCACCTCTATCTAAATGAAAGATGACTCCTTACTTAAATAAGACTAGTTTACACAGATTTGAAATGTGGACAATCAATTGTTTCATAGGTTAGAGTAGGATTCTTGTCAGGTATGGGTTGGTCTAGGTGGACACATACCCATTCCAACTCTAATTCAATAATTTTTTAATGCAATAAAATAAAAGTATCATTATGAAAGTGATTGAGTCTATAGATCGTAAACAGTCCCCATAGCAATTGACTTACACTATAGATTTGTTTTATGTCAGTATTTCACCTGCTATTTTATTGATGTGAGAAGTCCTTTCATGGACACAGATCACAAATCTTTTGTGATTTATATTGCTGGAAAATTGCTATAGGCAAAATAAAAAGAAAAAAAATAATAATCATCCTGCAAGCAACTTGAGAAGGAGCCTTTCCAAATGTAACAAGGCTGGTCCTCAGATGACAAGTGTATAGTCTATTTCTGGCTCTGATGTTAAACCCTTTCTGCCTTATGTCTTTGCCTCAGGTCGCTGCATACTTTAATTCATCATAAGCTGACCAAAAGATTTTTTATGTGCTGGTCAGATTCTATAATATTCCTTTTCTACATACTTCGTATTGGATAGTAAAGGTAATAGGGATCTGATGGAGCTCATTGAGGAGGGGGGATAAACTGGTCAAACCAACACTTTTGAAAAATCACCTTTCAGATGGGTGGAAGATGGATTGTAGTGAAGAGGGAGCTGAAGCAAAAAGACAAATTAGAACACTATTGAAATCATTCAGACAAAATGTGATAAGACCTTATGGAGAGTTCTGGCTTATATAAGTGGAGAAAGGAAGATATATACAAGAAATGTTGGAAAAGTAGAAACAATAGAATTTCATATTACATCAGATAGGTAGGACAAGAGTAAGAAGTCTAGAATGAAAGTGAAATTTTGAACTTAGGTATCTGGAAGAATGACAGTGACCTCAAAATTGATAGGGGAATTCAGAAGGAAGGAGAGCTTTTAGAGGAAAGATAATAAGTTCTAGTTTGAAAATGTTGAGTTTGAGATGCATATGGGAAATCCAGTGAGAGATGTATAAAAGGCTATCAGAAGTATATAATTATAGTCCACCAGAGAAGCTAAGGCTGGATACATACAGACCTGGGAATCACCTACATAGGATGATAATTTAATCCATGGAAGGTAACCTGGTTATCAAGATATATTTAGCATATATTTTATTTAGCACATATATATACACATAAACATATATATACACACATATACATGTATACATGTATGTATACATGTGTATATACATTTAAGCTTTGGAGAATGAAAGGGCCTACACACCAGATTTGGAATGTCTTTTATGAAAGACTATTTAACTAGACATAGAGAATATAGGAAAAATGTTCAGTACACCGGGAAAGATAGCCACAAAATAGATTGGCTTTAAAAAATAAACGGAGTTTGTAGTTTATCTCATAGACAAGAGATAGCACCTAGAGTTTCTTGAGTGGGGACATCATATGGTCCATTTTACGTTTCAGGAATGTCACTTCAGCATTTGTGAGCAGGATGAATTGGAACCCCAAAAGGCTAGATGCAAAGGGAATAATTAGGAAGCTATTACCACAAATTCTGAATTAACAAAGATGTTTTCTTTTAATAGGCCTATATTTTTTTTAAAAAAATTAAGCATATAGACATAATAAACTGCTTTCATAGTTCATATATTGAACAAATTTTGAAACAGATATATATTAAGCTACTTGTTTCAAAAAGCCAGTTTCAGATAAATCCTGAGCATAGCACATAACTCTCCAAAGACACCTACTAACATTTAATGCCTCTTAAATTTTCTACAAGCAGTTTTTTTTTTTTTTACAGATGCCATTAATTGTATTCAATTAGAGCAAAAGAAGTATGTGCTGGGCATGGGTTTACTACACTGATTAATGTAAAATGAAACAGCTACATAAATCACTCTCCTTTTAGGTAGTGACTACCAAATAACACGCCTGATGTTGAAAAGTATCAGGTCCTACACATTTTACATTATGACCTGCTATACCAAATTGTCATGTACAAACTGTAGTCTTTTATTTTATGAAGCAGAAAAATAGCATTTAATACCATATTGACCTGAGACCAAGAAATAGTACAATATTCCACGTAGCTGAAGTTGACCCCAAGAAATCTGAGGGTAAGATGTGAACTTTGGTCTTTTTGCTTCAGTTATGACATAAAGGGCATCAGAACTTTGCAGATTTCCAGGAAGTGCTCAGAGAAGTAGGAGGGCTCTCATGGGGAAGGAAGGATCCAAAGTGGATGGGATAGCAAAGGATTACAAGGTAAGGTATAAATGGAAATGTAGAATAGGTGATACAGTGCATAAGATTTGCCATGTATATAAACATGTATGCATGTGTATAGGCACATATGTGTACATATATAATGTATAGATGCATACATACGTCTATACCTATCTATATTGTCTGTTACCTCCAATTTTCTCCTCCATTGTAAAAGTTTTTTCTTGTGTGCCTCTTTTATTTTAGAAAAATTTCCCCATTTTATGTCTTTCTTTCTCCTATAATTTCTTTCTGACAAGTTGACCAACCTCCTTTCTTTCTCAGCTAAGAGCTGTCAAAGTTGATGCTATTGGGGTCAATGTCACCTCCAAAACCCAAGACCTAGCGCTGGTGCTGCCACCATGTGCTTTCTGGGCTGACCCCCACTCTGCTGTTGCAGATATCTCCTGCCAAAGTCTTAACTTGTCTTAGGATGGAGAAATGTCTCTCTCTAACCTTTTGTTGGCACTGTTGCTCCAAAATTTAATTTAAGCCTTTATTTTATCGTTGTTTGGAGGGCAACGTTGAGAGAGTTTTGCTGTGTTGTTGCCCCTATTCTATCAGTTTGGTTTACCTTTTCATGTGTTATTTTTTTTTAGTTCCAATTTCTCTCCCTTCATCCAACCCCTCCTTCACTCATTGAGAAGATTCCTAGTATACCTGTTGTTTTCTTTCTAATAATGTTTAAATATATTTTTATTTGAATATCAACTTTTTTACACTTATGGTTACCTTCATATTTTGGGGATAGGTCATCTTGGGTGATGGACTCCTTCACTCTTCCTAATACTTTATTCCATTTCCTCCTGCATTTTCTGATGTATATCAAAAAAATTTCTTTTATATTTTGTATATTTTTCCTTTATATTTCAAAATCTTTCTTCTGACTTCTTGCAGAATTAATTTTTTTCCCAAAGGAATTGTTGACCACTTGATCACTGTTTGTCTTGGAATTTGAAGTATAATTTTTTTGTTGTTATTGTGGTTGTTTTGTTTTGGGGGTTTTCTTGTGTGTGTTTTTAAATTTGTTGTTATTGTTGTTACTACAGCTGCTATTGTTTCTGGAGGTAATCTGTAAATTATTTCATGGAGCACATTGTTTTCCCCATTCAGGTCTATCTCCTGTTCTTCTGAAAGGCCTATAATCCTTATCTTGTATCTATATATCCCATCTTTGAGATTGATATGATTTGCTCATATGGAGATGATCTTTTCATTAAAGTTATTGGTTTTTGCTTCTCTTCTTCCAGATTGTCATTTACTTCCACTTATTTGCACTCCCAGTTAGTAGTCTTTGGTGAAATTTGCTGCTATGGATTTAATTTCTTCTTTTTTTTCTATTTTGCCAATTACTTGGTCTATACAGGCTATAAATTCTGCTTTTACAGTTTGTATTTTAATTTCAAACCATTCAAGAACATCCATCCCTAGCACCAAGGTCTTTTGTCCAAAGGACCACAGGGTTCTTTGCTTCATCAGATATTGACTCAGTTTCCTTTGTTTTGTGTCTTCCTAAGTGTCTCAACCCTTTTCCCTCTTCTAGAAGCCATATTCGCCATTGCTATCAGAACCAGTTTATCTTCTCAGGTTCTTTAATTGAGTTTTCTTTCTCCTTGGATCTTCGATAATTTCCTTATTTTGCTCCTTATTTTCCCCTGTTGCTTGCTTTCTATCTCCCTCTCCTCTAATGGTAGTTGCCTGACTGTCTAGATTTGAAAGCATTTTAGCTACCATGAATTCAGATTAATTCATACTTGACCAGATTCTTCTGCCCAAAGTGACTTCTAGGGAACAGAACTGACCCAGCTGCATGATGATCTGTTTCCCTCAGGCTAATTGGAATATCACATAGGTGTCCTGCCCGCCCCGCCCTTCTCTCTCTAGTTCCAGTCTATAGCTAAGTTCTGCTAGGGCACAAGCATTGCCATATTGCTATGGCAACCTGAGTAAATTTGTATCTTGTTCTGTCTGTAGCACTAGGAGGAAGGAGTAATGGGTCATGATGTGGAATTGAGTTATAATTTAGTCAGTATAGGTAGGCTTGTATAGCCTTTTTCTGGGGAGCTTGATGGATATTGAGGAGAAAAGGGTGCTGAGTGAATGAGTGTTAGAGGCTAATTCTCTGCTGTTATTTCCTTGGATTTTTACATCATTTGTATTCTTAGTCCCGTAGACTATGGAGACAGCTGAAACTGATTCAACTTTATCCTGTAATTCTTATTTTGGAGAAATTTGAGAGGTTGTGATGACTGACAAAGAGATTTGTACCTCCATATTATTAGTCACATGACCTAGTAGTGTCCTGTTTTGTTTTTTAAGGCCCTTAACACTTAGCTCCTTCCTGTACTTCACTCACTTCTACATATTGTACAATGCAGTGAAATTGCTCCGCCTGATTTTTCTCATCTATGACACTCCATTTCCCTGCTCAATGGATTCTCAGTAGCTGTTCCCCATACCTGAAATACTTTCTCCTTGTCATCTTTAAGCTTCTCTGGCTTCCTTCAAGATCAAGCTCTATTACTTTTTCAAGAGGTCTTTCTCCCCTCCTGCCTACCCTCATGCTTATATCTTCCCTTTGACATTATTTTCCTTTTGTGCTGTTGTAGTGTCAACACAATATTCACAGCTGCAGCCATGAATATGCAGGTGCAATTCTGAATCACAAAATACTACAGACTCTCCACGTGGAAGACAGAACCAAAACACTTATTCAGACACCAGAAAGCCCAATCTATCATAGTAACAAAAATCTATACACAATAACATTGCAGAGAATAACACCATCCAAAGCCTTCCCTCTGTGAGTATTCCCACAATCCAGTTCCCTTAATCAAAATCACAAATAACCTCTTTCACTCACACTAGCCAGTTGCCTGCATCCTTCCTACCTCTGACTAGACTCTGAACAATTTCCTCTCAACTCTGCCCTAGTTCCTCCTCTTCTAACCCTTCCTGTTCCACCCATTCAGCAAACTCCTCCTACTACAGGCTTCCATGTAACCTAGGCAAGTTATATGGGCCTATTAATGAATGGGAAAGACCTTGCCATTTAAATTATAAAGACTAGCTGCATGTATCATGTAACTACATAATTATTTGTATGATGTCTACCCAACAGACTAAGAGCTCTTTGAGGGAACAGATCATGTTTTTCTTTTCTTTTCCTTTCTTTTGGGGTGGGGGGGGCTTTCTTTGTATCCCCAACATTTAGCTTCTATTAATTACTTAATAAAATACTTGTTAAAAGATTGATTCATTTTACCATTAATGCAAAATGGAGTCAGGCAATTCCTGTAGTATCCCTGATAGCTGTATATAGTTATGTGTTATGTGAGGGCTTTTTCCTTCCAGGAGAGATGATAAACATCTAGTTTGCTTGAGCCACAAAAAAAATAACACACTTCCATCTTGAAATCTTTGAACATTGTGTGTGTGTCTTCGTCCTTCATTGCCAAAGAAGACCATGCTATCAGAGAAATGACATGATTTGCACTTGACTTTGTTTTGAGTGAGTGAGGGCTGCACAGTTCACCAGCCAGAGCCATCTGAATCCAGTGACTAGATATTTGTCAGGATGACTGGAGATAACCCTGGATGAGTCAATTGGGGTTAAGTGGCTTGTCCAGGGTCACACAGCTAGTGAGTGTCAAGTGTCTTATATGAGATTTGAACTCAAGTCCTCCTGACTCCTGTACTGGTGCTCTGTCCACTGTACTACCTAGCTGCCCAAGAGCATCCTTCTCTCCTAGTGAATAGATTATAAACACTTCAGAGATAATGAACTACCATGTTAAGTTAAACTTTTTACTTAAAAGCAAAAGGTTTATTATTTATATAATTAGTTATTTCCAGCTAAAATCATTCTCATTTACCTATATGTGTGTGTCTGTGCGTGCGTGTGTGTATTTTTTTGTCGTTTGTGGTACAACCTGGATAAACATGTGCAAACACCTCCTTATATAACAATACTAACAGGAAATGAAGAACCCAGGGACCAATACCCTATAGCAATAGGGATCAGGTTCTTCCTTCTAGGTTCTAGCAGTCTCTCCCCCTATAGGCATTCTTTGATTTCTTAAACACTCTCTCATTGAGAAGGCATGAAATAGAGGGTGGAGCCAAGATAGTGGAGTAGAAACACACAAATATGCTAGCTCTGAACCCACAGCCCATAAAAGATCTGTAAAAAAGAACTGCCAATAAATTCTGGAGCAGCAGAAGCCACAGAACAGCGGAACAGACGAGATTTCTGTTCCAGAGAGCCTGAAAACCTCTTGCAAAAGGTTCTTCGTGCTGTGGACACAGAGAAGAGCCCAGCCCTCTGCTGGCCCCTGGCACCAAGAGGAGCAAATTTGAGTGGGCTTCAGGGACAGAATCTCCAGCAGCCGTGCAGGTCCCTCCAACCACAGGTGACAAGGGTCAGTGAGAGGGTCTCTTTGGTGAGTTGAGAGGGGAGTGGGGTGCCCCCATAACTCAGGCCCCCTCTGGAGGCAACAGTGGAGGTGGGAGCAGACCGGAGCTCCCCAAGCAGACAGGAGCCTGGATCCATTGCTGAAGGTTTCTGCATAAACCCCCTGAGGGAACTGAGCCTGTGAGGCGGCCCTGCCCCCACCTGAGCACCTGACCTTGATCTCACACTGAATAGCAGCCCTGCCCCCACAGAAGCCCTGAGGCTGGGGAGCAGCATTTGAATCTCACACCCCAAGTGCTGGCTGGGCGGATCTGGAGGTGAAGGGGGTGTGAAGAGGATATTCAGAAGTCAAGTCACTGGCTGGGAAAATGCCCAGAAAAGGGAAAAAAACCAAGACTATAGAAGGTTACTTTCTTGGTGAACAGGTTGCTCCTCCCTTCCTTTCTGATTAGGAAGAACAATGCTCACATCAGCAAAAGGCACAGAAGTCAGGACTTCTGTATCCCAGCCCACTCAATGGGCTCAGACCATGGAAGAGCTCAAAAAGAGCTCAAAAAATTTTGAAAATCATTTTAGAGAGGTGGAGGAAAAACTAGGAAGAGCAATGAAAGACATGCAAGCAAAGTATGAACAGCAGGTCAGCACCCTGCTAAAAGAGACCCAAAAAAATGCTGAAGAAAATAACACCCTGAAAACTAGCCTAACTCAATTGGCAAAAGAGGTTCAAAAACCAATGAGGAGAAGAATGCTTTCAAAAGCAGAATTAGCCAAATGGAAAAGGAGATTCAAAAGCTCACTGAAGAAAATAGTTCTTTCAAAATTAGAATGGAACAGATGGAGGCTAATGACTTTATGAGTAACCAAGAAATCACAAAACAAAACCAAAAGAATGAAAAAATGGAAGGTAATGTGAAATATCTCATTGGACAAAACAACTGACCTGGAAAATAGATCCAGGAGAGACAATTTAAAAATTATGGGACTACCTGAAAGCCATGATCAAAAAAAGAGCCTAGACATCATTTTTCATGAAATTATCAAGGAAAACTGCCCTAATATTCTAGAACCAGAGGGCAAAATAAATACTGAAAGAATCCACCGATCACCACCTGAAAAAGATCCAAAAAGAGAAACCCCTAGGAACATTGTGGCCAAATTCCAGAGTTCCCAGGTCAAGGAGAAAATATTGCAAGCAGCTAGAAAGAAACAATTCAAGTATGGTGGAAATATAATCAGGATAACACAAGATCTAGCAGCTTTTGCATTAAGGGATTGAAGGGCATGGAATAGGATATTCCAGAAGTCAAAGGAACTAGGACTAAAACCAAGAATCACCTACCCAGCAAAACTGAGTATAGTACTTCAGGGGAAGTATTTCAATGAAATAGAGGACTTTTAAGCATTCTTGATGAAAAGACCAGAGCTGAAAAGAAAATTTGACTTTCAAACACAAGAATGAAGAGAAGCATGAAAAGGTAAACAGCAAAGAGAGGTCATAAGGGACTTATGAAAGTTGAACTGTTTACATTCCTACATGGAAAGACAATATTTGTAACTCTTGAAACTATTCAGTATCTGGGTACTGGGTGGGATTACACACACACACATGCACACGTACACACACGTAGAGACAGAGTGCGCAGAGTGAATTGAATAGGATAGGATCATATCTTAAAAACAATGAAATCAAGCAGTGAGAGAGAAATATATGGGAGGAGAAAGGGAGAAATGGAATGGGGCAAATTATCTCTCATAAATGAGGCAAGCAAAAAACTTTTTTAGTTTAGGGAAAAAGAGGGGAGGTGAGAGAAAAAGCATGAAGTTTACTCTCATCACATTCCACTAAAGGAAGGAATAAAAAGCACACTCATTTTGGTAGGAAAACCTATCTTACAATACAGGAAAGTGGGGGATAAGGGGATAAACAGGGTGGGGGGGACGATGGAAGGGAGGCCATAGGGAAGAGTGTGCAATTTGAGGTCGACACTCATGGGGAGGGACAGGATCAAAAGAGAGAATAGAAGTAATTGGGGTCAGGATAGGATGGAGGGAAATATAGTTAGTTTTATACAACACGACTATTATGGAAGTCATTTGCAAAACTACACAGATTTGGCCTATATTGAATTGCTTGCCTTCCAAAGGGAGGGGGGAAAAGAAGTTGAAACTCGAGTACTGTTCTTGCCACTTGGAAATAAGAAATACAGGTAAAGGGGTATAGAAAGTTATTTGGCCCTACAGGACAGAGGAGAGGATGGATACCAGGCCAGAGAGGAATGATAGAGGAGAGAGCAGATTGGTGATGGGGGCAATTGGAATGTTCGGCGTTTTGGGGTGGGGGGAGGGGACAAGGGGGGACAAAATTTGGAACCCAAACTTCTGTGAAAATGAATGTTAAAAGTTAAATAAATTAATTAATTAATGAAAAAAAATAACACTCTCTCCATATCAAGCACGTGGATACTCCAACTATGCCCGCTCTTTGCCATCAAATAACAGATTATTTCCAAATTCAGCTACCATCTGCATCCCAGGAGCCTTGACTCTCTATCTAGGACACAAACACCCAGTGAGAAATATCAACCTCTCCATGTTTACAGCTCCTCTCCATTTTTATCTCCATATCATCCCCTGACACCCACGTGATAAACATGGAGAGATCTGTATTTTTTCTTTATCTCCCAGCCCCACCACATTCCATTCCCTTCACATAGTACTTGCTTAAAATATGGGGGGTCTTTCTATGACTTGAAAAGCCCTGGTAGTCCTGGCTGCTACCTTGCTCCCTGCCAACGATCAAATATTTAATTCGGTGCCCATA
This sequence comes from Notamacropus eugenii, assembly GCF_028372415.1. NCBI lineage: Eukaryota > Metazoa > Chordata > Mammalia > Diprotodontia > Macropodidae > Notamacropus > Notamacropus eugenii. Next base: position 447,810,408 of record NC_092873.1, read on the forward strand.
TAAGAATTAAGGAACATACTTTTATTTATGGCATATCTCTGATAGCCTCTTTCTCTTTTTTTCTTTTCAAAATATAATTATTAAGCACTAAATATTTGCCAAGTACTAAATGCTGGAAATATAAAGGCAAAAAAATGAAAGGAAAAAACCCCCAAGCCCCAGCAACAACCAAAAACAAATAAAAAAGCTGTCCTTACCTTCCAGGACCTCACTGTCTAATTGTGACAGAAAAGTGGATATTGGATAGAGGTCTGGGACAACCTGAGTTTAAGCCCTACTTCTGACACATACTTGTTATTTTATGATTTTGAGAAAATCAACTAACTTCTCTGTACTCTAGACATCTATTTAAGACTATAAATTGCAGAGAAGGTGGTGATCTCTATTGATCTAGCTCCGCTCTAATCCATTCTCTATTTAGCTATCAAATTCATCTTCCTGATGAAAATACAAGTCTGACTGTGTATCATCCTCCCTATTAAATGAACTCATGAGGTTCCTTATTATCTCCCGAAAAAAATATAACCTCCTCTAGGTTTTAAAGCGCTTCATAGTCTGGGCCCATTATACCTTTCCAGTTTTCTCAAATCTTACTACCCTCCATGTACTTTGTGATCCACTGATACAGGCCTCCTTGTTGTTCCTTGAAGGAGTAATCCCCCATGTCTAGAATTTCCCTCATCTCTATCTCCTATATACCTTCAAATCCCACGTTAATATTTAATTTTGTGAAAGAAAACTTTACTGATTCACCTTAAAACTAGTACCTTCCCTCTGAGATTATCTCCACTTTTTCCTGTATATATCTGGTCTGTATATATTTGTTTACATATTGTTTCAGACTTCAACCATGAGCTCCTTGAGAGAAAGGACTCTTGTCCTTTATACCCCCTACACTTAGTAGGGTGTCTGGCATATAATAGGCACTTAATTGATCCATGTTGTCTTAACTCAGTAGGGGGAGTTTCATCTCCAGAGAATTTCCTACACCAGTGAAAAAGCAGGCCCATTTCCCATTCCTAAAAGAAAAAATATGTGAGAAAAATTCAAGGTCTACTTGCACTAAAATATTTTCCTCTGTGGTAATGTCTTTCCAATCAATCAGTAGCATGGTTGACCTGTTCACAGTTTTCTGCCCAGTACAATGGATCACTCAGAGTCTGTGAATTAAAAAAAAACAAACAAACAATGCTATAAAATCTCCATATATCCCCAGGTAAAAGCAGTTGCTAAGCTAGTAAAAAGCAGTTCAGAAGAAAAATTTAAAATATAGATAAAAATAAAAGTCATCAGGAAGAACTTTAAAAGAAATACATAATGAAGTTCTCTGGGGTTTCAATAACTCCCTACCAGAGTTAGAGAAAACTTTCTACCCTCCTTATGCAAAAGGTTCCTTAGATGGGTCCTACATCAATCCCTTTGGCAGAAAAATTAACTCAAACTACTTCAGGTATATATTAATATTTCTTTGCTAATCACAGTCCCGGCTGTTATTATGAGAATAAAGGAATGGTAGGAGGTTAATTCCAGGTTCACAGTTCACAATTATCCTGCCTCACAATAATTGTTTACCTCAGTCACCCCATGACTACTGTCCTCTGGTTTTAGCAAAGTAACTATTTCAAACTTCAAAAGGTAATCTTAGTCTTTTTTAATTTCCTGTTTCTCACTTACAAGTTTTAGGTTTTATTTAAGTCTTTAGGTTTTCTTACTGACTGTAAAGGAAATAAGCTTAAATGGATTTTGAGGTGAATTCTGTCAGAACCACTTAATTGATATGTCAAGCCAATACAGGAAAAACCATTGACTGAGTTTCCTCAGTAAGCCCAGGGACTTTGCTTAAAGCAATTTGCAAGTAACTCTTATAGTAACAAATGAAAAAATGTGAAAATATAATCGTTGAAAAGGTCAAAGTATTTAATTTGCAGCTATTACTTTAATAGTCAAAACTATTAATATAATCTAATATTTAATATAAAAGGAGTAAAGCAACATAGACACACTCTTTAAAAAGACCTGGCCAGTAGCTCTGGTCCTCTAGTTCAAGGCACACCATTAATCCCATCATTCTTTATAAAAATAATTCTTAAATCTTGGAATGTTCCAGAGTTTTTAGGCTTCCACACAACTGAACTCCCTTGGCTGACGAACTCTATTCTCCTTTACACAGATTTAAATTTAGCTTGTAAATATTAAAGCATTCGTTTCAAAATATAACAATATAATTTTCTCTAAGGAAGACCCTTCTTTAGGTGGAATGAGTACTTTAAGTGAAGTCCTCTATATAATTACTTTAGAGAGGGAGAATTTGTCTTCCCCTGAAACAAAGAGGCCAATAGAGGATTTCCCTCCTTTATATTTTTAGAGGACATGTCATTTTCTGCAGAGTGACTGAAAAGGGAAAGTTGGTACAGATCAGCACTTTTTCTGCAATTTCCTGAGAAACATTTTCTCCAGTTTAATTTTCTAGTTTATTCATTGCTCCAAATCTTGGTCTTCTAGTCTAATACATAGCAGTAAGTTATTTTAGATAGAAATGAATGCTTAGAAAACTGAGTTATATTTTCAGGGCTTTTACTTGTTTTATAATCTAGATTATGATCTATTAAACCAATAAAGCATGTATTAAAGTTATTAGTTTATTAAGTATTTCCCTATTTTTTCTCTAACATGCTTACTTCAAAATCGAAAATTGATGCACAAATATTATCCCTCTCCCAAATAGTTTCTAGGAGTTCAAGTAATTTTGAATGCTCTAAAATGAAAACTCTTTAATTCTTATATGAACAAATCATATTTTAATGTTCTTATTCAGACCTTTTTATAGCACTATGTCTTGATACGGATTTGATAAGAAGAGCTGAAATAAATCATTGGAAACTGAATGACAGCAATGATGAGAATGATTTTAAGTAAAGCGACTGAACTTTCAAGAATTTAGTGGTACACAGAGTTAGGGAAGGGGAAAGTTGTATTTATGCAATTATTTCTGAATGGTAAAGGACAAGTAAGGTCGAAGTCATGTGTGTATTGGGGAGGTAAGGAGAAGTAAGATAATTTTAAAAGTGTATTAAAAATTCACAAATTTTAAAGAGGTCATCATATACATGTGTGCACCTACCTTTGTAGACACACAACAACAACAGAACTTCAATTTTCTTGGTGGGTTTAATAACAGTATCAAACTCAAAAAGAACTGATATTAAAATCAAAAGTGAATTTAGTTTAAACTGATTGGCTAAGCCCTTAAGCGAAATAAATAAATCAGCTAGTTTTCCATATATTTATAAATGTAGAAGGCTAGTATTTTAAGCAAGCAAAAGCAATACAAAAGTTTAAGCAATACCAAAAGATAGGAAAGGATGTAGAGTATCATGAAGAAAAAAAGAGGAGAAAGAAAAGATATAGGAGAAATAATACCCAGTTTCATATTCTAATTTTTCAAGGTAAAAGAAATGCTTAATAAGAACAGAATTGCATGAATAAATATATAATGTATATAGTCCTTTGATTTCATTAATATATGAAGTTCCTCATGTGGACACTCCCTCCAGTAATGATGATGAGCAACTTGTCCATGACTGAGTCTTACAAGTTGCCTGGGAATTTGGGGATTATAATTGTCCAAGGTCAAACAGCTCGTAAGTATTTGAGGCAGGATTGGAATCCACATCTTCCTGACTCCAAATCTGGCACCTCATCTTCAATACAGTAGTATATATTAGAGTTCTTGCTCTCAAATATACGTGTGAATATGTGAATAAATAGAAGATATGTGGTTTCCATTGACTATAGAACACCCAGTATAGAAACTCCTACTGACACAGATCTTGACTTATCAATGATTTAGTGGCCAAGTGCTATAGGAGTGTATGAGACACACAGCATTTAAGAGATTTGTCCCAATCAAATAGTTAATAAGTGTCAGTGGTGGGATGTTGAACTCAATTCTTTTCTACCATTTGTCTAGCATCCTAACACCACTCTCTATTCCAAGCACTCACTCTCTTTCTGTCTCTCACTCTCATATACATATATGTGCATATATGTGTATGCTTATGCATGTTTATATGCATTTATAATATATGAAAATCATGTATATACATACATATGTATGCATATATGCATATATACCTATAGATGAAAATAATAGTGAACAGATCCTTAACTGTGATTGTTTCTTGACTGGCTGGGGGGGGGGGGCAAGCAAGGTAAAGCAAGATGTATTTAGTATAAATCCTTATTATGTGTCAACATATGCCTTACTAAGTGTAATGATACAAATACAAAGAAAAGAAAAACAGTTCCTTCCCTGAAGGAATTTACGTTATAAGGCAGAAAGAGAACATACAAAAAGAGTTGAAAAATACAAATGGAATGGAGAAACTACCTGAAAACGAGGAGGTGAAAAATTGTTGAATTCTGTTAAATCAGGACTCAGCAAGAGGATGTAGGTCTGGCATGGTGGAGTGAGGGAGAAAACAACAGTTATTGGTTGCTACAGTTGAAGAATGGTGACAGTCCAGAAAGTCAAAAGCAGAGCCAGGATGGGAATGAAGGTTGATTGGCCTAAGCCTCTCCCAAAAATGGAACTTCTAAAGACTCCCAGGATCAATAAATTATGAGCTTATCCATTGCTATGACCATATTTTATTGTTTTTCTCTTTCCCCAGTGCTGTGGATCCTGATCGTTTCAGAATGACTATATTTATTTGCTTTGTTAATTTATTTGTCCAATAAAAGGCCCCATTATTTCTGTTTGTTCTTGTAATCTTTAGGACCTGTGCAAATAAAGGTCTCCAAACAAACAATTTTCCATTTTACTTTAATTTCTTTAGTGCCCCATTATTTAACAGAAGTAAATTAGAAATAGATTTTCCCCCCTGTAATGATATGTAAATGCATTCCCAAGGGTTATCTTAGTATCAAGACTGACATCAATTCCAAAAGTCATAGTAGGCTACAAGACAAGGGTGGGGAAAAGGGAATGCAACTATAATCTGCAGATTTATTTGGAACCTGATACTATGTGTTGGGGGGAATGGGAAGGGGGTAGGACAACCTCTAAGTTTATAGTAATTCATTCTGCATCTTGATTAGCTGAATTTATCCTGAAAGCCTAAAGTCCGTAAATAAGTCATTCATAGTAAGCTGTTTAAGGGATATTCTTTCTCCCAACATTCAAGCTATGCTTATCACCTCTCTCTACAAACATCTACCAAAAGAGATTCCATATGTGTAAAAATGGAATATTCTACTTCAGTTATTTAAGTTATTAATGACTTAGTCAAGCAAAGATATATTTAATTAATATTGTCCATGTTCCTTTCTGTGATAATGAAGCATCTTACTCACTTTTTGAAGGGACATTAATTATTTCAAGTCATTAGAGGTTGGCATTCTTTAATGACTCTGTACTGTTGCTGAGAACATAAGATCATGTTAGAGGTCACCTAGTTTTTTACAGGGGAGGGAACTGAGGACTGGAGAGATTGAGAAGCTGGGACAAGGTCACACAAGTAGCATATGGCAGAGACAGAATTCAAATCTGGGCTTTGTTTTTCTCTTTAAGAAGACTTTATAAATCCATCTCAACTTGTTTGAACTGCATTTGTCAGAGGAACGTAGTACCATCATGCAACAATTAGGTTGATAAGGTCATACAATAACATATGTGTGTATCTATGTTTATGTATATGTGTGTATGTTTATATAAATGCACACATATATACATATATTCACACATATACAGAACAGAAAACAATTCTTCCCTTGGAATAAATGGGAAGGTTCATCTCTATTAATGGGATATAATTTCTATCCTCTTTCACTGTTCTGTAGCCTCATATATAATCCTACTAAAATTGTAAGCTCTTTTAAGGAAGAGAAATCATTTTATTTTCCCTTGAATTTCACCTACATCATTCTTTTTACATGATAGATGCTTGATTAAGTATTTGTTGAACATTGCTAAAACAGAGACTAGTTATTACAAAATTGAGGTAATATGCTTTAAAAGATTCATATGATATTATCAAGTCATTCTTAAAAAAGAAAACTCCTGGTTCTAGGAGTGAAGATTTCGAATATTAAAATATATTAATGTATCATTTCAGTGAACAGACCACTGGATTAGACATCGAGAATATTTGCTTATATTTTCTCTCCATCACTAACTAGTTGTGCAACTTTGGAAATATTATCCATTATTCTTTGAATTTCAATTTTCTCATTTGTAAAATGAACAGACTATATTAAATACTTTGTAATCACCTTTCTTTCAAGGGTACCATAAATCTTCCAGTTAACCTTGCTTACTACCTCTTTGTCATCCTCTGCTCCCCACTCTTATCTAACATATTCAATCATTTGCTAAATCTTGTCATTTCTACCTTCACAACATCTCTCATATCAGTCCTTCTTACTTCACTTATATAGCCATCATCCTGGGTGATACACTCAAGCACCTCTAATGGGGACTATTGCAATAGCCATCTAATTGTTTTCTTTTCTTTACGTCTCTCACCAATCCAATCCATTTTCCACATAGCTTACAAAAATAATTTTTTTTCTAAAGCACTACTTTAACCATGTCACTATGCTACTCAAAATCTAGTGACTCCTTGTTCCCTATAAGATCAAATACATATTCTTTTGTTTGGCATTTAAAAACCTTCACAACATTGCTCCAACCTCATTCCACAGTAGTCTCTTTCATGCACTCTATGGTAGAGCTAAGTGATCCTTCTTATTCTTCCTTATGCAAGATATTTCATTTCCTATCCCCATGCTTTTTCACTAGATGTCATGCATGCTGGGAAACTGCTCCCTCCCCATTTCTGACTTTGAATTCCCATTTTCCTTTAATGAACATCTTAAGCTCTACCTTCTATCTGAAACCCTTGAAGATACCCCACCCCTAAGTTGGTTCTACACTTCCTGACAATAATAGTTTTTATTTTCTTTGTATATATGCCTTCATGTGCATTCCCTATAGAGTAGAAGGTCCTTTTTAGCAGGGAATGTTTCACTTCTCTCTTTCTGTCCCTAGTGCCTAGTAATGTGTTCACAGCCCTTGGCATCATTAATTAGATCTAAAATGCCATTTCTTCGAGCTCAAATACATTTCACTGTGGTAAGGTACCAGACTGTCAGTCTCTTGAGAACAAAGATCTTGTCTTATTTATACATCTCCCTCAGTTAAGAACTGCTAAAGGTTTAGGGTAGAAAGGAGGGAAGAAATGCAGCATTAAATTAAAATTTCAAGGTGCTAACCAGGATGGAGATTTTTGACTCTGGAAAGAAGACATTTACCATTCTCTTATTCTTGTCCAAAATATTTTAAGCAAATGATACATTGGGAAGAAATGACATAGTTGTGAAATATATCATGTACTGAACTAAAGTATAAGACTGGCCTTATAATTTCCTCCGAAATTTCAAAAACAAGAGGTACTTTGCAATCAGGGACTTAATAAATGTTCACTGGTGAGTTCATAAAGTAGTCTTGATAAGGCAGATTTTTAAATATTAATGACAGCATCCATGGGATAAAAAGAAAATCCTCATTCTAATCTAATCATACTTAGTCACAGTAAGTCTAGTAATCTGAAATTCCTCTTAGGTTTTTATTCAGTCGGCCTACAAAGAGAAGATTAACACATTAGCCCACTCAACCTTCTAAGTGCCTAGTTGTCTGCGGTTATATGATACCTGCCTGCTGTCTAGAAGTGTCCAATTAGGACATCACTGAGAATTGGCTCTGTCAGAAGTTATAAAATGATAAGCTCTATGCTGAAGACATGTTGCAGTATTTCCCTACAGGTAAGCAGAAAGAGCTAGCTGTACTCCCGAATTTTGAATTGAAAGACATAATATATAATCATTAGGTTACCCCCTATTTCGTTGCCTACCATATTCATTGGTTCCAAAGTGCCTCTTGTCTTAGAAATTTCAGAGAAACATTACAAAGGCCAATTTCATACTTTTATTCAATACATAACTGTCACTTCTTTCCAAAGTATCTTTTGCTTAAAATAGTAGAGATGAGAATGTGAGAATTGTAAATTATTTCTTTCCAGTGTTGAGAGTCTTTTCTTCCTGGCTAGCACCTTGAAATTTTAAACTAATGCTGCACTTTTTTCTCCCCTTCTGCTTTAAATCCTTAACAGTCTATCACTGGCATGTTATCCCCTGGAGTTACATGCTTTATGTTAGGTGCCATGACTCACACATTTATTATTTTTCTTTGATGAGAGGAGTTTGAGGTACAGTGGAACAGCCAGAGAAAGTGGGAAAAGCTTCAATCCCACACATCCTAACACCCCCATCTTTCAGGAGTAAGTTAATTGTCTGAACCAGAACCTCAAAGATACTTGCTTTGCAACCTAGAAACTGAGTACCAAGAGGGAGTCAGAAAATCTTTGTGCCTACCCACTATAACAATTAGTGGCTGAACTCTTCCTAGAGAATTACATCAGTCAGTTCTTTATGCACTTAGGCTTAATTTGATATTTAGAACAAACTTTATATTTGCCATCTTCTAATAGACACTTTAAGATATGCTAGAAAGTCTATGGGAATAGAACCTAATTCTGGCTCTTCCATTAAATATTTATGGCACCTCAAGCACATAATTTTAATCTTACTGGGTTTCACTTTCACATTTATCAAACAGGGATAATATTGTTGCCCCACTTTCCTCACAAGGTTTTTATGAAGCTTCAGGCAGTCCCATCATTTATCAAAATGATACCCTGATGCCTTATCATGCTATGGCAGACATCCTAGCTAGGGTTTGAAGGCTGTTCCAGTGAAGTGGGTGTTTTAGCAAGTCCTTCCTAGTTGGAAAGGCTTTATGGATTTATTTCTATTTCTGTCAACACCATTCTTTCACAGGCTCATAGCCTTGGTATTAACCTTGATTCTCTCTCTCTCTCTCTCTCTCTCTCTCTCTCTCTCTCTCTCTCTCTCTCTCTCTCTCTCTCTCTCTCTCTCTCTATCTCTATCTCTATCTCTCTCTCTCCCTGCATATTCAACCAGTTATTTTATTTTTTTTTCTGCCTTCACAGTATCTCTTTTATCTAATTTCTTCTTTCTACTCACATAGCCAATGCCTTGGCTCAGACCTTCATCACATTCCCTTAAACTATTGTAATGATCTACAAATTGATTCCCCTGCCTCAAGGCCCTACTCTTTCTAATACATTCTCCACATGACTATTGAAGTAATTTTCCTTAAGTGCAGCTCTGACCATATGATTCCTCCACTCAATAGATTCCAGTGTCCCCTTATTGTCTCTAGGGTCAAATATAAACTCTTCGGTTTAGCTTTTTAAAGCCCTTCACAACTTGACCCCAATGAACTTTCATATCTCATTATTCATTATTCTCCTTCCTGCTTCCATTGAATATTGCTATCCTTTGGTGGATTCTATAATCCAAGCAAACTTGCCTTGTCTCTATTTCTCATGTGACATTCTATTCCAATGCCATGTCTATAACTTGGTCATATCTCAAATCTAGAATGTACTCTCTGTTTCCATCTTCCTCATGGAATCCCTCATTTCTTTTGAGACACACCTCACCTTCTCCAAGACTTACTGATAGCCCTAATTGCCACTTCCTTTCTTCACTATGCACTATATAGATACCTTATATTTATTTTCTGTGTAATTATATATGTTCCTATTTGTCTCACCACTAAACTGAAAGCAGTTTGAGAAGGGATGTTTTGGTATATTTTGTTTGTTAATCACTGTGTATTAAAGATCCTGGCACTTAGTAGGTACTTCATAAATCTTTTTTGAGTGTATAGGCCCCCATGGCAAGTTACATATCTCTCATTAGAGAACAAGTCAAAATACAGTGAGGGGAGACTGGGCACCAAAAAGTTTCCTTCTCGGTGGTATTTTATTTTCAGCCACAATAATTCATAACTACCTCTGCTAATGCTCAGCAAGGTTGTCATCTGAATTAGTGGAAAGCATACTGAATGTGAATGAAACCATAGATCCTTAAAGCAATAATATGTGAAATGAGATGATGTAAGAATGATTTGAAACAGCAAAAATGACATATAAGATATGTCTCTGTCATTACAATGATACAGTGGATCCTGGATATAATAGGATCACAGATTTAAAGCTGAAAGAGACCTTGGATTTCAATGAGTCCAACACCTTCATTTTAGAGGTGAGGTAATTAAAGCCCAGACAGACAGAGTGACTTGGCCAGGAAAATACCTATAAAAAACTTAGTCATGTATGTCCAAGGCCAAACATGAATGGTGAAGATAGATTTTTTTAGGATGTCCAAGTAAAAATGCCTGAGTTTCATTATTAAGAAGAAAATATTCCTATTAATTAAAAAATAGATTCTAAACTTCTGTCACTCAAATACTAAGGCATCACAGGCTATTTTTTATTTCTATTCTGCAACTCATTTCAGTGGCACTTATTGAGCACCTATCACATTAATATCATTGTGCTAGTCATTGTGTAGAGATGAAGATGAATCAGGCATAGGATCTGTTCTCACTAATAGTGTAGTAAAGGATAAGATATATACAGATAAGTGTGACCCACAAATTAGCTTAGTAGTTGCTTTTTACAAAGTTCCATGATCATAAAACTTCAAAAGAAATATATGCTGTACAACATATTGAATAATCACCATTGAATCCACAAGACAAAATCACCACACCCTCCCCATATAGGCACAATGTGAAAGAAAAGAAAAGAAGGAAACTTTAATTCTAAGATTCAGTGAATATACCCTGAATCAACTCCACATACCTAACTGCTATGAGTGTAAGCAATCTCATGAGTTTTTTTTTTTTTTTTTACTTACAAACTGGTTGTCATGAAAATATATGACAATGACTCTGTCTAAACCTTTCTGAGAGACAGAGGGGGAAAAGAATAACTATTTGTTAAGTGAATATGATGTGGCAGGCATTTTGCCAAGTGATTTACAAACAGTATCTCATTTTATCCTCACAACAGCCCTGGGAGGTAGCTGCTATTTTTATCCTATTTTACAGTTGAGGAAACTGAGGTGGAAAGGGGTTAAGTGACTTGCACATGATCTCACAGCTAGTATGCGTCTGAGGTCTCATTTAAAGTCTTTCTTACTCCAGGTACCATTTGAAATCTTTCTTACTCAATGTCTTTCTTACTCCACCCACAGCTACCTCTACCTCCTACCTTCCTGACTTTACAGGAAATAGCAGAAACTGATTTTTGCATGTCTACACTAAGGAGGGAGTTGAAAGAAAGAAAATGGCTTCTCATCTACAAATTAGAAAAAAATAAAGTATATGTCCTGAAGGAAATAAGACTAGAAACCCAGCTGACACCAGTTCTTTTTCCCCCTCTCTTAGAACATATTCATGGGAGGACTATAGGTCAAGGAGACTTCCATGTTACCCAAATTGAAGAGTCTATGGTTACTTTGAAAACTAGGCTAATTGGTAGATATATCTTTGAAAGGGAGTGTGGAAGATTCCTAACAGTAAAATAAAAAAATAGAAAAAGTGGAAAATAGAAAAAGAAAAATACCAGAGAAAAATTGAGGAAATAAAAGATCAAAGGATAAAGTTTAAATGAAAATCCAGTAAACAAACACATAAACTAACAAGGCAATAATAGAAGAAATAATAAAATCTCAAAAAGAAAAAAAAAACAAGATCCTTAAATATTATATAAAGAGAATGAGGCAATATAGCCTTAAAAGGAACAGAGAATCCCAGGAACTCTACAAAAGAAATGAGACATAAAGATATTCCAGAATGGTTTGAACAAGAAACAAGTCTCATCAAAGAAGACAGTCAAAGTAGACTTAAGATAAATTAGAATTCTCAAAAAAAAATAAAAACGGAAAAATTGAAAACAATGGATAATTTTTCTAAAGAAGCAAAAGAACAGAGAAGATCAGATTTGGAAAAACAAATATTCTGGAGTGGAGGGAGGCTTAGCAGAAAAGAAGAAAAAACAATTAATTTGAAAGAACACACTTTTTTTTTTTAAAGAATATAATTGACCTTGAATTCTGAATGTAAAGACAAAACTGAATGGTCAGTTTTCCCAGGATAAAATGATTAATCAAAAATAAATTTCCAAATATTATAATGCAAAAAAAAAATTTACAAAAAAACTATGCAGAAATTAATAGCCTTAGGAGAAAACACAAGTGCTATCATTAAAAGGAGAAAAAACAAACTCATTTCAAACCCCAAGACATTAAGATGCACAGTGGTTAAATTTAACAACTTCAGTAACAAACAACACAATTTTCAAACATCTGGGAGAAAGACATTCAAAAATAGGGGGAAGGCAATTAAAATAAAATAATACTATTCCATATTCATGAGAAATTACAAAAGACTGAAAAGTATATTCTAAAATTCAAAGTAACTCATACTGTAACCCAAAATAATATATCAGGAAAAGTTGAATGGAATCACTTCTGAGAAGGGAAAAAAATTATCTTTAAAGAAAGAGAGAAAGGGGAAATAATAGAAGTGGGAATTTAATAATAATAGCTACTTTGAATTACTTAAATAAAGATTTATGATTTTTAAAGTACTTTACAAACATTATCTCTTCTTATCCATGGGAGGTATGGGCTAGTAGTACTCCCATTTTACAGACTGGAAAACTAAGGCAGGCAGAGATGTGGGTCAATAAATGACCTACCCAAGATCACAGAGCTAGTAAATGTCTGAAGCCAGATTTGAAATCAGCTTTTCCTTTCTCCGAGAAAATTGGCTGGGTAGATGCTTTAATTTGCAAAAACTCCAAAGGCAGCAAAAGAAATGTAATTAATTTTGATAATAAAGAAAATATAAAAAATGAAAGACAGACTCATCTTAATAGATTTTTTCTTTATTTAAAAAAAATATAATTTATTTTTCAGTTCTCAACATTCACTTCCACAAGAATTTGAATTAAAAATTTTCTCCTCATTTCTCCCCACCTCCACCCCAGGACAGCATGCACCCCATCCACCCCCTCCTCCAGTCTCTCCTCCCCTCCATCATCCCCCTTTCTTCCATTCTCCTCCCCTCTATTTTTCTGTAGGGCAAAACAGATTTCTATACCCCTTTGCCTATAGATCTTATTTTCCAATGGCTTGCTAAAGCAATTTCTAACATTCATTATTAAAGCTCTGAGTTCCACATTCTCTCCCTTCCTTCCTCCCTCCTCATCTACCCTCATTGAGAGAACAAGCAACTCGACATAGGTCATACATGTGTAACAATGTAAAACACTTCCATAATTGTTATGTTGTAAAAGACTAATCACATGTCCCCCTGTCTTATCCTGCCCTCCATTTATTCCATTCTTTCCCTTGACCTGTCCTCCCACAATAATGTTTGCTTCTGATTATCCCTTCCCCAATTTTCTGTCCCTTTTATTATCTTCCTTCTTCTATCCCCTTCCCCTTTTCTTTCCTGCAGTGTAAAATAGATTTCTATATCCAACTGAGTGTGTGTTATTCCCTCCTTAAACCAAATCTTATGAGACTAAAACTCACTTATTTTCTTTTATCTACCCACTCTTCCTCTCAATTGTAAAAGCTCTTTCTTGACTGTTTTATGTGAGATAATTTGCTATATTCTACCTCTCCCTTTCTTGTAATCCTAGTACATTCCACTCAACAGTAAATTTTATTTTTTAGGTATTCTCCCTTCATATTCAACTCACCTTTTGCCCTCTCTGTGTGTATTCATCTATCTACCTATCTGTCTGTCTATCTATCTGTCCATCTATCTCAATATATATAGATATATATCTATATACACATATACACATACACACATACACCCATGTATATATACATACCTACACATATATGATGTACACATACATACATACCCATACATGCCTCTATTCCTTCTACCCTAACACCGAAAAATGTCTCATGAGTTACATATAACATCTTTCCATGTAGGAATGCCTACAGTTCACAACTTTAATGAATTCCTTAAGGCTTCTCTTTCTTGTATATCTTTTCATGTTTCTCTTGATTCTTGTATTTGAAAGTCAAATTATCTATTCACCTCTGGTCTTTTCAAAAAAAGTGCTTGAAATTCCTCTATTTCATTGAAATTCTATTTTTTCCCCTGAAGTATTATACTCAGTTTTGCTGGGTAGATGATTCTTGGTTTTAGTCCTAGTTCCTTTGACTTCTGGAATATCACATTCCACGCCCTTTGATCCCTTCATGTAGAAGTTGCTAAATCCTGTGTTATCATGGTTGTATTTCCACAATACTTGAATTATTTCTTCCTGTCTGCCTGTAATATTTTCTCCTTAGCCTAGGAACTCTGGAATTTGACTAAAATATTCCTAGGAGTTTTCCATTTGGGATTTCTTTCAGGAGGTGATTGGTGAATTCTTTCCATTTCTATTTTACTCTCTGGTTCTAGAATATCAGGACATTTTTCCTTGATAATTTCTTGCAAGATGATGTCTAGGCTCTTTTTTTGATCATTTTTTTCAGGTAGAATAATAATTTTAAAATTATCTCTCCTGGATCTATTTTCCAGGTCAGTTGTTTTTCCAATGAGATATTTCATATGATCTTCCATTTTTTCATTCTTTTGGTTTTGTTTTGTGATTTCTTGGTTTTTCATAAAGTCATTAGCTTCCATCTGCTCCATTCTAATTTTTACAGAACTATATTCTCCAGTGAGCTTTTGAACCTCCTTTTCCATTTGGCTAATTCTGCTTTTGAAAGCATTCTTCTCCTCACTGGCTTTTTGGACCTCTTTTGTCATTTGGATTAGTTTATTTTTAAAAGTGTTATTTCCTTCCTTCATTTTTTTGAGTCACCTTTAGCAGCCTGTTGAATTGCTTTTCATCATTTTCTTGCATTGCTTTCATTTCTCTTCCCAATTTTTCTTCCACTTCTATTACTTGATTTTCAAAATTCTTTTTGAGCTTTTCCATGGCCTGAAACCATTGCATATTTTTTGGAAGACTTTGGATGTAGACCCTGACCTTGCTGTCTTCCTCTGATGGTATGCCTTGCTCTTCCTCATCCAAAAGGATGGAAGAAAATACCTTTTAACCAAGAAATTAACCTTCTATAGTCTTATTTTTCCCCTGTTTGAACATTTTCCCATTCAGTTGTTTGACTTTAGAGTCCTTTGTCAAGTGGAGGGTATACTACCCTAGGCTTCAGAGGTTTTGTGCAGTTATTTTCTGAGATATCTCTAGGGACCTGTAAGTTTTCAGTTCCTCCAATGAAGGGAGAGGAGTTTACTCCTCTCCTAGCTGTGCTCTGGTCTGTGAGTAACCACAAACACTCTTTTCTGCCCTAGAACTGTGAGTAGGATTCCCTCTCTACAGCCACCAAAAGCTGTGCTAAGCCAGTGTTCCTCCTCACTCCAGGATCCCCACTCAGGATTGAGACCCAGATCAGCTGCTTAATTGATTCCCCCAGGGACTTTAGGCTGAGGATGCCAAAAGTGGACACTGGTGCTGCAGTGGCTGCCACTGCCCTGGGGCTGAAGCCTGAAAACACTCCCCTCCCACCCAGGTGAAAGAGCTTCCTTACTAACTTTTGAAGCTGTCTTTGTTGTTTGTGGGTTGAGAAATCTTGGAATTGCAGCAGCTGTGTGTGATTTCATACCCTGAATCCTGCTCCATTACTGTCCCTTGGGTGCAGCCCACACTGGACTGTGATCCACTCCAAGCCAGGAGTGATACACCCTTCCTGTCAGCCTTCCAGGCTGTCTTGGGCTGGAAATCTATTTCTCTCTATCATTTTGTGGCTTCTGCTGCTCTAGAATTTGTTTAGAGTCACTTTTTACATGTATTTTATGGGTTATGGGGGGATAGCTAGAGCAGATCCATTCCTCTTCTCTGCTAATCTCGGCTCTGCCTAGATTTCTTTTATTATAGAGAAATATTGATCCACAAGGTAAAGACAAAGCATAACTTCAAAAGATTAAAAGACATGTAGGTGACATAGTGATTAGAATCAGGAAGACCTGAGTACAAGTCCAGCCTTAGATACTTACTGACTGTGGGATTCTGGCTAAGTCGCATAACCTTTATTTGTCTTAGTTCCTTTAACTACCTCCCAGGGTTATTTTGAGGTTAAAATGAAATGAATAATTAAAAATATTTATCACAGGGCCAAGCACACAATCATTATTATATAAAGATTAGCTCTCATCATCATAATTATCATTATTTTAGAGGTCCCAAAATTAGGGGTTTACTAGAACCACCTATTGGTAAGTACTGAGAACTAACTGTTAAAATGTCATGTTGAGAATTGGAAAAGCTATAAATAAGGACTTCATTTAAAAAAAATTCTACTTAAGAAAATGATAGAGAACATATTAATAATGAGAATTGAATTTAAAAGTGCCATGTATACTTTTTACCCCTAACAAGCTGATTGTTAAACTTTCATGAGCAAAACTCTGTCTATGGGGATAAGAATTTAAAGCAATCTAAATCAGGAGATATGAATTTAAAGAGCTTAATTAAAGCTCTAAAAATTAAAATTCGCTGATTCCCTACAATTAGAGCAATACATTTTGTGGAAAGATATTAAAGCATGGGAAAAGAGAAAGAGGGGCAAAATGTATATAGAAAGGGTGCTCCACCCTACCATGTACACAAGTTAAGAGGGAAGGGAAACTCATTTCCTTGGTCTTTCAACATGAAGGATGATACAGGAGAAAAGTATAAATATAATATGAGAGACTGAGATACGTAGGGAAAAGGTAACTTTAAAGGACATTCTCATGACAGAGAAAGTTTATATCTGCAAATGACAAGGATCATAAAATTGTATTCAAGTGGGGCAGGGATTTGTTCCATCTCTGAGCAAGGGGTATAACTCTCTGGACAAATTCCCATCCCAGGAGAGGGGATTAATAAATTCTATTATCCATTACTTCTAAGATTAGTAGTGGAGACATAGAACCAGGTGTATGCTAACAAAATGGAGACTGATCATGGCAAAACTAAGGGGTGGGCCAAGTTAGTGATTTGTGAACCAGTGTTGCAGCTGTAACACAACATGAATTCTATCCAAAATTGCTTCACCTAAGTAATATTTCTAAGAGTAAAGCACAGTAGGAAAACAAAAAGACAGAACGTGATACAATCTACAGAGGCAATCACACAGAAATTAGATAGAGGAAAGAGCTCAAACCCGGTAATTCTGAAGTTTTAACTCAGACAAAATGAAAAGAAGAACTAAAGGTATAGCCCATGAAACAGAAAGTAAAATTCAAAAGAAGGTGAAAAGTCTGATGAATCTGGAATAAGAGTGCCTAGGGTAAAATCCTAGGTCTATGTGACCCTGGCCCAGGTTTCAGTATATATAAAGCAATATTAATATTGATAATAACAAAAACAAACATTTATAAAGCATCTACTATGTGCCAAGCACTGTGCTAAGTGCTTTAAGATTATTATCTCATTTGATCTTCACAACAACCCTGGGAGGTGGGCTGTTATTATCTTCATTTTACAACTGAAGAAACTGAGGCAAACAAAGGTTAAGTGACTTGATAAGGGTCATACAGATAATAAGGCTGAGGCTGTATTTTAATGGAGGGTGCAAAAATATATAATTATAGTTACATAGTTACAATAATTATAGTTATTTATATATTATATATAATTATATATGTACATTACATATATTACATTACATATAATTGTGTGTATACATAGTTAATATAGTTACATATATTTTCTTAATGTTGACTATATATGTATGTATGCATGCATATATGTACTTATATATTTAAATATACATCATTTTCCTGATGTCAAACCATCTTTATTTTCCTTGTATAAATTTATATTTTAAAAATAAATCATATATAATTATATTTGTATAAATGTATGAATTATTATACCATAGTGCGCTGTATAGTAAAGAATTACCATATACACATATTTCTATCTATCCATACACACTTGGAAAAAGGACGGTTTGATATCTGATAAACAAAATATTCTATCATATAAAGAAGATGTGTGTGTGTGTGTGTTCATCCTTCGTTGCCATCAGAGAAATGATGACATGACTTGCGCTTGACTTTGTGTTTCGAGCGAGGGCGGGCTGTGCAGGTCACCAGCTTCACTTCTCCTCCAGAGCCATCTGAATTCAGTGACCAGATATTTATCAGGATGGCTGCAGATGACCCAGGATGAGGCCATTGGGGTTAAGTGACCTACCCAAGGTCACACAGCTAGTGAGCACCAAGTGTCTGAGGTGAGATTTGAACTCAGATCCTCCTGACTCCTGCACTGGTACTCTATCCACTGCACCACCTAGCTGCCCCTATATAAAGGAGACAGAGACAAAATGGAAGCATAGCAAGAAGCAATGTAGTTAAATTTTCCATAAGAATAGCAAAACATAACCGAAATTTCTCCCAACAGATGTAGAAAACACGTCAGATCAAATCCTCTTGGAAAAATCTAAGACAAAGTCATAAAGCATCATTTTTCCAGACCAGATCAGACTTGGGAGGCAGACAGGAGGTCTGTGGAAACTAAAGATGAAATCTGAGTAGGAGTCACTGGTAGCACTCCAGAGCAGGGATCAAATTTGCACCAGGTCATTGCACCAGCATGTTACTTGGAAAACCTGAGAGTATTACTGAGCCACCATGGTGGGAACTGGTGTCGCTCAAGTGACTACTATACCTAAACCATAGTTCAAGTTCACAGAATCACCTTTCACCTGGTCTCTTTTCTCTCTGTTCTCCTCTTTGTTCATATAGCAATCCTATTGCCATTCACAAAGCACAGACCTATGTCATTCCTCTTCTTAGGAATCTTCACTGGTTTTCTTTTGCCTCTGGAATAAATATATACCCATTTGCTTGACATTTGAAGTACCTCAAAAACTATCTCTGGTTCTAGGATATCTTTTTAAACTGACATATCATTCGCCCTCATATACTCTACATTCTTCTAAAGCTGGCTTGCGGTTCCCCATCTGGGAAATTCCATTCTCTAAGATCCATACCTTTGCACATAGGCTGTCCCTTTTACTCAGAATACTCTATCTTGTAACTCCACTTCTTGTATTCTCTAACTCCCTTCAAAGCTCAGCTCAAGGGCCACTTCCTATGCAAGAATTTCCCTCCTCTCAAATTCCTTTGTATTTGTCTTATATGAGTTTAGTATTTATTCATCATGTATATGTTGTCTCTTTGGCCCCTTCTCCATTCCAAGAGAATATAAAGTTTTTGAGGGCAGAGATGTTTCATTTTTATCTTTAAATCCCTAGCACTGAGTAAAATAATCAAGAAATAAATGGGGGCAGAGGGAAAGGAAACAAACATTTCTATAACATCTATTAAGTATAATATACTGTGCTAAGTGCTTTACAAATACCTCATTTGATCCCCACAACAACTGTGCAAGGTAGGTACTGTTATTATCTTCATTTTACAGTTGAAGAAACTGAGACAAACAGAAATTAAATGACTTGGCCAAGGTCACACAGCTAATGTCAGGGACTGGATCTGAAACTCAGATCCTTCTGTCTCCAGAGACAGCATTCTATATCCACTGTGCCAACTAACTTCCAAATGTCATTTAAAATTGAATTGTTGGGATCAACTGGGATTTGGCCCAACTCACAGGACATGACGATGTTAAGCAATTCCATGTTTCAAATACATTAATCTACGTAGCAAATTCTGTCCAAATATGCATGAAAAATTATGTGAAGGAAAAATGAAATAAATCTTTTTTTAAAAGAACCTAATCTAAAATGTTTCCTTATATTCATAACCAAGGGATTAAAAATAAATTGATTCGATGTAGTACTGTCTCTGTACTTTAATCTAGTTATATGAGGCCTGGCGGAGTTCAAACTAGATCTTAATATTAATTAGAAATAGCCAGCATGCTAAATTCTAAACGTACTCCTCTTACATCTAAAATTCCTCTTGATACGATGATGGTGGTATTATAACATGAACCACAAGAAGTGGGTATTAAGTGACCTGTTAATTTCAATAATAACCCACAGAGTACCAACCACACAGGATTAATTTAAAAGCATTTCAATGTTAATAAATACAAGCTAAATGACAGACACCTTCTGAACAGCATTCCATTAAACAGCAGAATAAGATGTTTCCCCCTCAGGATTGGTCTCCATTATGCCCCACAGATAAGGGAGCAAAAGGATTGAGAAAGATCACAGTTAAAAGTAGCACTAGATAATGAGTAGGGTATCTGTCATGAAATGGGAGAGGGGGAAACAACATCTTACTAGGAGACATCACATGAAAAGAATGTGAGAATCAGAAGTTAAAACATTTTTTAAAATTACTTAACACCAGAGGATTAGAGCAAATGCCCTCTGAGGCCCCTTCCAAAGCTAAATCTGTGAGAGTGTGGTCTACGATTTGGTAGAGATACACATAATATAGAGTTGAATGTACGCTGCACTTAGAGATGAGAATCCTGAGATCTGAGAATTATGAGATCAAATCAGATCCCACCTTTGAAATTCACTGGATGTATGAGTGACCATGACAATTCACTGATCTCTGAGCCTCAGTTTCCTCATTGATAAAGAAGGAACAATAGTATCTTTAGTTACCCATGTCATAAGGTTTTATGTAAAGATTTAATACAAAACTAATAATGTTATATAAATACCAATTGTTATTATTGGGAATATAACAAAATGGAAAGGACATTAGATCTGGAATCAGTACTGGCTTTAAATTTATGCTTTGATATTATGACTACCTGACATTGAGAAAGTTATTTCACTTCTCTGAAAATATTTGTGGTGAAGTGGAAAGTGTTCTGACTCAATGCAACGGATAGAGGTTAAAAATCTGTCTTTAAGAATCTTTGTGTGACCCTGGGCAATTCATTTGGCCTCATAGGATCTCCGTTTATTCATCTATAAAATAAGAGGAGTTGGGCATAGTGGTCTGTAAGGCAATATCTGGATCTGTAAGTTGGGAGTCCTATCATTTTCATCTGGCAATTGAAAGTGTTTAAAAAGTAAACCTGTGGTTCCATAAAGCGTCATAGTGGAATCCTCCAGAGACAGCATGAAAAGAAAAGTTTTGTCAATCGAATCCTAGAACACTACAGATGGAAATGATCTTAAAATTTAAAAGAACAAAATTGGATGGGCCTTAAGTTGTTATCTAGTTCAACGCACACTTATGAGAAGTATTGTGGTACGGAAAGATCACTGAATTTGGACTCAGAGTACATGTGTTCAAATCCCAGGCCCGCTCATTATTAGCCATGAGATCTCAGGCAAATTACTTCTACTTTGTCATCCTTAGTTTCCTCATCTATAAAATGCAGATGCTAGAACTATACATTTCCAAGGTCCTCCCTAGCTCTACTAGAGGTGCAACAAGGTAATTTTATAACTATGAAATAAAGTACATTTTATTAGTGGATATGTCAAGATGTCCCCCAGGCTATTGCTTACTCACAGTAGAAGTATCAGTGGAAGTAATGTGTGTGTGTGTGTGTGTGTGTGTGTGTGTGTGTGTGTGTGTGTGTGTATAAGGACATAAGCCAAATGAAAAATCTTCATCTAGTCTAAAACCAAAGCAGTTTGTGATTGTGCCTCTCAATTTAGCCTAACTAGTACTCTCCTATGTGACTCTACTAATTCTAAATAACAATTTAAAAAATGGATGAAATCAATGCCAATTGGCAATAGAAATATAGATTAAAAAAAATAGGCCATGAAAAGAGGCAGCAATTAGGAAATCGCTGGGATGTCCATCAATTGGGGAATGTCTGAACAAGTTGTGGTATATGATTGTGACAGAATACTACTCTGCTATAAGAAATGATGAGCTCGATGATCTTAGAAAAACATGGTTAGATCTGCACAAAATAATGAAGAGACAGAAACGAGCAGAAGAAAAAGAACATTTAAACAGTAGCAACAACATCGTTTTAACAACATCTTTGAGTGAATAAGTCATTTTTACTATTATAAGTACCCAAATTGCCTACAAAGGACGCATGAAGAAAGATATCTGCATCCTGAGAAAGAGCTGATAAATAGAAGTATCTGTAGAATAATTTTATACACACACACACACACACACACACACACACATTTGTGTTTAATGGTGTATTAGCAAGCACCCTGACACCTAGGATGACCTGCTAGTACAGCTTCTTAGATCTGCTTTTCTGAAAGGAAAGCAACTTTAAGAGGGGTAAACAATCTTACCTTAATCAAGCACATATATCATTCACTTAGTTCAGGGGGAAAGTCAGAACTTTGAACTTCAGAGAAAACGCAAACAGAAATTACAAGCAGAGACCAGCAAACAGGGTCAACAACAGTCTGACCGTAGGCAATACGTATATCATTACCAGAAAGAGAAGCACCAAAATATGGGTTTTCAAAGCCCAGGGGCTTCTTCACAGCTACCCAGAGTCTCATCTGGCACACAGACCTTCTTCCAAAAACTAAGCCCCAAAACCAAACCTCACCTCAGAGTATATACACACTTTTCAGAGTCAGAAGGCATGTCCCTCATGACCCAATGCCTCATTAGCAATCAGCAAAAGGTGAAGGCCTTCATACAAAACAGGCCTCCCCTAATCAAACTTCCCTTAATAGCCCTACCTGAGGGAAGAGTTTTTAACTCTAATTACAAATGGTAGCCATCTCTAGAGTGGGGGTGAGGGGAGGGGAAAATAGGAAGAAAAAGAAAAGAAAAAAAATTAAGTTTACATGATCACTTTATTATATATTTAAGAGTGATGGCAAGTTATTCATAATGGATTTGTAGTTTCATGTGCAATTATTTTTTATTATCCTATATTATGCAAATATATGTTTTATTCCATAAATTAAAAGAAAATAAAGAAAAAGAAAAAAGGAGAAGAGAAACCAATTAATCAAGGATTCCCCAATGAAAGTCACTCAGCTAAACCCAGCACTATTTCTTTTCTAGTCTATTCCCTTACTGTGGGGTTTCTTCAGAGTTTAGGTGTTCCTGGGGGAGCTCAGAAGGCTTACAAATATGACAACAAACAAAAGACAGGAATTAATGTGCATATAAGCAAGGCTATATTTAAAGATGTGAAAGAACAAGGTCTCCCCACAGATCAGCGTGTCAAAATGTTCTCTCTAACCTTGTAGCAAAAGGATAACATTCTGCAAAACAAACAGAAAGTTTTCAGACAACAGTTTCTCTTGAAGGACTAAGGAGGTCACAGACATTCAGGCTTATAATACAGTCACCAACTTTCTCCCTGGCTCTTTATTAAGTAATAAAGGTAGAAAACAATGTTTGGGACCAAAAAATGCAAACTATATGGAAAAATATTTGCCTGGGTGTGTTTGGTGATTATTAAGCTAATTTTCTTTTCAATTACATGTGTAAATTGAAGTTTATGAAAGGGGAAAAAAGAATAGAGAAGGAAGAAGCATAAAAGTTAAAAGACACATAAAATGACTCTGCCTCCCTCTCTGTTCTTACATTGATCATTAAAACAATGGACATTGCAAAGTGCTTTACATATATCATATTTCAGATAGTGTATAGGTGTTCAAGGAGGACTAGCACTTCTGATGTGAGGGCCTGCCAAGTCATTTTCATGGCTGCTCTTCTAACTTTGGTGCCTTCTTGGCACTCAACTTTCACCTGTGGGTCCAAGAATTTGTAGCATGAATAGTGGCAACACCCTAGTAAACTGTCTAGCAGATGGGTTAAACCAAGCTGAGTGTAATACACAAGCCACAAATCCATTTGGTGAGTTGGGGTGGGGGTGTCTACCTCAAGCATGTGAAGTATTTTCTTAGTGGAATGGGCAAATGAGAACAGTTTGTTCCAGTGGCCATGGAGGTGGCTGAAGAAGGCATTGTCTGAAAGGTAAAAGGTGTTAAGACATGAAAAATGAGTTAAAGTCATCAGGAAAGGTAGGTTTGTGAAAGGTAATTTAGTATAATATCTTGACAAGCTTACAGAAAAAGGGATGGCTGACAGAAGAGGTGATTCTAATAGGAAGCACAGAGAATTAAATGACGGATCCAAGAGAATTCTTTAAGTAACCTTCATGTATTAAATTAATTTTACTTCCATCATTTTCTTATTCCTACTGAGATCCTTCTTCCTTCTTAATAGTCAAGTAGAACATTATACCCCATTTCTCCTCTTCAGTAGTCTTTAGTTACCTTACAGTTACGTTCTCCTGACTCGCAGATCAGGACTCCTTCAATGACACCATGCTGCTTTAAATTATCTTTTTGTTTTGTGATTTATCATGAGAATTGTTATTTTACTTTCCATTTACAAATTTCTTTTAAATTCATCATTGGTAAAGTATGCTGAATTCTTGGATATGATTTTACTAATTTAGGCTATTTTAGGAGAAAGTGTCTCTAAATCCATATAATGTGGGATAATTGCACTTTTATCATAGAGAATACAAGGGACATTTAACAGACATATTTATTGGTTACATGTATATTTTAATTTTAAAATTTCCAGATTTAATAGTCACATTTTGTACTTGTGAAATGCATTTCCACTGAAAAAATTAGGTTCTTGTCAAAGCATTATGACTCAAGTGATGTAAATCCTGAGATATAGATTTGGCATTACACATTAATTGGCAAGTAGTCATGTTCATATGAGATACTGTACTTATATGCAATTCAATTTGTTTCTTTTTCTCCAATATATATGATTTAGGGATCACTGCACGAAGTTTAAACATGAACATAATCACAAATGTTTCTCAATCCATTTCTCTCAAGAGTAATATCTTTCTTATAAAGAATGAAGTCTATCTTGATCTGAATTAGAACGCAAATTTACACGAACTGTTAAGATTTATGAATTGGTGTCCTCACAACAACTGGAGAAATTAAATGAACTAAGGTTTAGAAAGGTTCAGTGACTTCCAAGGTTCACAAACCTTCTCAGAGTTGGAAATGTCTATCATCAAACTCAGGGCTTTTGATTCCTGCTACACCTACTTTCCTACCAATCTTACTACTGTTTCAGTCTTGCCAAGATTATTTTTAAAATTGCCAACAAAACAAAATAATAATGATTCCTTGCAATTAAAATTTGAGTTGATATCCAATGTAATTACAGCATAAATAATTCATTCTCTTGAAATCTACAAGCAATAGGGAAATAGTCCTTAGTGAGTACATGAAGAAACCAAAACCTAATTAATTCTCTAAAATACTGTCTTTCTCTAGGGATCTTTTATTCCCAGACTGTTCATTCAGTCATATACTACATCATCACTCCATTAAAAAAAAAGCTCAACTCCTCCTTATTCCTCTGTGTCTTTGTGCTTAAAGGAAAAATTAAGATCTCCCCTAAAATTATGATCCTCTCACTGAGTTAACTGAAGCTTTTGTAGTCAAATGAATCACATAGTAATTTGTAATACTTATAATTTCTTAGTGTTATTCAAGTTCCTGACTTTCTCTAGAAAAACTCCATTGATCTCAAAGAAGTTTCTTATTTCATTGACTATGGGAGAAATATGTTTATATTTCATTCCTATATCTTATTGTGAAGAGTTTTAGCTGTGTTTAAATCTAGGTTTGTTACCCACTGAGATCATCTTGGCCCTTTAAAATTTCAGGCAGTTGAATTCACACTCTCAGTCTTAACAGGAAGTAATTGAAATCTATATAATATTTTCACATCTTTTTTTTTTTTTTATTTTAAGTACCAGAAGAAATTCAGAGAGAAGGATGTTGCCTATTGAAGGGGAGATTTGCTCCAAAAAGAACAGTCTGAGTGGAATCTATATTTTCAGAAACAAGAAGAAAAAGTCTGGATACATTTAAGATGTTATTGTTGTTCAGTTATGTCCAACTCTGCCTGCGTTTGGGTTTTCTTGGGTTTTTCTATTTCTTTCTCCAGCCCATTTTATACCTGAGGAAACTGAGGCAAATAGAATCAAGTTACTTAGAGGTCACACAGCTATTAACTGTATGAGTCTGGATTTGAACTCAGTAAGATGAGTTCTCCTGATTCCAGGTTCAGCACCCTACCAACACCCACCTAGTTGCCTTTAAGATACTATAGTTTGAAGTATTTAGATGACAGTCAAGCACTGAAAATTTTCTTTCTTTCCTCTTTATTTTATTTATTTTCAGTGTTCATCAATCACTACCATATAACTTAGATTTCTTTCTCTTCCTCCCTCTTGCTCCTTCCTACCTCCCCCATCCTTCCCCAAGACAGCATACAATTTTATATAGGTTCTACACAAACATTCCTATTAAATACATGTTCATCATAGTCATGTTTCATAGAAGAATTAAAATGAATGGGAGAAATCATAAAACAAACCAAAATATAATATAAAAGAAAATTATCTGAGAAGTTCTGAGATTGAATTCTATTGTTCTTTCTCTCAATGTGGAAGGCATTTTGACTTAAAAGGCCATTGGGAATTTTTTAAGTCCTTTCATTGCAATGAAGTTCTAAGTCTACCAGAAAAAAATCCTTGCATACTGTGGTTGTTTCTGTGTACAAAGTTCTCCTTGTTCTGCTCCTTTCACTCAGCATCAGATCATATAAGTCTTTCCAGGCCCGTCTGAAGTCTTTCTGTTCATCACTTCTTATAGCACAGTAGTATTCCATTACATTCATGTACCACAGTTTATTCAGCTATTCCCCAATTGATGGGCATCCCCTAGATTTCCAGGTTTGGGCCACCACAAAGAGTGCTGCTTTAAATATTTTTGTACTTGTGAGAACCTTTCCCATTTTTATGATCTCTTGGGGATATAGTCCTAGAAGTGATATTGCTGGGTCAAAGGGTATGCACCTTTTTGTAGCCCTTTCAGCATAGTTCCAAATTGCTCTCCAGAACAACTGGATCAGCTTGCAGATCCACCAACAATGAATTAGTGTTCCAACTCTCTCACATCTTCTCCAACATTCATCATCATCCTGTTTTGTCATGTTAGCCAATCTGATAGTTGTGATGTGGTATCTCAGAGTTGTTTTGATTTGCATTTCTCTAATCAAGTGATTTAGAGCATTTTTTCATATGACTATAGATAGTTTTGATTTTTTCCTCTGAAAACTGCCTATTCATATCCTTTCACCATTTATCAATTGTGGAATGACTTGTATTCCTGTAAATTTGACTGATTTCTCTATATATTTTAGAAATGAGTCCTTTATCACAGATACTAGTTGCAAAAATTCTTTCTCAGTTTTCTGTTTCCTTCCTGATCTTGGTTGCAATGGGTTTGTTTGTGCAAAACTTTTCATTTTAATGTAATCAAAATTATCCACTTTGCACTTCATAATGTTTTCTATCTCTTGTTTAGTTAAAAATTCTTCTCTTCTACATAAATCTGATAAATACACTGTTCCTTGTTCCACTAATTTATTTATAGTATCAGTCTTTATGCTTCAATCATGTACCTATTTGGACATTATTCTTGTGTATGTTGGTTCCTTGTGTTTATTAAACAGTAGATTCCAATATTCATTGACTACTGTGTATTGAGTACCTAGTGTATTCCATTTGTCTACCCTTCTATTTCTTAGCCAATACCAAGTGGTTTTGATAATTGCTGCTTTATAATACAATTTGAGATTTCATAGAGCTCGGCCACCTTCTCTGGCATTTCTTTTCATTACTTCCTTTGATATTCTGGACGGTGTTTTCCAGATGAATTTTGATATTATTTTTTCCACCTCTAGAAATTAATTATCTCATAGTTTGACTGGTATGGCACTAAATAAGTAAATTAATTTAGGTAGAATTGTCATTTTTATTATATTGGATTGATCTACCCACAAGCAACTGATGTTTTTCCATTTACTTAGATCTGACTTTATTTGTGTGAAAAGTATTTTGTAATTGTAGTCATGTAGTTCCTGGATTTATTTTGACAGGTAGACTCCCAAATGTTTTATAGTGTCTATCCTAACTTTAAGTGGGATTTCTCTTTCTATCTCTTGCTGTTGGTCTTTGTTAGTAATATATAGAAATGCAGAAGATTTGTGTGAGTTTATTTTGTAACCTACAACTTTGCCAAAGTTGTTTATTATTTCAAGTATTTTTTACTTGAATCTCTGTAACTTTGTAAGTATGTCATCATATCTGCAAAGAGTGATGACTTGGTTTCTTCTTTGCTTATTCTAATTCATTCAATTTTTTTCCTTCTCTTATTGCTACAGCTAACATTTCTAGTACCATAATGAATAATAGTATTGATAATGGACATGCTTGCTTCACCCCTGATCTTATTGGAAATGCATCTAGCTTATCTCCACTGCATATTATACTGGCTGAAGGTTTTAGGTAGATACTACTTATTAATTTATGGAAAGTCCCATTTATTTCTATGTTCTCCAGCATTTTTAATAGGGATGAGTGTTGTAATTTGTCAAAAAAAAATTCTGCCTCTGTTGAGATAATCATGTGGTTTCTGTCAGATTTGTTATTGATATGATCAGTAATGCTTATAGTTTTCCCATTATTGAACCAAACTTGCATTCATGGTATGAATCCTACATGCTCATAAATGTATTATTCTCATGACAAGTTGCTGTATCCTTTTTGCTAAAATCTTATTTAAATTTTTTGCATTTTTATTGATTAGAGATATTCGTTGATTATTTTCTTTCTCTATTTTGTCTCTTCCTGGTTTAGGTATCAAAATCATATTTGTATCATAGAATTTGTATCAAAGAATTTGAGAGAACTCCTTATTCCCCAATTTTCCCAAATCGTCTATATAGCATGGGAATTAACTGTTCTTTAAATATTGAATAGAATTCACTTGCAAATCTTTCTGACCCTAGAGATTTTTTCTTAGAGAGTTCATTGATGGCTTGTTCAATTTCTTTTTCTGAGATGGGGTTATTTAAGTATTCAACTTCTTCTTCTGTTAATCTGGGCAATTTATATTTTTTTAAAAATAATCATCCATCTCAATTAGATTGTCTAATTTTGCGGCATAAATTTGGGCAAATTAATTTCTAATTATTGTTTTAATGGTCTCTTCATTGGAGATGAGTTCACTCCTTTCATTTTTGATGTTAGTTATTTGGTTTTCTTCTTTCTTTTTTTTAATCAAATTTACCAAAAGTTAATCAATTTTATTCATTTTTTTTTCATAAAACCATCTCTTAGGTGTACTTATTAGTTCAATAGTATTCTTAATTTCAATTTTATTAATCTCTCCTTTAGTTCTCAGTATTTTTACTTTGATGTTTCCTTGGGGATTTTCAGTTTCTTCTTTTTCTAGCTTTTTTAGCTGCATGCCCAATTCACTGATCTCCTCTTTCTCTATTTTATTCATGTAAGCATTCAAAGTTATAAAGCTTTCCCTAAGAACTGTTTTTGCAGTATCCCATAAAATTTGGTAGGTTTTCTCATTGTTGTCATTCTCTTGAATGCAGTTGTTGATTGTTTCTATGATTTGCTGTTTAATCTACTCCTTCTTTAAGGTTAGATTATTTAGTGTCCAACTAATATTTGGTCTATCTTTCCGTAGCCTTTTATGACATATATTTTTATTGCATCATGGTCTGAGAAGGATGCATTGACTATCTCTGCCTTTCTGCATTGGATTGTGAGGTTTTTATGCCCTAGTACATGGTCAATTTTTGTATGTGTGCCATGTACTAGGTATATTCCTTTCTATCCCCATTCAAGTTTCTCCAGAGATCTATCATATATACCTTATCTAGAGTTTTATTTACCTCCTTAATTTCTTTCTTGTTTATTTTAAGGTTAGATTTATCAAATTTAGAGAGGGGGAGGTAGAGATCCCCCACTAGCATAGTTTTGTTGTCTATTTCTTCCTGCAACTCCCTTAACTTCTATAAGAATTTGGATGCTATACCTCTTGGAACATATATGTTTAGTAATGATAATGCTTCATTGTTTGTGGTACCTTTCATCAGGATATAATTTCCTTCCTTATCTCTTTTGATTAGATCTATTTCTGCTTTTGCTTTGTCTGAGATTCAAATAGCTACCACTACTTTTCTTACATCAGCTGAAGCACAATATATTCTTCTCCAACCTTTCACCTTTACCCTGTGTGTATCCCCCCTTTTCAAATGTGTTGCTTGTAAACAACATATTGTTAGATTATGGTCTTCAATCCATTCTGCTATAAGTCTCTGTTTTATCAGAGAGCTCATCCCATTCTCATTCACAGTTATGATTACTATCTGTGCCTCTCCCTGCATCCTTTTTTCCTCCATTTGTGCTTTAAATTGTCCCTTCTCCCTTCCCCTCCACAATAGAGTTTTAATTTTTGGAATCACTTCCTGCAGTTTTCTCTCTGTTCTTTTGGCCCCCCTCCATTTTACTCCCCTTTACCCTTATTACTTCTTACCTCCCTTTTAGCCTTCCCTCACCTTTCTTTCTCCCTTCCCCTCCTATTGCCTCTAGAGTTATTTAGGTTTATATACTTAATTAAGTTTGGTGTTCCTTCCTTGAACCAAGTCAGATGAGAATTTCTCTCAAAGAGTGCTCATCTCTCTCCCCTCTTCTCTCTACTGTAGTATAATTTTGTACTTCTTCCTGTGATGTAATGTACCATTTTCTGCTTCTTCCTTTTCACATCTCCTGTTACAATCCCTTTGCATTCTTAAATCACATTTTTATCATCACATTATTTATTTTATACCCAATCCCTCTATCTATGTGTATCCCTTTCATATTTCATAATAGATATACAATTCTCAAGAATAACAAGTATCATCTTCTCTTATAGGGAGGTAAATGGTTTGTTATTGAAACTAGATTTTATTTTCTCCTGTCTGCCTGTTTATCCCTCTCTTGAGACCTGCATTTGAAGATCAAATTTTCTGTTGAGTTCTGTTCTTTTTACAGAAAGTTCTGGAAATCCCTCATTTCATCGAATGCCCATCTCCTTGCCTGAAATGTTGTGCTGAACTTTGCTGAGTAATTGATCCTTGGTTGTAGTCTCAGCTCCTTTGTCTTATGGAATATCATATTCCAATTCCTTCAATCTTTTAATATAAAAGCTGCAAGGTCCTGTGTGATCCTGGCTGTAACTCCTCAATATTTGAATGGTTTCTTTCTGCCTGCCTGTAGTAGTTTCTCCTTCACTTGAAAGTTCTGGAATTTGGCAACAACATACCTTGGTGTTTTCAATTTGGGATCCCTTTCAGGAGGTGAACAGTGGATTCTTTCAATGACCATTTTACCCTCTGGATCTTGGACTTTGGGGCTGTTTTCCTTGATGATTTCTTGGAAGATATTGTCTCTGTTTTTTCATTGTGGCTTTCTGGTAGGCCAATAATTCTTAAATTTTCTCTCCTGGATCTATTTTCCAGTTCAGGTGTTTTTCCAATTAGATATTTTACATTTTCTTCTATCTTTTCATTCTTTCGATTTGGTTTGACTGATTCTTGACATTTCATAGAGTCATTAGCTTCTACTTGCCCAATTCTAATTTTTGTAAAATTGTTTTCTTCAGTTAACTTTTGCATCTCCTTTTCTATCTGTCCATTTATTCCTTTTAAGGAATTATTTTCTACAGTCAATTTTTGTACTTCATTTTCCATTTGTCCAATTTTCCCATTTAGGTTGTGTGCTTCCTTTTCCATTTATTCAATTTTCCTTTTAAAGAGTTATTCTCTTCAGTAAATTCTTTTTTTCATATTTTTTAAAATCATTGGCCAGTTTTTCTTCTTTTTCTCTAATTTGGCTTTTAAAATTCTTCTTCAGCTTTTCCAAGAGTGCTCTTTGCACATGTGAACAGTTCATAGTCACTTCTAAAGTTTCAGATGGGAATACAAACTCAATACTGACCTCTTTGGTATTTGTCATTTGGTCCTTGTCCCCATAGAATGATTTTATGGTATTTTCCTTCTTGATTTGCTTCTTACTCATGATGGTGACACTTTGTGTATTGTGGCCTCTGGTTCTTTTAGCCAGCAGCTAAAGAACCTGGTGCTGAACTGGCTGGTGTGAGAAAGCAGGGGCCCAGTGAATTATTTTTTGTGTGTTTCCCTAGATTAGCCCTGGAGCTAGCTTGTTAAGTGTCATGGAGGAGTGGTCTGGTCAAAAGAGATCTCCTTAGCTGAGCTAGAGCAAAGACAAACTCAGTAGTTGGTGATCTTGGCTGCCCTAGTGTCTTCCCTTTTCTCCTGGAGTGCTGAGGCAAGCCTAGGATCCTGGTATTTATGGTGGCAAGGCTCCACCCCCTGGGGCTCTAGATCTCCTCCTGGTTTGCTGAGGTGGGGCTATCTGGGACAGCTCTGTCCTCCACCACAGTAAGAATAATCCTCCTTAGCAATTTTCCTAGCCTCACATGTTACAAGACTGTTTGCCCCTTCTGTTGATCCCAGTATTTCAGGATTTTTCTGGGGAAATATTTTATAGTTTTGTCAATGTCAACAAGGGTAGGGGGAGAGAGCATTTACCAATCGCTCTGCCATTTTGGCTCCCAGAAGTTCAAGTAGGTGATTTATAGGCATTTAATCTGCGGACTGATCATGTCAGGAGCAGCTGATGCAGATACCTGAGCCTTCTTCTGAGGCTCTTACTTGCTCTGAGCTGCTGGAGTCCCACCCTCAGCTTCTATTCCCCTATGCTGCTGCTGCCTCAGACTGCCCCAGGGCTTTCCTGCTCAACTCTGTAGTGGCAGGAGCACACTGTGCTTTTGTGTTGTGTACTCCTCTACCCCTGGTAACAGATCCTTCCCATCCACCTTTCAGTCTATCCTGGTCTGTTAATCTGTCTCCTATTGGATTCTGTACCTCCAAAATTTGCTCATATTCTCTTTTTAGAGTTATCTGAAGGAGTTTGTCTAAGAGCTTAGATGAGTAGTTGCTCTCACTCTACCATCTTGGCACTACTCCTTGAGGATTTTCTTTAAAATAGATGAGTATAGTCTGAATCAGTGTCAAAGCAGTTCTAAAAAAAATTAAGAATTTTTTCTTATAGCAACATGATTAATGTCAAAATGTGTTTAGTAAGAATGTATATGTAGAACCCATATAAGATTACATGCGGTCTCAGGGTGGGAGGAGGAGAAAATCTAAGACTTATGGAAGTGATTGTAAAAAACTTAAAACAAATTTATAGAAAAAAAAATTTAAGAAAAATTTTTTTTCCTTGTGCTTAATATTTTAGTTTCTTACTTCCCTTATCCTAGCCTGAATACTGATTCTTCTGCATGGTCAGTTTTCCAAAATCCAGAACTAGATGATATATGAATGAATGAAAAAAAAATTAAGCATGTTTTATGTGCCACACATTGGGCTATTAAGTACTGGGAAGGCATACAGTGAAAACAAAACAGCTATGTTCTAATTAGGATACAGCTGAGTGTAATTACCATTTCTTTCACTCTGGTAACTATACTTCTATAATCCTAAAATTTACTTAGCATTATAACTACCCTTACTGTTCTGTTCACTCAGATTGACCCTTACATCTTTTAAACACAAACAATTTTTCTAATAATGTATTCCCTATACTTTAGGTCTAGAATTGACTTTTTAAAACGATGTGCAGGATTTTACTTTGCCACCTATTCAGTTTTATGTTATTTGCTTCTTTCTATTACACTAGCTTTTGAAAAACCTGATTCTGTAATCCAGTATGTACGTAATCCATATCAGCTTCATGACATCACCATACTTGATAAGCCTGTCATCTATGCCTTTAGCCAAGTCAGTAATAACAAGTTTAAATAGTACAGAGCCAAAGAAAGACTTGTGTGACTCCCATGAAGATATCAGTACAGGAAAAACTCTTACTAATTTAAAATTATTCTATAAAACATACTTTACATCATGTGCCAATATAAAAGTAAATTAATTCCATCATGAATTAAATGCTCTGAAATTCTGTCTGTGCTAAAAGTGATGGAATTATTTTTTTAATATTTTCCAATAAGAAAATTTCTTTGTTTAATAATTTCAGACTAGAATTTCCAGAAAGGCACTTCAGTAGTCTAAATAAATGGAACAAGCAGTTTGTCTCTATATACCAGTGTTATACAAATAGATTTAAACTATAGATATATTAACATAATTTAGTATGTTAAGCTTCATAGTGAAAATGATAGAACATAATGTATTAATAACACCAAATTTGGGCCTGATTTTTGTGAAATTAATCCTGCATAGAAATTTTTTTGTTTGAGTCCACTCTCTCCAAAGATTAAGGAGACAGTGTCCTCCTTGGAAGGACATGTTTTTACTTCTGTTATTTCTGTGTCTTTGAAGTAAATTTCTCTTTGCAAAAACTCAATGATGCCTAGTAGTTAATTGGAACTAGAGTGTTAGTAGTTAGTGGTTAAAAGTGCATGGATCCCACAAAAATGTCTGCTTAAGCTAATAGCATGAAGTCAGTGCTCTGAATTCCATCAACCAATGAAATAGGCTCATTTTTATCATGTGTTTATCAGACCAGAAACAGTTATCAAGCTTTCATCTATGCTTCTAATCTCTCCTAGGCACTTTTATTATACATCAAAATAACTTTTTGAGAAGGAGCAGTCTTTCCACATTCTTTCCCATCTTCCCATGGGGAATCAGCCAAGCACTCTATTGCCTGCTCATAATGACTAGGGTCATTGGCCAAGCTACCATTTTATACACGCACACACACACACACACACACGTGTATATATGCATACACATATGATATAAATTGATATATAAATGTAAATATAGGTATAGGTAAATAATATAAGTGTAGATATTGTTAAATATAGTAATGCTCAGGAAATAATAAGTGCTGAATAAATTTTTATTAAATGACCTTAGGAGATCAAACTGAATACTGACTGAAAGGAATAAGTGAGGATGTGAAGTAATTTCATTCACTAACGCAGACTAACAGTTCACCTGTAACTTATAGTCATAGAGAGTTGCCTAGGCAGCTAAGAAATTAATCCACTTATTTACCTGATGTTACATAGTTAAGATATATGTTAAAGGCAAGACTTGAACCCAGGTATTGTGGCTAGTCTTCATTTTACTCTGCTATATTGAGTTTGTGCTAATGTAAAAGAGCTAATTAATGTTCACTATTCTCTCTAATTCAAACTCAGTCCAGATCTTTTTGTTTTGTTCTCCTTCCTAATGGAATTGTTGTGGTTTCATGATGTATTGTGGTGGAACCATCTCCAAGAATTCAGAGTCAGACGACCTCTAATCCAAGTACAGGCATTTATTGAGATGGACACCTCTCTCAAAGTGGGCTAAGTTCAAAGAGGAACCAACAACTTCAGTGAAATCAAGATAGGTTTTTATAGGGCAAAGATGCAATTACATAACAGAAATCATGAATATTAAAAAGGCAAAGGGGTTGTTAAGGGATGAGATAATAGGGGAGGGCTTCTATCCACAGTGGAACTGCATGTGCAGTTACCCACAATGCATACAGAAATACCCATGAGGGGGTACATATGTATGATAATGATATTATAATAACCTTATGTCATAAATTTATCCTAGGTCAGTTCTTTACCATTACCACACAGGTGCCTACTTAGGGAAAGTCCCTTCTGTTGTTTTGGGGCCTATATCCTGCTCTACATCCTGGTGGTACTGTCTTCTGATTGGCTAGCTATTGTAGTCCTGTCTCATCAAAATGGATGATGTAGTTGAGCTTGAGTGCATAGACACACCTGTTTCTGTGGGATATTTGAAGAATGTATCCGGGGGAGGTGGCTAGCTAGAGGCAGTGTCTGAGATTCCATCATATGAATATGCCTGCTGTCCTGTCAGAACAATCAGTTCATGGACAAACCTGTTATTCTAGTGAGCAGTGAGGCATATATGAGGAAGTTAGGCCATTGAGTATGTGGGGGGCTGGAGTGGCTAGGGAGGGGCAGTGGGCCTGCTGTTCAGTGGGGCCTCTAAGGAAGTTAGAATATTGGGCCTGGGGGAAGTTTTATTAGGATACCATCACAATGAATATTTAAGTTTACCAATTCAATCACAAAATTCATGATGTATATAATATGTTAAACTTCATAGCGAAAGTGATAGAACATGATCTATTAATAATGCCAAATTTGGGCCTGACTTTTGTGAAATGAATCCTGCATAGAAATTTTATTGTTTGAGTCCACTCTCCCCAAAGATTAAGGGGAGAGTGTCCCCCTTGGAAATAAATGTTTTTACTTCTGTTATTTCTGTGTCTTTGAAGTAAATTTCTCTTTGCAAAAGCTCAATGATGTCTAGTAGTTAATTGAAACTGCAGTGTTAGTAGTTGGTGGCTAAAAGTGCATAGACCTTCATGTCTCAGTGGGTGTTTTGGTTTAAAACAAGTAGTAGACAGTCCTTAATATGGTCGGACATTAATATTTGAACACATACTTTCATTCCCTCTACAATATTTTTAAATGCTCAACACTGTATTATTAACAGCTGCTACTGAATTTGACCCCAAAATAATAGTCTTCAAAGTTAAGTAATTTCAATGACCATGCTAATCATTTTCTCAGGAAATTATTTTTTGTTTTGTTGTTTCTAGTGGAAAGCGGATCCAAACTGTGATTTTATTGGTTTGAGGGAACTCTTATTATTAAAACTCCTTCCATCAATGCACTTTGACAACTGTTTCTGATTTATAACCTTCTAGAGTCTCTCAGCTCTTCCTGACTCTGATACCAATCTTCTGTACTTTATGGCAAATTTCTACTTACAGAAAGCCTACTTACACAAAATAAGCTGATTTGGTCATACTATCATGGGCAGAGACAGGGTTACATAGAGGTCAATTCTGGAGAGAGACACAAATATTAGCAACAATTGATCATGAAGTGACTTCATATTTGGTGAAGTAGCTGTCAATAACAGTTGAAAGCTAGTGATAGAAGCAAAATTTGGACCTGAATGGCTAAGTTGAGTCAAAGAAGGTTATATAAGCCAGCCCTTCATCTCTATATTTATTATCTCTATCTATTTAATGAGGCATTTTGGTGAGTCCATTGAAGCATATTGGCAAGAACAGTCTACCCTTATTTTAAAAGTCCTTCTCATTTGGATTTCAGACTCTGTTAGTACAAATGCTTTTAATTTCTTCACCCTAAGTAATTTTAATTATAAGACTAGGTAGATAGGTAGATAGGTAGATAGATGGATGGATTGATGGATGGATGGATAGACAGACAGACAGACAGACAGACAGACAGATAGATAGATAGATAGATAGATAGATAGATAGATGATAGATAGATAGATAGATAGATACATAGATACATAGATAGATAGATAGATGGATGGATGGATAGATGGATAGATATATCTATATCTATGTAGATATAAATATGACAATAAATATAGTGCCTTCTATTTCTAAGGATAGCACCTCATTTTCATGTCCTTGGGGCAGACCCCTAATGTCTGAATCATCCCCTTTGGTGAAAGGCATTGGAGGGGCCAAGATAATTAAGACCTGAAAGAATTTATCCTTATGTATTTTTCCTGTGAGATGTGTGTGGGGTTAGGTGGGTACAAATGTATGTTCATGGGTGGGAATAGGTGTGAATGTGTTCATGGGCTTTTACGGTGTGTTTGTATTTATATTCAATAAAAGAAAAAATTCTGAACTAGAAGGAAAATCAAATATATAGATTTATTCAGGCTAGATATTAATTTCATTTCCCAAATATATCTCTCTAGGGAAAAAAAGTGACATTTCTCATAAAACTGAGTTCACAATTTTTTCCTAAAATCTATTTTCTTCAAATATATATCTATGTGGAAGAAGTGTTAGATTTCTTATGTGAGACTTTGAAAAGGCAGATCTGAAACATTGAAAGGAAGCAGGTTTTCAATCAGTATGAGATCTTTCTAATGATCAAATGTCTAAAATTGAAAGAGTTTGGTAATGAATTCCCTGTCACTAGAGGTGTTAAACAGAGGTTGAATAACTACTTGAGTATGGGGAACAGAGGGGAAGGGGAGATGGTGGGAGTGGAATGGAGGTGTTACAGAAAGTATTCATGGTTTGGACACATCCTGACACTTTAATTTCAATCCTTCTTCCAATTATAAATTTCAGAAATTTCATATGCTTTCTTTCCTGTCAAAAAAAAAAAAAGAAAAAAAGAAAAGAAACAGCTAATGTCTATTTTATATACTTTTAGACCTAAACTCCATGCTCATATTATCTGCCAAATTTGTTAAGGTTCTCACTTCAGGACCTGATTTCAGAGTTCTATCAATTCTCTTTCAGATACAGAATTATAGGGACTTTTCAAAGAAAATGAATGAAGATAGAGCACTGGGCTAGTAGAATTTCATTGAATGAAATGGAGATAATTTTATAGTAATGAGATAGAAAGATTTTGAGTGAAGACTTGGAAGGATATAGGTGTGAAAGATAAATTTTGGCTCAATGTTAAGATATAAATCATTCAACAATGAATCCTAAAAAAAAATATTGTAATTTTGAACAATTAGCATGATACCCATAAATGTACAACTACACCTATGATTAGAATTAACTCTCATGGACCTAACTAGACTATATGGAAAAATGTCTCTGCAGTTCTTCCTGAATCAAACTACATTTAAAGAGTGAAAATAAGGTGAGAGACTTCTAGGAGCCAAGATGGTGGAGTAAAGCAGTAAATCACCATAACTGTCCCATATTTAACTCCAAAGATACTGCTCCCAAACAAATCATGGAATAGCAGAACCAGCAAAAAGATGGGGTGAAACAATTTGTTTTATCCAAGAAACCTGGAATATCAACAAAAAATAAAAGAGTAATTCTGCTCAGAAAAGCGAGCATTCCAATAAGCCCACGGCAAACCCCAAATCAGCAAACCAAAAGGAGATCCTGAACCCCGGTGAAGTGAAGCAGGCAAAAGCCAACACCAGGACCCCCAGCGAGCCTCAGCATAGCCATCAGAATGGGCAGACTCCAAGTGTTTTCCCATAGCCCCAGACAAACAAGCAGCCTCCAGTGGCCAGATGACCACATGCTTCCCTGTAGCCCCAAAGAAACACAAAAACACCCTAGCTGCCTCAGTACACAGCAGAAACTTGGGTTAGGACCATGACTCAGAAGCACCAGATAGACTATTAGACAGCTATGGCTTCCAGCATCAGAGACCACTCCCCACTGATCCCCTCAGTACATTACCAGACATGAGGATCCCCCATGGGCCTCATAAGTGCAGCACCAGGTAAACAGCCAGGGCCTATAGACCCAGCAACAAGAAACCTGAGACAGTGCTCCTTCCAACTAGGAAGCAGAGCTCAAAATAGAAAATAAAAGGCCAAAAAGATGGACAAAAACAAAAGAAGAATATGACCATAGAAAGTTACCATAGTCACAGGGAAGCTCAAGACAATGACTAAGATGAGGACAATGATGTCAAAACTCCCATGGGAAAAACCACAAAGAAAAAGAGGAAGTGGTTTCAAACCCAGAAAGAATTCATGGAAGATTTCAAAAAGGAGCTTAAAAATCACCTCAGAGAGGTGGAAGAAAAATTGGGAAAAAAATGAGCGTGATAAAGCTAAACTTATATAGATGTTAATTATGCAAGCTACCACGAAGTAGTATGATTTGGTTTCTAAAGTTTATGAGAAACACAGAGAGACTCTAAGATATAGGAAGTTAAGTTACATATAAATGAGCATTTGTATAATGATTTAACATCTACAAATATTTGGAAATAGTATTTCATTTTTTTTTTTTACTCATAGCAACGCTGGGGCATAGATGTTATTATTATCCCCAGCTTCCAAATTAGGAAACAGAGGCAGGCAGTGGTTAAGTGATTTATCCAGGTCCACACAGCTAGTCCATGGATGAAGCCAGAACTGAGCTCAATGAGTCAATGAGGTCCAATCTTGTGACTGCTACCTTAATCCAAAAGCATTCTATCCTCTTTCCCCTTTCCCCACTCCCGCTGAGGGGAATATGGTTCAGTGGAAAAAGCATGTGCTTAGCCTCCAAAATACTAAGGTCCAGATATTAGTTCTGACAATTACTCGCTCTGGCCTTGAGAAATTCATTTCAGCTCACTTTTTCAATTTGCTTATCTGTAAAGTGATAGTAATAATACTTATGCTACCTATTTATTTGTTGGAGTTTTTCTTATTATTGTATTTTAGGAAAGTATTTAGAAACCTTAAAGTGCTGCTATGTGAATTATTGCTTCTCCCTTACTCAAACCTGATATATTTTCTAGCTGAAACTGAGAGGGTAAATGTCCGTTATGCACCCTTCCCCTCACCACATACACACATACACGTCATTCCCCAAAACTAGAAGGTAATGATGTATAGTCAGTAATCGTTATTTGACAATGATTGACAATGAAGGACGCTCTTTAAATATATAATTGGGAAAGAAAAAAGCAAAGCATTTATTAATTGTTCAGGATATAGACATTACCCAGGATGAAATGATAATTAGATGTTGGAATATAGCTACCTAAACTTAATCTGAAAATAATTAGAATGTAACTGGATTAATTCCTCACTTATATCCGCTACACACACACACACACACACACACACACACACACACACACACACACACACACACAAATTGAGAGGCAATATGATTTAGTAGTGAATAGAAAACTTCACTCAGAGTAAGAAAGACCTGCCTAAAATATACCAGTTATATAACCTGGAGCAAATCACTTAATCTCTCAGACATAACCTCTCTCTCCAAGTAGTTCACTAAGTCTATAAATTACAGGTCTTATTCTTTATTGGTAAGGAAGTTTCCTCACAGGGAGTTACCTGTCCCAGTGAAATTGTAAATTCATTCCTCCCTTACCCCTCCAAAAAAAGTCCAACAAATTAAGGAAAGTCTCCAGCATATTGGGTAGACCTCTATGATAGACTTATCAAGGGCATGGACAAAAGACAAAAAGTCATCTGCCCTGTTTAATTAGAGAGTATATATAGATTGGTGAGACTATAGGTCTGTTTGAGTATTTGAGGAAGAGTAACATTTCTATCTCTGATTACTAATGTATTGAACAAAAGCCATAAAATATAAAATACATTTCACTTGGAGTGATCTGCAAGAAAGCTGTTTTTGTCAAAAATGAATTTTCCTGAAATTGCCTTGCAGTTTCTTCATTGACCTTCCTAAGCTCCCCGACTGAAAATTACTTTTCTCTTCAAATGTTACACCGAACTTTTCTGTGTACACCTTTAAAGCACTTAGCTAAGGATTACATACTGCAGCCAGCTCTGTTGGTGTGCCATTTCCCTAGAACAAAAGTAGATAGAGCATGCTCATTATCCACTTCTTTAGAAAGAGGAAATTGATACTCTGAATATTAAGTGTATTACTTATAATCACATAT
Organism: Notamacropus eugenii; assembly: GCF_028372415.1. Taxonomy (NCBI): domain Eukaryota; kingdom Metazoa; phylum Chordata; class Mammalia; order Diprotodontia; family Macropodidae; genus Notamacropus; species Notamacropus eugenii. The sequence continues at coordinate 447,851,721 of NC_092873.1, forward strand.
CTATGAAGTGTCAGATATAAGATTCAAAACCAGGGCTTCTGATTCTAAGACTAATTCCATTCCAAAACATAATGATGTATCTTAGCTCATCTTTATCCATTATAGTCAGTGCTCTATATCTAGTAGCCCTTTAGCAAATATTTGTGGTATTATTTTAATTGTGCCCATCATGAAGTAAGATGAATTAATTAGGCAGTTGGGATAGGAACGGAGAATTCTCACAGAACAAATAAAAAAAATACCCACGCACAGAGATATCCCTATCTCTATCTATCTCATCTCTATATATTGGTGTGTATATATGCATATATACACACATGCCTGCAAATATGTGTATATGTTAACATACATGCTAATACATATCTGTGTGTATTTGCCATATATGCACATATAAATGATATGCATGTATATACAAATATATATATATTTATGTGTATTTTATTTTTATCACATAGGAAATATTTATTCTTTAAGAACCACATGGGTAAAATGGAATATATGGTAGTGAGTGAACTCATATATTTTGCCTGATTCTTTGTAGACTCTGAAACATTGTTTTTTTGTTTTTTTTGCTTAGAAAAACATATTTTTTGCTTTATGAAATTTCTAAATGTTGCAAAGTTTTCGGACACCAGAAAAGTATGGATTACTTTATATCTGGATCAGATATAAAGTCAAGTCCTCAGGCAAACTTAGATGTTTGATATAATATCAATTATTAGCTTCATAATAGAAACTGAATGTTCAATGGAAGAAAGGAAATGAGCATTTATTAACCACTTACTATCTTCCGAATACTGTGCTAAGCACATTACAATTAATATCTCATTTAAAACCTCAGCCATCCTGGGAAGTAGATATTATTACCTGAGAAAATGGAATCTCAGAAAACTGAAACAAACATAAGTCAAATGCTTACACAAGGAAGCAGAGACCTTGCCCAGAATAAACCAATAAACAAAAGCCAAAACAAAACCCTCCACTAAACAGTTCTTGATAACACACACTATATTGAATTCTAATGGGAAAATTCAAGGAAAACTCACAGTGAGTCATTTTTCCAGCCCAGGTAAGCATAGAGCAGACTTCAGATGTCTCTATGACAACTGGGAATGAGTTTTGGCCAAGCACTCTGTGTGGATTTCTCTAGTTTCCAGAGAGATGCTATACAATGGGGGAAGAGAAGATTCCAGATCCATATCAGAGCGCTGGTGTGAGGACAGGTACCATCTGGCAGCTTTGATGTTACCCATTTCTGGATGCCAGATCCAGGATGGACTGGAAAGGGATCTACTTCAACGGGTGTCATTCTCAGGTAGGAAGCTGCCATATGCTCTAGGCTGAAAGGAGAAAATTCAAAAGCAAACAGTGCATTGTAATTCTGACCCTGGTGGTGCAGCAGGGATATATTTTGAACTTCTAGCCCAATATGAAGTCTTAAGAGAAAAAAAAAAAACAGAACAGGAATTCCAGACCAAAGAGAAGTCTGCAGATCTGTCACTTAGAAAACCAGGAGAGTTTCCCAGCTGGCTGATAGTACTTAAATCTTGAAGTATCTATTGTAGCTCAGAGGCAAGACCAGATCAGAAACTTGCAGAGCTCAGAAAATAAGGCAATAAACCAACTTTAGCCTGGATCAGGCCATTTTGGGATCACTAAAACATTTCAGGTCCCCTGCCTGTACCTGTGATTCTGGAATAACACAACATTTAGAACCCCCAAGAAAGGAAAAACAGAATCAATCTAGACCTGCCCTTCAGAAGTACATAAAGTTTAACCTTAAAATCAAGTTTGAATTCAGGAAATAACTTGGAAGAATGTTAAATAAACAAAAAAATAAAAGGAATATGAACAGGAAAAAAATATGGTGACAGGGATACTTAAGAAACAACCCCAGAATAAAAGAATTGTTCCAAAATATCTACAAACAAAATCATAAAGATAAGATAGCTTGGACACAAATTCAGCTAAAATTCCTGGAAGATATGAAGCAATAGTTTTATTTTTGAGTTCATTTTTTTAAATAAAAGAAATGAGAGCACTAGAAGGGAAAAATTGGAAATAAAATGATAGAGATGGAATAAAAATTAGAAAGAAAATTAGCAGCTTGGCACAGGAAGCATTAAATTATTCCCTGGCACCAAAATCCCTGAAGATTCCAATAGTCCAAATAGAAGCTAATGAGTTCATGAAACAACAATAAATATTAAAACAATGTCAAAATAGAGGAACACATACAGTATGTCATTACAACAACAACAAATCTGACCTGGAAAACAAAAAAGGAGATAAAAACTTTAAGAATCATTGGATCACTTGAACACTATGAGAGAGAGAGAGAGAGAGAGAGAGAGAGAGAGAGAGAGAGAGAGAGAGAGAGAGAGGCAGACAGAAAGACAGAATGGGAGAGAAAGACTGAGACAAAAGCAGAGAGACAAGAGAAAGATGGAGAAAGAGGAAAGCAGGAAGGGAAGAAAGAATAAAGAAGGAAATAAAGAGAGAAAGATAGTTCTCTTAGATTCAGAAGGATCAAGTATACCATTAACTAAAGGGTAAATTGTGAATAGAAAGAATTCACCCATTACCTACTAAAAGAAACCCTGAATGAAGATATCCAGGAATATCATAGCCAAAATCTAGAGCATCTAAATCAAAGAAAAAATATTGCAAGCAGCCAGAAAGAAATAAATCAAGAACTAAGGAGCCACAATCAGTATCACATATAATTTAACAGTCTTTTCTGTTGGGGGTGGAAGCTCAATTCCATGTGGACAGTCTCGGGTGGGTAAAGGTGGGAACTTCTAAATCTTAGAGTTCTCATGAGGCCCCCCAGGAAACAGCAGGGAATCGAGGAGTGAGACCGAGCTATCTCGTGTATTTCCGCCTCTTCCCGTGAGAACGTGATGGGAGAGGCATCCCCACCCTCGAGACTGGCCTGGATCTGGGCACACCTATTGTTATCTAACAGGCACGGTATTCAGGTGCAAACTACGCGGCCAGAGAGCTTAATTAGGGTCAGGAAAGCCTGAAGGCGCTCTTAGCGCGAGAGGGGCCCTTACAGGACAGAAGGCGCCTCTTCCCTTTTCCTCTCTTCGCTCTTCCCTCCCCCCTCTCTCCCCACTTCCACTTCTGCTTTCATTCCCTCACTGTAAGATCTTTGCCTCCTTGGGAGATTTCTCTCTCCCTCCTAAGGAAGAGTTCCCCCTGCACATGTAACCGAGACCCTGAATAAAGCCTAACCCTTCTTCGACTCCGGAAAGTCTCTTCTCTCATACGTTTATCCGGTTTGGCCAGCTGAAGACCTACGATAGGTAAGGTAAGACTCGGGTAACCCTCAGGCCTCTAGGCCTGGCACTTTACCCTTAAGAAAAAGAGAATTCAGAATGTGATATTCCAGAAACCAAAGGATATAGGCATATACCAAGAGTCACTTACCTAACCAAATAGTACAGTCTTTCAGGGGGAAAAAATGAATGTTTAATGAGATAGAGTACTTCTCAGAATTCCTGATAGAAGAACCAAAGCTGTATAGAAACACTGAAGTTCTAACACAAGAATTAAAAGAAACTGTCAAAGGTAAACGTTAATGAACAATGATAAAGGGGGAAAACATGAATAAACTGCTTGTATTTTAATATAACGAGAAGATATATTTTTACATTGTCATCCTCAGAGTTCACTGAGGGATACTAATTAGACAAATCCTGGAAGTTATGATCTTAAGATCTTGAGAAGAATGGAAAGGAAGAGAAAAGAAGAATACATTGGGGGGGTGGGTGGCGAGGAAAGGAAGGTTAGCAAAAATTATCTCCCTTAGTCAAGGTACACAAGTAGAAGTCTTCACAAAGAAGGCAACAGGGGCTGGTTAAGAGGTTGGACCTTGAACCTCACTCTCATCTGAACTGGGCAAATAAGGGAAAAATACACATGGGAAAACACACCTACAACAGGAAAATGGGGAGGAAAAGGATGAAGAGAGAATTAGAGGGAGAGTAGAATAATGGTGAGATAAGTTATAAGTAAATCAATGTCCAAGAATATACACATGCATGCATGTGTGCCCATACACAAATACACACACACACACACAACAACAACAAAAACATTTATAGTTCTTTCTGAGGTGGCAAAGAATGATAATCTGAGGAGGGTACCCATCAACTGGGGAATGGCTGAACAAGTCTTGTTAAATAATCATCATGGAATACTATTTTTCTGTAAGAAATGATGAAGGGGATTGTTTTAGAGAAACTTTAGAAGGATTATATAAATTGATGCAGAGTGAATAGAGCCTGAAAAACAATGTAAACAGTGGTGACAATATAGTAAAGACAAGTAGCTTTGAAAGAATTACAAGCTCTGATCAACATATTAAGCCATAAATCCAGAGAATTAATGATAAAAGATACTACATACATCTTGATAGAAATGTGAAGGACTCAGAGTAGAATGAGATATACACACTTAATAAATAGGTAGATATAGATAGCTATAAGTATAGTTATCTATATATAATGTATGTAAATATCTCATTCTATCTCCCTATCTATAGCTATATATTGCCAATGTTGAAATGTGTTCTGTTTGACTATATATGTTTTCAAGAGGGCTTTTGTTTCTCTTTCATTCTCATTTGGAGGTAGAACAGGGAATAGAGTGAGAAAAAGAGAATGCAGATTTTTTTTTTTACTAATTTAAAAGATATACATGCACACACAATACAATACAATGAAACAAAACAAAATTCTTGTCCAGAGTTAGACAGCTAGCAAGTATTTGAGGTCACACTTGAACTCAGGTCTTCTTAGCTCTCAACCAGCTATACTATCCTTTGTACCATCTTGCTGCTTCCTGGTACTTTAATGCCCAAATTAATATATGTCTTCATATATGTGTGTGTATATGTATGTATGTATGCATTCACATATAAATAGAAAAATCAATCACTTAATTTGCATATGCATATATACACACACATACATAGGATTTAAGTATTTAAGCTTCTGCTTGGGTATTTATCCTTCTCAGAATAGACTGAATTAATTTCTTTATTGACTGATTTTATATATGTGTGTATATTTATGCATGTATGTATATACATATACATGTATTAATATATGTCTTGTATATCATATGTATATATGTGTATATGAATAGATGTTTATGTGTGTATACGTGTATGCCTATCTATTGATCGATTGATCAATCTATCTATCCGATATACACACACATATATAATTCCAGGAAGGTCAACTATTCAAACTGAAGTTTAAATACTTTGGTCACATGAGAAAAAACAAGACTTGTTGGAAAAGACCCTGATGTTGGAAGAAATTGAAGATAAAGGGAAAAGGAACAACAGAAGATGAGATGGATAGATAGTTTCACCATAACAATAAGCATGAACTTGGGCAGACTTTGAGAGACAGTGGAAGATATATGGGTCAGGGATGTGATAATCCATGGGGTGACAAAGAATGGGATATGACTGAACGACGAAACAACATACACACAGAGATATTTGCATAAGGTACATATGTATGAGAGAAATTAACTAATTTTCCATTTTGGTTAAGTATGCTCTATCAAGAATCAAATCCATTGTTTCATTTTTATTATTTGGTTTTCTTATTCACGTCTTAAGCAGAGAGTAAAGAGGCAAAGAGAATAATTTTTAAGCTCTGTGTTTCTGATATACTAGCTCTTAACATATTCAAGGGAATGATGATTCTCTCTCAGTGTATCTATACATAAATACATACACATACAAAATAATACATACTTGATTATAATAATACACAATACATTTGTGTATTATATACGCACAAATATATGTACACATACATGTACATATGCATAAATGTATATATTAATATAATAAACATTATTTTACAGAATATATATAAGTGAGAATGTAATCTTCGACATAATTTAAGGCAAATCCTAAATCACACCAACAGAACTCAGCATTCCCAAAACTTGTTTCCCATCCAAATTCAGAACTAGTTCGATTCACTTACAGTGTCAGTCACATCCCTTAAAGTGATTTTAAACTAGTTTGCTAATCTTATTGTGAAGTTAAATCAAGGACTTGGAGCTACTTGGGTATCACATTTGCATGTCATCTGAGCAGAATCAATCAATTTCGATGATATTCCATACTATCCCCAAGATACACAGCAGTATTCTTCACTTTGCTGCTCTGACAACTGATGAAAGGGAGAAGTCTTTCCAGAAATACCGCATCCTTATTGCACCAAAACCCTGCCTTGGCTGATTAGCATTCCCAGATCTGCTGCAAGAGCCAGAAAAGAAGTGTCCGTGATTTGAATTTTGTCTCCAACTTTCTGCAGATTTTACTGAGTGAAGAAATCAGAAGCAAAGAAATGACAGAGCACTAAGGGAATCCAGCAAAAGGCAAAGCAGGACTGACTGGCCTGAGGCCAGATTTTAAAGTGTCAGATGTTTGCCTTCCTCATTCCTACTCTAGTTGACATTTATAGCAAACATTCACTGTCCGTCGAAGTCTCAAACAACCTCACAATGCTTTCTAGTTATTCACTCCTTCTGCCTTCCCTGCTTGGACAGTTCATCATGATCATCATGATCATCACCATCACCATCATCACCACCACCACCACAACCACCATCATCTCCATCTCCATCATCTGCATCATCATCAATTATTGTCATTATCAGATGACAGGTTTAGAACTGGTAGGAGACTTAGAAGTCATTATAGTAATATATATATATATATGTATATAACTTCAAAAAGCGGTGGCCTCCAGGCCACTAGCCTTTCTTATGGCCATCATCCAGAAAAACGGCCTTTGCCTGGATAAGATACCATTATCTCTCCTACCACTAACACCAGTTGTTACCACCAGGCATCTAAGCCAGTATAAGCAAAGGATCAGTATACCCTGAAGGAGATACAGGAGTTAGTATGACCCAGGGATGCCAAACTATTGCCTTAACTTCTTACCTCCCTCTGCTCAAACCCCAGTAAAGGCAGACTAAGACATGCACTAAAGATCCAAGAAATAGAAACACATCACAGAAAACCAGCCCTGCTTTCTGTTTTAGCCCTTCTGTTTAGCTAGGGTCCAGACAAGGAACCTTCATGGAACACAGATCTGGCACGAATCTCTTCTAGTATGGTAGCCACAGCTGCTGAAGACAAAGAAAAGTGTTCTCACCACTAAATTCTTGGCTCTCTTGTTAAATGTCTCTACATCAGAAATTGATAAGATTTTTATCAATGGAAATAATACTACAGAAGATTAATTTACTTTTACCTTTTCTTAAACTTCATCCATCTTGCCCTCCCTGCAGTCTTTGGTGCTATTGATCACCACTTCTTTCTAAACATTCATTCTTATCTAGTTTTGCTTGACAATATGCTCTCCTGCTCTTCCTCCTATCTATCTAACATCCTTTTCAATTTCCTTTGTGGGATTTCCATCCATGCCATCTAATCATGAATTCTCATGGCTTCAGTTATCATCTCTATCAAATGATTCCCACATTTACATTTTCAGTCATAATCTCTTTCCTGACATTTATTTATATGTCATCAATTGCCTTTGGAATATCTTCAAGTAGAAGTCTTGTAGGGATTTCAAGCCCAACATGCCTAAAACAGGAATCTTAATCTCCCTCCAAATTCTTTTTCCCAAATCTCCTCGTTACTATTGAGGTATCACCATCCTCTCAGACACACAGCCTAGAAGCTTTGGTATCATCCTCTACTGCTCTCTCAGACTCAACTCATATATCAAATCAATTTTCTAATAATTTTATTGCTATTTTCAAGAAATCTCTCCTGTCAGTCACTCTTCCTACACTCACACAGCAGCCACCACTCTAGTATGGGTCCTCATTTCTTCCAATGGACTATTGTAATTGCATTCTATTTAATCTTTCTGCTCTAAGTTTCACTGCATTTCAACCCATGTATCTTCTACTAAACTGCCTTTGTAATTTTCTTAAAATAAAAGTCAGTCCCTTGTCTTGTCCAAACTCAGTAAGCTCTGGAGACTTCCTATCTCCTTAGGATCAAATGTAAAGTCCTCTGTTTGACAATTAAAATCTTTTCACCCTGGCTTGCTTACCTTTCCAATCTTCATGTACTTTATTCCTCTGTCTAAGCCCTATATTCCAGCTGCACTGGATTATTTGCAGTTCCCCAAACATGACATTCTCTCTCCTACATTCTTCAGTCATATCTGACTCTTCATGAACCCATTTGGGGTTTTCTTGGCAAAAATACTAGACTGGTTTGCCATTTACTTCTTCAATTCATTTTGTAAATGAGGAAACTGAGGTAAACAGTTAAGTGACTTGCCCAACATCATACAGCTAGTGTATGAGACTGGATTTGAACTCACAAATACGAGTCTTCCTAACTCTAGGTCTTGTACTCTACTCCCTGTGCCACCTAGCTACCCTCCTGACTCAGTGCTTTTGCCCTGACTGTCATATCCCTGCTTCGTTCCAGCATTAGTTTCAATCCCACCTCTGATCTCCCTAGCTATTAGTGCCCTCCCTCTGATATTACCCTTCATCTAGTCTGTATATATCTTGTGTGTACATAGTTATTTCTGTTGCCTCCTTTGTTAGAATGTGAGCTTCTGAGGTCAAGGATAATGTTTTTACTTTTCTTGTATGCCCTTTACTTAGCACAGTACAAAAAGCATAGTGATTACTTAATACGTGCTTGTTGATTGATTGATCTGCTAAGTCACTGACCCTAAAGAATGCTTGGAAATTTGATATGACTTGCAATTCAATTTTTCTATAAGTGTCATCTTCCCCAACTAAAATGTTAGCCCTTGAGAGCTTAAATTTGTAAATCATGCCCTTAGCACAGCATTTGCACACAGTAAGTGATTCATGCATTCTTTTTTTCAATTATTCAACTATTCTAACTTTCTTATTTGACAAATGAGACTCATAAATATTCAATGATTTTCCCAAGGTCACATAGGTACTGTGTGCAAGCATTAGAATTTGAATCCAAATCTCCCTGGCTCTACATCCATTACTCTAATATGAAAAGGTGCTTCTTCATCAGTACAGTAACCATTCACATTGATATAGAGCTTTAAGGTGTACATGACTTTCTTCACAGCAAAATTTTGAAGTATTTATTGGAATTTTTCTTGTCCTCTTTTATGCATGATGCAACCTAGATCCAGAGAGGACTATGATTATATTTCCAAGGTAGAATTCAAACTTGAGCTCTTGCCTCCAAGAATACTTCTTTCCTGTCTCCTTATTTTTCAAAGCCTGTTTCGTATAGCATCACCTGATTATAGATAGCTAACGTGATAGAATAAACCATTGCTAATGTAAGAATGCATGACATTTGTTTAACTTTCCCCAATAACATTTTTTAAAAATTTATTTTAAAGGGGGCTTCTAGAGACACAGTTTTTCCATCAGTATAATTATTCTAAATGGTGAGATTTTTAGGATCAGTCAGGAAATACTTTGAGGCAGGTACTTCTAGCATCTTCCTGTCTTCAAGCTCAGCCCCAGATCATGGAAGAAGAGAGAAGAAAGTGAAAGCTGTGGTTTTGGGAAGATGGCAGAGTGGGTCAGAAAATTCAAAACTGTAGATTCTCCCCACAAAGAAGGCAAAATAGCACCTCAGAGTGAATATAGAGAACTAAAAGTAAAAAAAAAAAGTTGGAGAAGAACAGTGACCCTCCTGAGAAGACAGGAGAATATCTGAAGAAAAATTCCAGGACCAGGATTTGGTCTCTGTGAAATATAAACATCTCTAGTTGAGGCACTTTGAAACAACAAGTGGTGAGCTTCCACTCACACACAGGAATTTTCAACTCTTGGACAGTGTGTTTAGTCAAGCATCTGAGGAGGGGAGGATTAAGGGAACCTCTGTTGAAAAGTGGCACCAGATGCAGAAGTGCTGCTGAGAAGTGGCCCTGGGTGAGATGGAATGAGCATATGCCCTGTGAGTGCAGAAGCAATGGAGTGAAGACACCACTGGCTGTGGGCACTAACAGGAGAGTGGAGTTCTAGGTTTCAGTTCCATGTCAGAGGGGAGAAGTGAAGAAGGATCTGAGGCCAGAGGCAGCATCTCCCATACCCCAAAACAAGAAGTGATTTCAATGATAAGTTGTTACAAATTTTTTTAAAAAAATGAGCAGGCAAAGGAGAAAGAACCCAACTATAGACAGTTATTATGGGAATAGAAAATACCAGGGGTCATCTTCAGAGGAGGATACTGAAGAAAACAAAAGTCTTTACTATCCCAAACAGTAATGTCAAATGGTCACCTGCCCCAAAAGAATTCATAGAACTTTAAAAAGACTTTAAGAATCAAATGAGAGAGATTGAGGAAAAATTTAAAAATTAAGAACAGTTCAAGAAAAAAACAAGAAGATTATGAAAAGAAAGTCAACAACTGGAAATGGAGATCTAGAAACTTAAGGAAGAAAATGACTTCTTTTTGAAAATTAGAATTGGGCAAGGGGAATAAAACAAAATATAAAAAATGAAAAAAAGGAAGAGAATGTGGATCTTCTCATAACAAAAATGTCTGAACTCAAGAACAGATGAAGAAGAGAAAACATAAGATAACCAGACTGCCTGAAAAGTACAATAAAAAAGTATCTTGATATAATAAGACAAGAATTAATTAAATAGAATTGTTCTGAAGTGTTAGAACAAGAGGGAAAAGATAGAAAAAATAGAAAAAAAATCCACTGATCACAACGAGGAAAACCTCCAGGAATATAGTTTCATTCAGAAACCTCCAGCTGAAGTAAAAATATAAGCAACAAGAAAATTCGAATATCGTGGATTCACAATGAGAATTACACAAGTCTTAGCAGTGGCGATATTAAAAGATTACACATCCTAGAACATTATATATGAGAAAGCAAAAGAAGTAGACTTGTGGCTCAAAGTATCACACCCAGCAAAGATAATCACCGTCCTGAATGACAGAAAAGGTGATTCCGTGAATTGCCAGACTTTCGGGATTTTGTTGTAAAAACAACAACAATAACACTAATTTTAATAGAAAATTTGATGCACAAGATCCAATAGCAATACAATGTACACATCAAAGACTAATTACAAGGGACTCAGCAAGGAGAGACTAGTCACTTTTTACATGAGGAAATATAAAAACTATGCCTAAGACTGCTTTTAGTAATTGTGTAGTTTGAAATAAAGATTGTGGTGGACCTGAGTGTAATATGATTCTAAAAAGTAAAATCATTTATAAAAAGGAAAAAAGGAGTAATTATACAAATGAAGTGCAAGAGGAAGAATTGACACAGAAGAATTAAATGGAGGAGGAGGGCCCTGCTCTCACTGGGGATGAATAAGATGGAACAAAACATATATATCTAGAAGCATATAAAAGTTTTCTAAAATCAGAAAGAGTTAAAAAGCTAAGAGGATAGGGAGTGGGGAAAGAATAAGAAAGGGATTTTTAGAGGGAACTTTACTCACTGATGTGGATTAAAGAGGTAACAATATATACATTTGTAAGAGAATAAAAGTCTTCTAAATTTATAAAAAAATGAGGATGAAGGAGTAGAATAAGGGGATAGAGAAGGTTAAAGGGCATGGGATAAAAATGGAATAACACTCCCATTTGTGTGTACACATATGTACATATGCATGCATACATATATAAATGTACATATATGTATGTGTATACACACACATATATATGGCTATAAAAGTCTTCTAAATTCAGATAGAAGAGGGTAAGGGGAGAGGTTGGAGGGGAGAGATTAAGGGAGGGATCTTTTGAAGGTAAGCTTATATATGTGCATGTGTGTGTGTGTGTGCATATGTGTGTGTGTGTGTGTGTGTGTGTGTGTGTGTGTGTGTGTGTAGCTTAATTGTAGCCTTCTTGGGAGAGTTGGGGAGGAAGCAGAAAAAAGAGCAAAAAGTGCACAGCAGAGAACAAAAGAAAACTTAAAAGAAAGTTAAGAAAAAATGGACTGCCCTGAACACAGTGTGCCATATTTATTATATAGGCTTTCCTGAAATGGAAACTTAGTGCTTTATATTGTGAATTCTATCGCACATTCTGCTATGCATATGGGAATTTTTTTTTACTCTTCTTATTTTGTCTTTAAATTTAGTATTTAAGTTTAAAACTAATAAAAAAGTAAAATAAATAAAAATTGTAAAAAAGAACAAAGGGAACATGGCATCACAGGTAACATATGGACAAAGTTGGAGGAATGTCTATGCAGCACTGGGGAACTAGTGTTTGCTAAGCTTTCAGAGACTAAAGGTTCATTCCTTGTGTCAAATTCAATATTGAATCATTCTAACATTTTTCTTCATTAACATTTTGTGACTTAAACATATTGCTGAGAGCCTCAGAGAAATGATACCCTATGACTTTCCTGATTATTGACATATAATCCTAATATGAACATGAAAGCTACCTTATGAGAAATGGATAGAAAACACAGCTCTTGGGAATTCAGTGTTATACTCTCTACATTTATGATGCTTAGAGCAGTGGGTTGAATTAAACAAACAAATAATAAACAATTAAATTATTCAACCTAGTTATTTGACATTGCCTAAGGATGTTCCTTTGCCTTTTGACTCCTGTTCCATCTCAAAAAATTTGGTTTTTACTTTTCTGATTTTGAATAACACAATTTAAGTAAAAGGTTGAGAATGTAGATGGGCCACAATTTGCGTACTGGAGGAAGTACCAGTATTCATGACCACACAGAATACATTCTAGATCTTTTAGAGAGCATTGATCTCTAAATGGTCCAGTGGATAAAACCCTGGGCCTGGAGTCAGGAAAAAGCGAATTTAGATTCTTAATACTAATGTGACCTTCATCAAGTCACTTAACATCTGCCACTCTCAGGCTTATCTGTAAAATTGGATTAAAATTATGGTTGTTGTGAGGCTCAAACAAGATAACATTTGTAAATTGCTTAGCACAGTGCCTCCAACATAGTAGGAAATATATAAATGCAGGTCGTGGCTACTACTACTTCTATTGCTACTACTACTACTACCACTACTAAAATAAATATTGTTTTGTAAAGCATTTTGCAAACCTTGAAGCATTATATAAATGCTAATTATTATTGTCTGATCTCATGCTTTCTTTTTAAATGGGAAAACTTATAATTAGAGATCAAATGATTGGTCCCCATTTGCACAGTAATTGACAGAGCTAGGAGTCAGTCCTGGGTTGTCTGATTCCAAAACCTGAGCTCTTTCCAACACTATGATGTTTTACATTTGTGTGATCAAACACATGGGAAATTATGTCAGGGGAGGCATTCTTTTGTGATTATTTCTCTGAAGTCACATCTTTCTTTGAGCTCATATGCCCCGTAAGACTCAACAATTATATTTTACCTAGCACATGAGCTCTTTCAGCAAGGCCCACATCCCCAGAATAAAATTATTTCTTCTGCTACCTTAAACCATTTATAAAAAGGAAAAACAAAGAGTAATTATCTCAAATAAATGGGGAGGAAGAGGAAGAATTGACACAGAGGAATTAGTTGAAGGAAGTCTGGGAACCCTACTCTCATTGGGGATGGGATAAGATGGAACAAAACATATATATATATATATATATATATATATATATAGAAGGGTATAAAGTGTTCTAAAATCAGAAAGAAATAAAAGGCTAAGGGGATATCTTTTCCCTTTCCTGCAAATACATTCTGTAGGAAACTTCCATCATCAATTTAGGTTGGGAATTAATATCTTAGGAAGATGCCTAGAGCATTGCAAGGGTAAGTGACTTATTCAGGGTCACATACTTTTTTTTTTTTTTTGGTGTGTCAAAGGCAAAATTTGAACTAAATTATTTAAAATTTAGGCAACACTTTCCTTGAAAAATGATCATTTGACATCTGTGTCACAGGTGCTTCTTGTTCTAAATTTGCATGACTATATTTTTCAAACACAACAACTGTTTTCAGAATAGTAAAGAGAAACTGACTCATTTCATCAGGGAATTATGTGATCAATCTAAAATTAGAAGTCACAATTAACTCTGATTCAATTCTCCCTTCAGACTTTCACAAAGACTATCTAACAACATCTATATATTTGGAATCTATAATTTATGCCAGAATACTAAGAATTTTACTGATACTTGTGTGAGGACTTACATAACTTAGTTCATATCAATATTTTTACCACAATGATGTTATTTATTGATTAAGTAATCATGGTAGATTCAGTATCCATTGAGGATTTATTCACCATTTCTATACAATGACAGAAAGCATTAATTTTGAGTCATTGTTAAATAACTGCCCTTTCTGGTCACCTTATAAAAGACATGAATTTATCAATAAATAGCACTTACAATGCATTGTCCCTGTGTAATGGTAAGTTCAATGGGAAGATCTTTTTCATCCATTAATAGGCCTATGTGGCCTGTTTAAGTCACATAGAAGCCGAAGTCCCATGAGTTTGAGTCACACGAAGTCAATGATGGGAAGAGCTTGCTAAAAGAGTGGAACAGGAAAGGTTGGAGCAGGAGCAAAGCTGAGAGGAAGCTGGTCAGACTAGTTAGAGCTGGGAAAGACTGAGAAAGTAGGCAGCTGGCTGTGAGTGAGAAAAGAGCATTTTGCTTAGGGAGCCTGTTTGTGGGAAGGCCTGATGATGTATATAGACTTCTTGGTTGCTATGACGGATTTCTTTGTTGCTATGAAAGATTTGGTTTTCTGATGTTTGAACAAATATTGTGGTTCTGTCTTCCATGTGGAGAGTCTGTTGTATTTTGTAATTCAAAACTGTCCCTGTATATTCATAGTCAGCACAGGCACTGTGAATATTGCATTGGTGGCATACCCTGGAAGTAGATGTACTCATATTTGCATAATGAAAACTGTAAGAGTGTATGAGCTGTGGTGGTCTCCCTGAGTTTGTTATACATATATAGGTACACACATATATTACATATATATATATATGCATATATACATACATACAAACACACACACATAAATCACTTCTCGTAAATGTGAGATTTTTCATTCTCCCTTGGTTTCTAATATGCTACTCTCACTATCTTTCTCTATTATGACATCATCTTTAATTTTATTCTGAAATGATCATGAGACTGAAAATTCCTTTGAACATATATCAACCAGAAAAGAAATGTAAATTTTCATAATCAACATCATTCAATGGTCAGGACATATCAAGTTTGTGATATATGACTTCCTTAAATTTAGACACTGTTCTAGTGCCTTGCAAAGAACTATGTCATCATAATTTTTTTTTGCTCATTTGAAAGAAATTATTAATGAAATGAACTGATAATAGAGATGACAGCATGTAATCAACTGAGACATGTTCAATTGATTATATTACACTGATATAGTCTAATGATCAAGGATATGACATTATGATTAGAGACATAACTTAAAATTCATGATTTTTTGGAGGGAGAAAGACGTATAATGAAAATATTGAAATGCATATTTCTGACTCTTAATTTCTCCTTTAAAACTGTTGATTATGAGCCTTAAGCAGGAAAAAAATGCATGTTAATTCCTAAGAACATGAAACATATAATTTTATAGCCTTAAGACTAATTTCTTATGATAGAGAAAACAGGGACTGACAAAACCATATTGTTGAAGAATATGAATCAAATAAATTACTCCCAGCCATTTTGCAATTTGAATTTACTTGAACATGTACAACAAATATAGTAATACAAATCTTGGAACCCAGGGTAGTCAGAATGCAAGAAGTTCAGAGTCTGGTTTGGCTGGAGAAGATGACAGTGAGGAGGAGATTATGAGGGAAAATAATCTTTAAATCTTCCTTGAAATGTATATCATAATCTTCAGTGACCCATTCATTATTTTTTTCTAAAATCAATCAAGCCATATTCATATTATTAGACTTCAAATTCCTTCTAGCTCTAAATGCATGTGTCTGTTATCCTCCTATATGTAAGGTTTATGCTAGATACTGGAGGAGGTGAAGAATTATATGGTGTGGTCCCTTTACTCATAGGTTAACATTTAAAAAATTCCTAGTTTGGAATTGTGGTGTCACTGTGAGTCAGAGCATAGTGACCATTCATCTAATACTGAATTTGCTACTCATTCTATGTGTGACTTGAAAAAAAAATCCATTTTGGTTGTGTCACAATTCTTTACTTTTAAAATGAGATATATGAATTTAATGATCTATAATTTCCCTTAACGTGTCAAAATCGGGCAAGTAGATGCAAAATTCACAAGTGTCATCAGAATTGGAAAATGTTTAACAAAAGACAAAGAATAATATATATATATATACGTATATATACACAGACACATATATACACACTCATACATATTATATATGTGTATATGTGTGTGTAATGTTAATTTGTGAATTTCTAAGTCAATATGCAGGCTCAAGTACTCATTTCTATTTGAGTTTGACATCATTGTTTATAATCCTTTTATTGCTATAATCTAAGAACACTTTCTTATTCACCTACTCACATTCAACCTTGTACAATATAGCTCAGTGAAGTAGATTTTCTGGGAGCACTTGAACTTAACTTTTCTGAGAACTCCCCTTTCTTGATTCCAGCTGATTCCTCTTCTTTCCTAGCTGCATTCTGATTCCCTCACCTTAAAAGAGATAAATCAGAAGTCATAATTTAGTGCTCAGGTTAATTCATCTGGGACTATGTAGCTTCAGTGTCTTGGGCTATGGGGTAGACAGAACCCTTCATACCACTTGAATGATCAAAGAATCACCAACAACAATCCTCCAGCTATATAAAGGACCACTGAGATTTGCCTGTCATTACATCCACCAATTCCCTTGATCTTACCATATGAGCTATTGCTATGTACTCTACATTTCTATGCAATGTTATATAACTCTAAGGACTATGTATTTGGTCTTTCCATCCATTTTGCACCTGTACCTTATTAAATGAGTTGTGTACTTAATTAAAATGTAAATTTGTTGAAAGGAAAAACTCTCATTTTTCTTTGTATCCTCAGTACTTAGCAAAATGCTTGAAACTAAACTTAGTAAATGATTCTTCATTCTTTCTTTATGGACTAAAATAATCTATGAAATATATTTCTTTGATTATGCCAATTATAAATTTGGAAACTGTTTGAGGAATACTTGTTTACCTGAATCAGAAGTAAAATATATATTTAGTATCAGTATATGTTTCTTGCCCAGAGCTCCATTAAGAAAATGAAAGTGTAAGATGATGTACTTTTGAAGTTACATGTTATAATAAAATTGTTTTAATTAATTGATGTTTCTTCTGGTATTTTCTTAAATTTTTTCTCCTGGAGAAGAGGAAAACAGATGAATTTTTATTCTGTCTTATTAATAGGAATATTTCTTGTTTGTCTAAAAGTACCCAATGTTGGCATTATTACAAAATAGTACTTTTAATCACATGAGTTTTTGGATGATTTGGTTTTTTTTTTATTTTAAAATACTTCTGGTGCACTTTATAGAATCTTTTTAAAGCAACCAGCAGAAAAACCCCAGAGAGAAAGAAAGCTACTTTATTAAATGACATTTAAATCTAACAATGCATAGCAAATATAATTTTATATTATTATCACACATAATGCAAATGTAGCATAAGTTCATGCTAATTGTCTATATTTCTCCCTTCCCTTTTTCAAGTTAACAGCACTGTGCCTCTAAATTCCTAATTCCTAAATTCAGTGTTCCCTGGGGAACTATGAGACTATCATCTAGACAACTCTGCAATTCACAGTCTACAGGTGAATAGCAATTATAGGATGATAAATGGTGGGTAGAGGAAGAGTCTTTCCTTTAGAGAAACTCCAAAAGCCATTCAGCACATTTTTTCCTGAGAATGGATCAACTTAGGTATGAAGAAATAATTCACTCTCTTGGGAATAATAGGATGACCAAACCCAGAAAAAGCAGTAAACCAGCATGTTTACTGAGTGTTCAAAAGTGCAGACTACCACAACTGAATGGGAATTCCATAAGTATTGATAAGCAAACTTTGCTTGAAATGTAGCTTATGTGATTTATAACAAAGCTTGCTAAAGTGGCATTTTAAAATGCTCCTAGATTTTTGTCTAACACGGGAAAAAGTAGTCCTTATATATTGAAATAATATGGCCAAGTCAAATTCAAACCAGAGTCTTTTGATACTATGTCTAATGCCTTTTCCAAAGGACAGAATTGTATTTGACTTGTAGCTTACCAAAATTTTGTATCTGATATGGCACTTATTTGGAATCAGGAAATCTGAATTTGATTTCTTTCTTCCCCTTTTCTACTGATGTGATACTGGCCAAATCACTTATCCTCTACAAGATTCAATTTCCAAAATTTGTTTGAGGATGGATTTTGTACAATATTGCTTCTTGGGCCACTTCCAGATTTAAATCTCTGATCTTTGAAATGTCTGGTGATATCTCTCGTACATGATATTTAATTTTTCACATTTGTTGGTTTTTTCTCATATGTGGATTCAGAACAGGCAAAGTTTAATTATTATTATTGTTATTCTTATTATTATTTAATCCCTAATGTCTAGGATAGTGACACATAGAAATTTAATAAACATCAAATTTTATTGAGTTGATTAGTATATAAGATTCTTAAGAATCAGCAGCACTAGCCAGTCCCCACCCCGGCAGCACAGCACCATACAGGAGGGTCCCCCATAGCGCTCAGGGAAATAAGACCAGGTAGATAGCCAGGGCCTGTAACCCCTGGTGGAAGAAGCTTGAGACAGTGTCCCTTCCAACCCAGGTCTCGAACTCAATTTTAAAAGAAAGGAAGAAGGTCAAAGAAGAGGAGCGAAAACCAACAGCAACAAAAAAGAATCTGATCATGGAAAGTTATTTTGGTCACAGAGAAGATCAAGAAAAACTAAAAATTTTTTACAACTGACCTGGAAAATAGATCCAGGAGAGACATTATCAGAATCATTGCGTTCCCTGAAAGCCATAATCAAAAGCAGAATCTGAACAGCATCTTTCAAGAAATTATAATGGAAAACTACCCTTATGTCCTGGAACCAGAGGGCAAAATAGGCATTGAAAGAATCAACTGATCACTGGAGGAAAGAGAGCCCAATATAAAAACTCCAAGTAACATTATAGCAAATTTCAGAACTATCGGGCCTAGGAAAAAATACTGCAAATATCCAGAAAAGATGCAATTCAAATATCAGGGACCCATAATGAGGATTACATGGGATTTAGCAGCTGCAACATTAAAGAATCAGAGGTTAGGGTATATGATATTCTGGAAGCCAAAGGAGCTAGAACTACAATAAAGAGTCACCTGTCTGGTGAAATTAAGCAAAATACTTTAAGGGAAAGATGGCTGTAGAAAGATTTCGAGCTTTCATAAAAAGAAGACCAGAAGTAAACAAAAAAATGATCTCAAATATCAAGACCAAAGAGAAATTTTAAAAGAGAAAAAAGGAAAAGAAAATGTCAGGGATTCAATGGAGTCAAACTGTTTACATCCTTACATGGGAAGGTGATACTTGTAATTTTTAAAAATTGTATCACTAATAAAACAGCTAGAAGCAATATACAAAGAAAGAGAATATGGGCACAAAGTGAATTTGAGGGAACGACAAAAACAATTCAGGGAAGAGAAGGAGGAGCACACTGCGTGGAGAAGAAAGGGAGAGATACAATGGGCTAAATAATTTCACATGAAGAAATGCCAAAACCTTTTATAGTGTAGGTCAATATGGGAGGGTCGGTGGTAGGTATCACTTGAACCTTACTCTCATCAATATTAGCTCAAAGAGGGAAAAATATTCACAATCAGTTGTATATAGAAACCTATATTACCCTTACAGAAAAGTAGGAGAGGAAGAGATTAAGTAAAGGGTTGTGAGGGACTGACAAAAGGGAGGGCAGAATGGAAGAGGCAGTAGACATAAACTAAACGCTGATGAGGAGGGAAAGGGTAAAAGGATAGAGAGAACAGGAGGAAAACTGGGATGGAAGGAAATACACAATTAGTAACCATAACTATGAATGTGAATGGAATGAATTTTCCTATAAAACTGAAGCATATAGTAGAGCAGATCAAAAACAAGAATCCTAAAATATATTGTTTATAAGAAACACATTGAAAATAGAGAGGCATACAGAGTTGTGGTAAAGGAATGGAATAGAATCCATTATGCTTCAGTTGAAGTTAAAAAAGTAGGAGCAGCAATCCTGATCTCAGACAAAGCAAAAGCAGAAACAGACCAAATTAAAAAGGAAAAGGAAGGCAACTACATTTTTCTAAAAGGTACTATAGATAATGAAGACAATACTAAATGTCAATGCACTGAGTGCTATAGCATCCAAATTCTTAAAGGAGAAGTTAAATGAGTTACAGGTTCATGACCAAACAAGAAATAAGGAACATTATGAAATGCAAAATAGGTAATTTTAATTATATTAACAAGATTTTGCACAAACAAACCCAATGCAACCAAGATTAGAGGTAAAGAAGAAATCTGGGAGATGATCTTTACAGCAAGTATCTCTCAAAAAGACTTCATTTCTCCAATATATTGAGAACTGAATTAATAAAAAATATAAGCCATTCCCCAATTGAAAAATGGTCAAAGGATATGAGTAGGCAGTTTTCAGATGAAAAAATCAAAGCTATCTATAACCATATGAAGTGCTCTAAATCACTTTTCATTACAGAAATGCAAATTAAAAGAATTCTGAGTTATCACCTCACATATACTAGGTTGACTAATAGGATAAAAAAAAAATGATAAATGTTGGAGAGAATGTGAGAAAACTGGGACACTAATGAACTGTTGGTGGAATTGTGAACTGTTCCAATCATTCTGGATAGCAACTTGGAAATGTGCCCACAGGGCAACCAAACTGTGTATACCCTTTGATCTAGTAATAGCACTATTAGTTCTGTATCCCAAAGAGATCATAGAAAAGGGAAAGGAATCTATATGTTCAAAAATTTTATAGAAATCCTTTTTGTTGTGGCAAAAAATTGGCAACTTAGTGGATTTCCATTAGTTGTGGAATGGCTGAACAAGCTGTGGCAAGTGAATATAAAGGAATACCACTGTGTAATAAGAAATGATGAAGAGGCAGATTGCAGAAAAAGACTTGGAAAGACTTGTATGAACTGATGAAAAGTGAAATGAGCAGAGTAAGGAAAACATTTTACACAGTATGAGCATCATTGTGTGATGATCAGCTATGAATGACTTTGCTCTTCTCAGCAACACAATGATCCAAGACAAGTACAAAATACTTATGAAGGAAAATGATATCCATATCCAGATAAAGAACTGATGGACTTTGAATGCAAATCAAAGCATGCTTTTTTTCTCCTTACTTTATTATTTTTCATGTTATTTTTTTCTTTTGATTTCTGTCTTCTTTCATAACTGTGACTAAGAGAGAAATATGTTTTGTATGATAACTTATATCAAATTGCCTAGGATCTTAGGAAGAGGGGAAAGGTGGGAGCGAAAAACTTTGGAAATTAAAATCTTGTAAAAATGAATGCTAAAAGTTTTCTTGATATGTAATTGGCGGAAAATACTTTTTTAAAAAAAAATCTACTGAAGGAAACAACTCCTTAAAAAGTAGAATTAGACAAGTAGAAGATCATGATTCTATGAAACATGAAGAACCTCTCAAACAAAATGAAAAATAAAAAAAAATGTTAAATATCTCATTAGAAAAACAAGTGACCTGGAAAGAAGATCTGGGAGAGAAAAATTTAATAATTGTTGGACTGAAAATCATGCTAAAACAAAACAAAGAGCCTAATCATCATGTAGAAGTTACCAAGGAAAACTGGCCTGATATTTCAAAACCAGATGTAAAACAGTAGTTGAAAGAAAATCCACCAATCACCTTCTGAAAGAGTTCCTCAAATGAAAACCCCTAGGAATATTATAGTCCAATTCAGGACCTTTTAGGTCCCAAGAAACTACTAGTCAGTCACAATTAGGATTACACCAGATTTAGCAGTTTCTACATTAAAGGGTGGGAGGACTTAGAATATGATTTCCCAGAGGTTAAAAGAGCAAGAATTAAAAACAAAAATTTACCTACCCAGCAAAATTGAGCATAATTTTTTCAGGGAGAAAATAGGTATTAAATGAAATAGAGGACTTTAAAATCTTTCTGATGAACAGAGATGAATAGAAAATTAAAATTTTGAATACAAGACTCAAGAGAAGCATAAAAAGGTAAACAGGAAAAAAAAATAACACAAGCTATTCAGTAAAGTAAACAGTTGATATCCCTACATGGTGAGAGAAATTACTAGCTTTTGTTATGTTAATAACCATGATTAAATTAGAATTTTTTTCTTTTTGTTTTTGAATTCAAGGAACAGCTCCTATAGGTGATTCAGCCCATCTCTGAAGGATCAGACTGATAGATGAGATTGGCCTAAGCCTTGGGGTACATGTTGCATGATCTTGAGTGAAACCCACCCAACTAAGAGACTTTACCTTTGTTTATAGTGTCTACAGAATCTAATCTAGGTGCATTCCAGCACTAAAGCATTGAGCCTATGTCCTTTAACACTTCCAATGAGGTACCAGCTCATCTGATAGAAAATCAACCCAAGTGGTTTAGGTAGAAATGGATTCCTTTGTCCAGATTGCTGCAGGCAGCTGTTCTATGATCAAGCTGTGTTCTCAGTAGGAGGACTGAAGACTTTTAGCTTACCTCCTCATTAAAATGTCCCCTCCTTCATTAGTTGTTCACTGATTAGAGTAGATTTCCACCTGTCAGGATAAACTCCTTATCCAATGATATTTAAGCATTCCACCATTTATACAGTTGAATCTTTGGTTGTTGATAGAGATGAATGATCCTCAATATATTAATTATTAGACAGTCTAATCAATTGATTATTAATCATGCAGAAACTCTGTCTCTCAAGATTTTCATTACTAACACTGGGAAAATGATAAATGCCAGGTTTATTTTTAGTTTACAGTATGAGGTTTATTCAAAAACAATTATTATCACCATTTTCACCATCAACATCAAACTATTCACAATGTTTCTAATGGTATTTCATTTTTCCTCAATTACATGTAAAGGTAACTTTTGCATTCATTCTTACAATATTTTGTACTGCATTATTATTTTTTAATATTTATTTTTATGTTTTTTAATCTTTTTATTAATTTTATTTATTTTCAGTGTTCTTCAATCACTACCATATACCTTAGATTTTTTCCTTTACCTCTCCCCTACTGTCCCTTCCTCCCCAAGACAGCATACAATTTTATATAGGTTCTACACATACATTCCTATTAAATACATTTTCACTATAGTCATGCTGGGTAGAAGAATTAAAATGAATGGGAGAAATCAGATAACAAATCAAAATGTAATGCAAAAGAAAATGATCTGCTACATTCTGCAATTGAATTCCATAGTTTTTTCTATGGATGTGGAAGGCATTTTGCCTTAGAAGACCATTGGGGATTTTTGTTAAGTCCTTGCATTGCAATGAAGTTCCAAGTCAACCAGAAAAACTGTCATGCACTGTGGTCGTTGCTGTGCACAAAGTTCTCCTCGTTCTGCTCCTTTTGCTCAGCATCAGATCATATATGTCTTGCCAGGCCTTTCTGAAGTCTTCTTGTTCATCATTTCTTATAGTGCAATAGTACCATAATTTATTCAGCCATTCCCCAATTGATGGGCATGCCCTTGATTTTCAGTTTTTGACCACCACAAAGAGTGCTGCTATAAATATTTTTGTACAAGTGAGACCCTTTTCCATTTTTATGATCTCTTGGGGATACAGTCCCAGAAGCAATATTGTTCTTACAATACTTTGAGTTCCAATTTTTTCCCTCCCTAGTCCCTTCTGTTCTTCCTAAAATGGCAAGCAATTCAGTCTAGGTTGTATATGTGCAATCATGTAAAACATATTTCCATATTAGTCACAGTTTTGAATGAAGAAAGAGACCAAAAAGAAAAAAATACAAAAAGGTAAATGAAAAAAGTTGACTGTGATCTGTATTCAGAGTTAATCAGTTCTTTTTCTGGATGTGGATAGCATTTTCAGTCATTAATCCTTTGTACTTTTCTTGGATCCTTGTATTGCTGAGAAGAGTTTAAGTCAATCATAGTTGTTCATCACATGACGTTGTCCAAGGGATGGGCCTTCCTCCAATTTCCAATTTTTGCCAATGGCAAAAGAGCTGATATATTGTAACAGTAAGCACCCCAATATACACAGCAGGAACTGCTATCACACGTTCTTAGATCTGCATTTATAAAAAGAAAGGCAACTTTTGAGGGGTTAACAACCACTTTAATCAAGCAGATATATAATTCAGTTAGTTCAGGGGAAAAAGTCAGAGCCCTGACTTTTACAGAGAAATCTAAATCAGAAGACAGAGCTTCCAAACTAACAGTAAGCAATACATACACCACAATTCAACAGACAGGTCCAGCTGCCTGACCATAATTACCAAAGAAGGAAGCACATCGGGGTTTTCAAAGCCTGGGGATTGCTTAGCGACTTCTCAGAATTCCAAGTGGCACACAAACCTTCTTCCAAAAATGAAGCCCCCAAATAAAACTGCACCTCAGGGTCTTTATACACTTTTTAGAGCCAGAGGGCATCACATCCCTTGAGAACCAGTGACTCATTAACAAAAGGTGTGGACCTTCCTACAAATCTTCCCAGGCCTGACAATGGGTAGGTAGACCCTTAGTCACATTATTCAGAGGCATTATACTTCTTAGTATAAACAAAATAGGGAAAGATCCTACTTTGCTTGCCCCCCCACACACACATATAGACACACACATACATGAATACACATATATATGTACATGTTCATCTTGCCCTTTGGGATATAGACCTAGTTGTGGTATTACTGGATCAAAGTTTGGTTGCTTTTTTGGGCATAGTTCTAAACTGCTCTCCACAATGATTGGATCAGACAACAACTCTACCAAAAATGCATTACAGTCTCAATTCTCCCACCCCCACACCCCATCATTTATCATTTTCCTTTTTTGTCATTTTTGCCAATTTGATAGATATGAAGTGGTACCTCAGAGGTTTTTTTTTAATTTGCATTTCTCTAATCAAAAGTGATTTAGAGCACTTCTTCATATGCCTTTAGATAGCTTTGATTTCTTCACCTGAAAATTGCCTGTTCATATACTTTGACCACTTACCAACTGGAGAATGTCTTGTATTCCTATGATTCAGGTCTCTCTATATATATGTCTGAGAAATGAGGCCTTTATTAGAGACAATAAATATAAAGGTAATTTCCTAGCTTTCTGCTTTCCTTCTAATCTTGGTTGCATTGGTTTTGTTTTGCAAAAAGTTTTTTTTTTTTAATTTATTATAATCAAATTATCTATTTTACATTTTACAATACTCTATATCTCTTGTTTCATCATAAATTCTTCCTTCACAGATCTAACATGTAGACGGTTCCTTGCACTTCCAATTTGCTTATGGTATCACCTTTGATGTCTAAATCATCCACCTATTTTGACCTTACCTTTGTATACAGTGTGAGATGTTACTGTGTACTTAATTTGTGCACTATTGTGTTCTAGTTTTCCCAGTAGTTTTTGTCAAATAGGTAGTTCTTATCCCAGAGACTGGAATCTTTGGGTTTATAAAAACATTAGGTTACTCTGTTTATTTACTCTGATGTCTTGTGTACGTATTCTACTCCATTGACCCACCACTGTATTTCTTTTGTTTTCCCCTCACTAAGAGTATTGTATGTTTTTTTCCAATTACATTTAAAGAAAGTTTTCAACATTTACTTTTATAAGATTTTGAGTTCCATTTTTTTCTCCCTCTCAGTCCCCTCCCCAAGATGGCAAGCAAACTGATATAGACTATACATATACAGACATATTAAAAATATTCCCACATTAGTTATGTTTTTAAAGAAGAATCAGAACAAAAGGGAAAAACCATGAGAAATAAAAAAAGAGAGAAAATAGTATTCTTTGTCGTCATTCAGACTCCATAGTTCTTTCTCTGGATGTGGATAGTATTTTCCATTCTGAGTCTTTTGGAATCATCTTTCAGGGGTGGGGAACCTGCAGCCTCTAGGCTAGGTGAAGCCTTCTAGATCCTCAAGTGTGGCCCTTTGACTGAATGCAAAATTCAAGGAGTAAATTCCTTTAACAATAGAATTTGCTCTGTAAAACTTGGACTCAGTCAAGAGGCCACAGTCAAGGACTTGAAATCTACATGTAGCCTCAAGACTCCAGGTTTCCTAACCCTGATTGTATTGCTGAGAAAAACTAAGTCTGTCTAAGTTGGTCATCACACAATGTTGCTGTTTTTGCACCACTGTATTTCTTAATTAGTACTGGATAATTTTGATGATTGCTGCTATATGATATAGTTTGAGATCTGATATTGCTAGACCACCTTCATTTCCATTTTTCATTTATTCTCTTAATATTTTTGATATTTCATATTTCCAGATAAATTCTGTTGTTATTGTTGTTTTCTAGCTCTATCATATAATTTTTGGTACTTCCATTGAAATGGTATTGAATAAGTAAGTTAGGTTAGGCAAAACTATGTTGCCTTACCCTATCTATGAATAATTTATTTTCCCCAATTGTTTAGATCTCATTGTATTTATGTCAAAAGCATTTTGTAATTGTGTTCACATAGTTGCTGGACTTGTCTTGACAAGTAGACTCCAACGTATTTTATATTGTCTATAGTTATTTTAACTGTAATTTTTCTTTCTATCTCTTATTGCTAGACTTGGTTGATCATATAGAAAACTGCTGATGATTTATGTGTTTTTATTTTGTATCCTGAAACTTTGCAAAAATTATTTATTTCAAGTAGTTTTTTAGTTGATTCTCTAGAATTCTGTAAGCATATTATCATATCATCTGAAAAGAGTGATAGCTTTGTTTCTTCATTGCATATTCTAATTTCTTTATTTTCCTTTTTTCTATTATTGCTAAAGCTAACTTTCTAGTATGATATTGAATAGTAGTGTTGATAAATGGACATCCTCGGTTTATCCCTGATTGTGCTGGGAAGGTTTCAAGCTTGTGCTCATTACAGATAATGTTTGCTGTTAGATACCATTTATCATTCTAAGGAACACTCTCTTTATTTCTACTCTCTCTAGTGTTTTTATTAGGAATGGGTTCTATCTTTTGTTTACAGTTTTTTCACCATCTATTGATATAGTCCTGATTTCTATTGGTTTTGTTATTGATATTGGCAATTTTGCTGCTATTTTCTCCCCTAATGTTGAACCAACTCTACATTCCTGGTATAAATCCCACCTTGTCACAGTGTATGAACCTTGTGAAATATTGTTGTAATCTCCTTGCTAGTATTTCATTTAAAAATGTTGCGTCCATATTCGTTAGGGAAATGAGTGTATAGTTTTCATTCTGTTTGAGCTTTTTCTGTTTTAGGTGTCAGCATCATATTTGTGTCATAAAAAGAATTTGTTGGGATTCCGCCTATTTCTCCAAATAGTTTATATAGTCATGGAATTTATTTTTCTTTAAATGTTCAGTAGAGTTCACTCATGAACCCATATGGCCCTGGGGATTTTTTTCATGGGGAGTTCATTAATAGCTTGTTTAATTTCTTTTTGCTAACATGAGATTATTTAAGTATATTATTTCCTCATCTGTTAATCTGGGTAATTTATATCTTTGCATGATTGACTTCATTCTTCTGAGCAATATAATTATCTAAGACAATTCCAAAAGAATCATGATGAAAAATGCTATTCACATCTGGAAAAAGAACTAATAGACTCTGAATGCAGATTGAAGTATACTATTTTATTCTGTTACTTCTTTCACAACAGCTAATATGGAAATATGTTTTGCATGAAACACATGCATAATCTATAACAAATTGTTTGTCATCTTAGGAAGGAGGGAAGTGAAGGAGACATGGAAAAAATTTGAACTCAAAATTTTTTTAAATAATTGAATGTTAAATATTATCTCTATATATAATCATAAAAAATAATAAAATAAAATATTAAAAATAAATATATATGTATATAAACATATACATACATATAAAGAAATAAGGAAATTAGAAAATATATTGAGTTGGGTATTAGCTTCCATAAACTTTCAGACTCCAAATAAAGTAAACTCTCAAAAATCCAAAATTTGTTTATAATAATAACAAAAGCTACGAGGCAGCAATAGTAAGCTTCACCATCCTTAAAAATAAATACAAACTATTTGAACGCTGATTTACCAAAATACATAAAACAATGTATAGATACAATTACATTATGTTCCTCAAAGAAGTAAAGAACTTACATAGTTGGAGGAATATTCAATGTTCATGACTAGGACAGGACAAAATAATAAAAAATGAAAATACTACCAAAACTATTTCTAATTTTAGTTCTATACCAACCAAATTATCAAAGGGAACTCAATAAAATGATAATGAAATACTTGAAAAAAGTTTTATAATATCAAGGTCAATTTTGAAAAGATATAGAAATGAAAGGAGAATAATGCTTCTAGGTCTAGAACTACATTATAAAGCAATAGCTATGAAGAACACATATTTTTATTTGCTGCTCCCATCCTTGGAAGGTCTTCTTTCTTGATTTCCACCCCTTTGCTTCCCTGGCTTTCTTTAAGCCTCAGCTTAACACACTACTTTTTTTTAGATTTTTCCAGTCTTTTTTAATAGAAGTGAATTCCTCATGATATTATCTAAAATTGACCCTGTATGTATCATGAATGTATATAATTGTTTACATGTTTTCTCCCTCATTAGAATGTGAGCTTCATAAGGGTCCATTTTTGCCTTTGCTTCCCTAGTGATTAGCCTGGTACATAGTGATTAATAAATGCCTTTGACTGAATAAATGAATGACTGACAATATTTTTGTTTGTTTTATGAGGCAATATTGCTCAGTCTTCCACTCTCTCAATAAGATTTTATAACACACAGATTTTTATTCTAAGTCCGTGTTGTCTTTAGATAAAATATCTCTCCCCTTGCCAAGCATAGCTAATATTTGCTGACTAAGGTACTTTTTAAGGTCTTCTGGTTTCTTCCTTATTATAATTTAGAGAACAAAATTCTTGTATTCAATATCTAATCATTTTGTCCATCTATTCACACCACATTTTTTAGGGTTAAGAACTCATTTAGATAGATTAGTTTG
Organism: Notamacropus eugenii; assembly: GCF_028372415.1. Classification (NCBI taxonomy): domain Eukaryota; kingdom Metazoa; phylum Chordata; class Mammalia; order Diprotodontia; family Macropodidae; genus Notamacropus; species Notamacropus eugenii. The sequence continues at coordinate 447,880,918 of NC_092873.1, forward strand.
GAGTTTTTTTTTTTAGTTTTATAGCCAATTTTTGCCATTTTTATTTTTTTGAGTAGTCTCATACTCATTTTGATATTTGTTCCCACAAGGAGGTAGTCTGATTATTTTTTGTACACACAACATTCAAAAATGACTTCTACATAAGTTGTGATTCATTCCTTACTAGTTCAAATATAATCAATATACTTTGTTTTTTCTGTTGTTATTTAGTATTTTCTGTTTAACAACTACTGATTATCTTCTCAAAAAAGAACTCCATGATGCATAAGCTTACAATTTCTGAACAAATTTGCATGTCCTTAATTTTTTTCATTTAATTAATCAATCATGAATGAAAAGAATTAAATAGACAAGTGGGTGCCTGGTACTATGCTTGATGTGAGCAACGCACAAAACAAAATTGAACTATTTTCTGCCTTCAAGGAACTTATAGTCTATTGAGGAATAATACATGCATGCACACACACACACATATATGCATATAAACATGTATGCATAAGTAAATGCTAAGAAGGTGAGTGGGAAGAAGAAGGTAACAGCAATTGTTGACATTGGGAAAGTTTTCAGGCACTTGAATTAAGACTAGAGAGAACCTAGAAACTGCAAGAAGTAAAATAACGAGGGGTGGAATATTTTAAATATACGGAGTGGGCAGTGGGAATGTATATAGATGAGAAATTCAGTATCTGGCATGTAAAACAGTCAAAACGCCAGATGATTGATTGGATCATAGAATAAATTAAAGAGAATGATAAGTTATAGGACCATAAAGGTAGATTGGGGGCAAGTTGTGAATAGCTTTCAATGTCAAAAAGAGGAATTTCTATTTGCTCCTACCACTTATAGGAGCCACTACAGTTTATTGAGTAGAGTAGCAACATTGTTACAGCTATGCTTCAGGAAAATCGCTTCCTATTTTCTCATTTATATTTTGCAACCTCGTTCAGTCTCATTGCATCTTTGCATCAAAACCTGAGTATTATAACATATGTTGATTTAATTTGAAAGGTCTAATTGATCTCTTAAGATGAATTATTCTCCTTTATCCTTTGCAAAATACTTTGGTACTTAAACTGTCATCATTTTTATGGCAGCCTTTTTGCAAATACTTGCCATATACACTGAAATAAGAAATGATCAAATAGCTGAAATTTTCTTGTTGCCTCTAAAGGCAAGATAAGACTCATACTGTGATCTGCATTTTTTTTCTCTTTAAGGAGAACTGGAGGCAGTCTATCTATGAAAACACTGCAACTTCCTTCCATGTGTTTGACAGAGTATTGAATGTTAATTCACAAGACTTTTTATTTTTCAAATTCAGGCTCAGTATATTATTACATGTATGAAATTGAGCAAGTCTCTTAACTTCTCTGTGTTTCATTTGTAAAATAGAGATATTGAACAAAATGATCTCTAAAATCCTTTACAATTTTAAATTCTCTAACACTCTCCAATTGGAATATAATTGGAATATTGTCTTACTTTGAGAAAAAAACTATTTCAGAAACATATTGCTATAATGGAGGATTAGTCAATAAGAATCTGACTCTAGACTTAAGAGTCTAAAGGACTCTTAAGTATGCATTGCTTATTGTCCACTGTTTTGGGAGAGTTGTTGGGCCTGCTTCTGAGAATGCAGAAGGCCTTCTGTTCACCATCACCACTACCACCACCTTATGTTAATAAGCCAGCCATACAGGGGAAGGTAACTAGCATGGTGAAGAGATCCCAAAGTTTATATCAAGGAAGCATAAGATGAAAATATTTGTTATATTTAGTTAGGACAAAAAGAAGATTTGAGGAGAATATGATACTAACATAATTGCCTACAAGTATATGAAGGACTCATAGGGAAGAGAAATTACAAAATTGGTAACAATTGAGAAAAGTTGCTGAGCAGAAATTTGAGGTTGTAAACAAAAATTACAAGTGTTCCAAAGTATCATGGACTATCTTGAGAAGTTATAGTTTGTATATTTGTTTTCTATTGTTTTGCATCTTTCCAAGACTGGAGGGTTATTTATTGGGTGATAGTAAGAGATTTTTCTTGATTAGGGGTGAGTTGGACTGAATGACCTATGAGATTCCTTATTACAATGAGATTGGATGAGGATCTAAAGAAACTCTAGTTATCTTACCACTTTGGTGCCTAAGGAAGGGGAAAAAGGTGGTTTAAGACAATTTAACTAATTTTTAAATATTTTTAATCCAATGTTTCATCCAGTGTTTTCTCTAGAAATATTTGACAGTTTAGGATTTTTTTCACTCATGAATTTTATTTGTTTTTCCCAATAAGTAGTTTTGATAATTGCTAGTATAAATAAAGAAAACATTACCTTTCCACTCAAATTTATTTGAAGAATTCCATACCTGGCAAAAAGTTTCAGTAATGGGAATTAATGATCCTCCATTAAAAAATCTTCTGTAACACTTGTTTAAAAACCTTCCACATTCATGAACAGAAGGGTAATGCTTTGAAGAGTGATTTTCAACTCTTGTCCCTAAGAGGGGACCACCAACTATGAGGGTCAAGTAAATAAGTATATGTTTACATGAGAATAAAGAGAGTGGGGCAGTGATTGAAAATAAGAATATAGAAGCTTTTAATGTTTTCAAAGCTTCTGTTCTAGAAGTCACCAAGCAGAACACATTAACTTTAATTTTAGGAACAATTTCCTCCTACTTGCACTTCAGAGGTTAATTGCCACTATATTTATCTAGTTTCAGGTTGGGTAGATAAGAAAAATGAATAAAATTTGCTTTAAAATGATCCAAGTTTCATGAATGCAAGACCTCTCTATGTGATACCAGGTCATTGTTCTGTATTAGTACTAGGTAGTATATTGTCATCACCATATGAAATCTACAGAGTCAGATGCTTCCCCAAAACTTTAGGTTCACATTTCTATGTATAAAAACCAAAAGCTTAAGATTGCCTTTTATACAATATTATGTTACAACTAGTCCTTGATTAGTTTGAATAATGAATCTCATTAAGCAGTCATATCAATTCAAATGTGCACTATTCAGAATTATAATTTTTTAAAATATGTTCATTGTTTTTAATCCAATAAAAATATTCAGTGAAAACTTAAATAAGGGAGGGAGAGAATGAGAATTTATATAGAGCCTACTATAAATCCCACCCATAGATATAACTATATGTGTTTATGATGAAATTTTTTTTTCTGTGTGTCCATCAGAGGAAATGAATGAACCAAATATTGAGGTGTTCTATCAATCCCACCAAGTTGTAATAATTTTATATTATGATATCCTACAAAACTTAGGTTTAAACATCTAATTAAAAGAAACATAATTATTAACTCTGCCTTTTTCTCAATTGTGTGTGTTATGGCCATGTGAAAATGATCTTCAAATTCAAATTTTTCAATTTATATTAAGAATCTATTTTTTTGGAGCCATGGAAAACTTAAAGAAAAAGCAGCTACTATCTCTATATACAAGGCTAATATTATTAATATGAACAAAAAGAAAATAAAAGACATGGATGTATGAATAAATGAACATTGAACAATTTCATAAACAGATTAGGAAGTAGTTAACAATAGTTATTTTGAAAGGTGAATAAACATTTTCATTGTGATCAGCATCTTTCACTTTCTCACATTTCATGTTGAAAAAAAAATGAAATGGGAGGATTGCTAGAGGTGATAGAGAGCCACTGGAGTTTATTGAATGGGGAGATGACATGGTCAGACTTGGTGCATTAGGAAGATGAATTTTTTACAACAAGATGTTGAATGAACTGGTGTGGGGAAATACTTCAGCAAATAGACCAACCAACAAGTTATTGCAATGGTCTTAGCATGAAGTGATAAGGACTTACACTAGGATGGTGGTTGTATCAGAAGAGAGATTTTTTAAAAGAAAGTCAACAGACCTTGGCAACAGATTGAATATAATGCATGAGAGTTAATTAAGTGTCAATAGGACACCTAGGGTGAGATCCTGGGTGCCTAGAAGAATGGTAGTGCCTTCAACAGTAAGAGGAAAAGAAGGAAAAAGGGAAGGTTTGGAAGGGGAGATAATTAGTTCAGTTTTGAACATGTTGAGCTAATATGTGCACAGGGTATCCAGTTTAATATATCACAGAAGTGAAGGTTAGCAGAGACTTTGGGGATAGATAAGTAAATCTGACAAGCATCAGCATAGAGGTGATGAATGAATTCATGGAAGTTGAAAAGGTCATGGAGAGAGAATAAATAAAAGAGTATAATGAAACAGAGGAAAAAGAGAACAGGACCAAGGATACTCATGATTTTCATGAAAACCTTCCACCATAGTTGGCAAAGGGCAAATCATATGTTTAGATAACTATCTGGGGTGTTGAGCTGTTAGATGGTCACTAAGATGTGCTAAAGAAGCATTTTGTACACAAGTCTATCTGATTCCAAGTCCAAAGTTTCATATATCATGTTACCTCATTATTTTATAATCCTTGTCACATACTTGAACCAAAAGAATGTAATCTTTGTCTTTGATTTATTGAAAAAACTTTACTAAATGTCAGTATAACTAATTGAACTTGTATAATAATGATTTACATTGAAGCTACTTAAAATCAATAAAATAGTAAAAAAAAACTTCTCAGTTATTTCCTCTTATGTCTGCATCAGAATTATTCTTTATTCTCTTTGTTTATGAGAGCAATTTTTAAAATTTTGGTTTTTAAAATCATATTAATATGTATTATTTTACTTTTTAAACATTCATGGTTTAATACCCTTTATAAGAATTATATTATAGCATTATAAGATAGGTAACTAAAGCTAATAATAGTGACCTTATCTGAAAATTCATATAAAATTTCACATTCATTCTCAAATCTCTGTTAAAAAATAGACATCTTTTTCTCACTCTCCCACAGCTCATCCTATGAGGGAAGGAAGAACAACAAATTTCTTATAACAAATATGCATAGTCAAGCAAAATAATTTCCTCAGTAGCCATGTACAAAATCACAGCTTCATTCTTAATTCTAAATCCATTGACTTTCTGTAGTGGACAGCAAGTTTCATCATCAGTGCTCTGAAATCATTAATGGTCAGTGTATTGATCATAAATGTGATGGAGCACTGTTGTTCAATAAGAAATGAGAAAATAGAAGATTCAAAGAGACTCTGAAAGACATGAAATGATGGTGAATAAAGTCAGCTGAATGAGAAGAATAATTCATACAAGACCAGCAGCACTCTAAAAATTAAACAGAACTTTAAAAGTAGTAACAATACCATCTACAAGCATTTTTATGTCATCATGATTGATTCAACACTTATAGGATTTATTCACCTATGGTCTACTAACAAGATGTTAGATATATCATTAAAATATCAATAAATATGGAAAGCTTTACTACTCTGACTTTAATAAGAGATGGTTGGCCTAAAGTATATTTAGAAATTCAAAGCAGTCATTAAAAATGCTTAAAATGCATACTTTCATAGAAATTTGGCAAAGTTGCCATGAAAATCGTAATGGTTGAGGGAATCATGGGATAAGGGCAATTAGGGATGAACTGGGGGCTGAGAGCATCATAGAATCTATTCACTTCTAGTAAAATCCTTCTTTAGTTGTCTTTCCTTAATTCACTCCCCAGAAATCCCCCCGTTGCCCCTTTTATACTTATTTTTTTCTATTTTATTTTATACTTAATTTTCCTGTTCTTTCTCTCTGATTGGGATTAAGGGCTTTGTGAGAATAAAACCTAGATTTTCATATGTGACACTGCAATGACTAGCTGGAGAAGCAAAATAATATGAAAATACAGGACTAGTGCTTGATAATTTCAAAATGATTTTTATTAAAGAAAAGGAGAGGTGGAGAATCTTACTTATCATTTAACAAAGTGAAGTATAGTATATTAATTTTCAAGCTTTTTGGGGAGGGAGGGGGACCCTGGTATACACTAGACTATGTTAGCTCAAAATACAACTAAAAATGGATAAGCTACAAATGTAAAGCAGAAGCAGTATATGTTCATATTTTCCTCTTCATGCATAATCAGTATTTCATAAATTTTCAAATGGAGTATGCTACATGCAAAAACCACGAGAAAATTACAATTGGAAATCTACTTTGTAAAATTCAAAGTGTAAAATTAGACCATTTTCATAATCATCATGACCATCTCAAAAAGTCCCAGAGAAAGACAGAATCTATAAGTCAAATTATGTTTTTCTTCTATTAGTGTTTTTCCCCATCTTAATAAAAGCCTCCTTCTTCCCTTGCATATGCTAAGATGAATAGCCCACAAAGCTTGGTCTCGACAGAAATTAGATTGAACTAAGGCACCCTGTTGTGAACCATATGAGTGACTTGAAGGGTTTCTGTTTTGCTTTGCTTGAACCCTTCAGCTATTAACCTCTGCACAGGATCATTAATGTAATCATTTTGGAGGAAAGAAGGTTTCCCTCTACTTTCTTTACAACAAATGTTCCCCAGGCTTCTTAGTTATAATTGCATGGTTAAGCATTTTAAAATGCATTGCTTAATGAAGCCTAAATTGTTATGCAAAAGAAAAAAAAAGATGAATTATGGGTAGCTATAAATGTACTTAACTTTCAAGAGACACCAGCATGCATTGGGTTTTTATTAACTGGGCTAGATAGGTTTTCCCTACAAGAACACAGCAGAGGAAAATTATACTATCCCACGAAACAAAATTTATTTCTAATAAAGCTAGTTTGACTCCCCCCCCCCAAGTTGCTTTCTCCTCTGCATTTTGAAGGGTTGCACTTTTCAAATAGGAATTCTGAAATCTTCATTAGAGCCTGTGCTATTTGTAGCCTTGTCCAAGGTGCTAAGCACTTAGTGAAGCCAGTTATATCTGCTTTTCAAAGTATGAAATTTTGAGCGTGAAATTAAAACAAATTTTGTTTACAAAACCTCAAATTAAGAGCAAAAAGAAAGATGGAAAATATGAGTTGAATCATAACTATATATAAAGAACATGTCTTTTTTGTATACAGATTACCCAAATTAATATAGATCACCCAATGTTGTTGAAACAAAGGTAATTGCATAGATGGATCCCTGTGGCAATGAGAACTGAGACATTAATATAAATTAATTAGATTTTAATGTCTTGCTCCCTGTTTTAATCAGTTATAAAGATCTAAGAAAACAGAACAGTTATTCTCAATTTTAAATATCATTAGATTTGCTTTACGGGTTAATGATGTAACATAGAATTGAAAACCAATTAATGTCTCACAAGTGAATGGAATTAACAAAGTAGTGTGGCTCTTTTCAATGAATATGAATACTCTTTGGGAATTATAGGTACTTAAAATCAAAAGTGGAAACAGATATTTAAATTACCATTTGCATCTGTAACAAACTGAATACGATTAATTTCATATTCTTGGTGCAACATTTTAACAAAACCAAATATTTCTTTTGGGGATTGATCTTTTTGTCTCAAAAGTTTTAGAATATTTTACTCCATGTGCATATACTTTTATGTGTGTGTATATGTGTGTGTGATGAGAAAAACAAGTAAAATTTTAGATTTGTATTAGAACATTTTTTAAAATTGTTATTGATAAGAAAAAAGACTGAATTATTTTGATTGTTGTTTAATGTTGAGCCTATCCACAGAAAATCCAATTCAATTCAAGAGACGCTTAATAAATGTTTATTTGGCACCAGATTCTGTGTGATTCAGTGAGGACACAAAGACACATACTATCCCTGTCCTTAAATATCATTTATTATACTGAGAGGAAGTAATATATACAAAAACAAGTTAATACAAATGTGTACCAAGTAGTATTTATACACAGAAGCAACTGGATTACACAGTGAGTAAAACTTGGAAATGTTGAGACAAAGGCACATGAGTTTGGATCGTGCCTCAGCCATTAGCTGTGGGATCCTGAGCAAGTCACATTGTCTGTTTCACCATGTATAAAATGGAATAATAATATCACTATCTCACAACATTGTGGTGAAGACAGAATCAGATATTTGCAAAGGGTTTCAGAAACCTGAAAGAGCTATATAAATCATTTCTATTATTGTAATCATTATTATTCAAAGTATTGAAAGGTGTTGAACTTTGAAAGTAACTAATGACTATAAGAAGTGGTGGCGAGGAGAAAGGACATGGAGAAGAAATAGGATCATTTGGCTAGAACAAGAATTCTTAACATTTTTGTTTTTGTGCCAAGAAGCCCTTTAGTAGTATCATGAATTGTAATGGACCTCTTTTCAGTATAATATCTTATATATCTCTGTCTTTCTATCAATCTATCTATCTATCTATCTATCTATCTATCTATCTATCTATCTATCATTTATCTATCTATCATCTATCTATCTATCTATCTATCTATCTATCTATCATCTATCTATCTATCATATACTATCTGTATTTCTATCTGCCTACTTTTCTGGATGAAGTCTTCTCATGCTATGGGTCGACACTCTCCTAACTCACAAATGAACTTGAGGCCTATTGGGTCACCTTCAACCTGGTTTGGCCCATTTGCCAAGATGATTTTACTGAGGTGTTGCTGCTGTGCATGCTTCTTGGAGTAGCAAGTGAGAAGCAGTAGTTAACCAATGAATCTTCTTTAGCAGGAGGATAACATGATAAAATCTGTACTGTAGGAATACATGTTTCTTTACTATTCCTCTATATAATTCCAGTTCTATTGTTTTTGGATTATCATCAAAGATTTTCATGACTCATGTAAGAAGGAAGTCAGCTGGCATATTTTTTATCATTTTTGTTTTTATCATTATTTTAATCATTATTTTATCATTATTGCTTTGTTTTATAACTTTTATAATCTTATTTTATAATTTTATGATTGCATTGTTTTACCCATAATAATTTCCCATTAACTGTTTTGCCAACTTGTCATTGAACCCTTCCTTGTAAAAAAAAAAGAAAAGATTAAAAATGCATTATTACACTGAGATAATTATATTGAAAAGGGTCTTTTGGACTACTTCAGTTTCTATTTTTATGTTGTCTATCTAGAAATCATTCATAGGCATTAAATATTCCTTGGGAGTGTATATGTGTGTGTGTGTGTGTGTGTATGTGTGTATGTGTTAGGAAGGGTTAGGGATGGTTGTAGGGAATGTAATGTGTTTAAAGGTCATGAGGAAGGATGAAGATATATCATAGGTTCATAGATTAGAACTGGTCATCATTCCAATTCTTTTTATAGCTGATGGAACAAAAGCCTTGAGAAGTTACTAAATTTTTTTTTTTATTAAATTTTTAACATTTATTTTCACACAATTTTGGGTTACAAATTTTCTCCCCTTTTTTCCCCTCCCCCCCCCAGACCCAAGCTTTCTAATTGCCCCTGTGACCTATCTGCTCTCTCCTCTATTCTCCCTCCCTGCCCTTGTCTCCGTCTTCTCTTTGGTCCTGTAGGGCCAGATAGCTTTATAGACCCCTTAACCTGTATTTCTTGTTACCCAGTGGTAAGAACATTACATTTGGTCCTAACACTTTGAGTTCCGACTTGTTTAGCTCCCTCCCTCTCTACCCCTTCCCCTTGGAAGACAGGCAGTTCAATATAGGCCATATCTGTTTAGTTTTGCAAATGATTTCCATACTAGTTGTGTTGTATAGGCCTAACTATATTTCCCTCCATCCTGTCCTGTCCCCCATTACTTCTAATTTCTTATGGTCCTTTCCCTCCCCATGAGTGTCGACCTCGTATTGCATTCTCCTCCCCATGCCCTCCCCTCTATCCTCCCCCCCATCCTGCTTGTGCCCCTGTCCCCCACTCTCCTGTATTATGAGATAGGTTTTCCTATCAAAATGAGTGTGCATTATATTCTTTCCCTTAGTGGAATGTGATGAGAGTAGACCTCGTGTTTTTCTCTTGCCTCCCCTCTTTATCCCACCACTAATAAGTCTTTTGCTTGCCTCTTTTATGAGAGATAATTTGCCCCATATAACTTCTCCCTTTCTCCTCCCGATATTTCTCTCTCACTGCTTGATTTCATTTTTTTTTTTTAGTATATGATCCCATCCTCTTCAATTCACTCTGTGCACTCTGTCTCTATGTATGTGTACGTGTGTGCATGTGTGTGTGTGTGTACTCCCACCCAGTGCCCAGATACTAAAATGTTTCAAGAGTTATAAATATTGTCTTTCCATGTAGGAATGTAAACAGTTCAACTTTAGTAAGTCCCTTATGATTTCTCTTTGCTGTTCACCTTTTCATGGTTCTCTTCATTCTTGTGTTAGAAAGTCAAATTTTCTTTCCAGCTCTGGTCTTTTCATCAGGAAAATTTGAAAGTCCTCTATTTCATTGAAAGACCATTTTTTCTCCTGAAGTATTATACTCAGTTTTGCTGGGTAGGTGATTCTTGGCTTCAGTCCTAGTTCCTTTGACTTCTGGAATATCTTATTCCATTCCCTTCTATCCCTCAATGTAGAAGGTGCCAGGTCTTGTACTATCCTGATTGTATTTCCACAATACTTGAACTGTTTCTTTCTAGCTGCTTGCAATATTTTCTCTTTCACCTGGGAATTCTGGAATTTGGCCACAATGCTCCTAGGAGTTTCTCTTTTTGGATCTCTTTCATGCGGTGTTCTGCGGATTCCTTGAATATTTATTTTGCCTTCTGGTTCTAGAATCTCAGGGCAGTTTTCCTTGATAATTTCATGGAAGATGATGTCTAGGCTCTTCTTTTGATCATGGTTTTCAGGTAGTCCCAGAATTTTTACATTGTCTCTCCTGATTCTATTTTCCAGGTCAGTTGTTTTTCCAATAAGATATTTCACATTATCTTCCATTTTTCGAATCTGCGCGGTATGTTCTGAGATATCTGTCTTTCTCGAAAAGTCCAAAGCTTCCATCTGTACCATTCCAGATTTGAGAGATCTGTTTTCTTCAGTAAGCTTTTGAATCTCCTTTTCCATTTGGTTAATTCTGCTTTTGAAAGCATTCTTCTCCTCATTGGCCCCTTGCACCTCCCTTGCCAGCTGAGTTAGGCTAGTTCTCAAGGTGCCAATTTCTTCAAGATTTTTTTGGTTCTCCTTTAGCAGGGACCTGATCTGTTTTTCATGCTTCTCCCTTATCCCTCTCATTTCCCTTCCCAGTCTTTCCTCCACCTCTCTAACTTGATTTTCAAAATTCCTCTTGAGCTCTTCCATGGCCCGAGCCCATTGGGTGGGCTGGGGCACAGAGTCCTCGATTCTGTGTCTTTGCCTGATGGCAAGCCTTGTTTCTCCCCATCAGAAAGGAAGGGAGGAAGTGTTTTTTTCTCCGATAAAGTACCCTTCAATAGTTTTATTTCTTTTCCCTTTTCTTGGCATTTTCTCCACCTAGTGGCCTGACCTCTGAATGTTCTCCTCACACCCACCTCGCCTCCTGGTCCTCCCAGCCAGCGTTTGGGGACTGAGATTCAAATGCTGCTTCCCGCCTTAGGATTTTTGGCGGGGGCAGGGCTGTTATTCAGTGTTAAATTAAGCTCAGGTGCTGAGGTCAGGGGCAGGGCTTCCTCTCTGGCTCAATTCCCTCAGGGGGTTTATGCACAGACCTTCCACAATGGATCCAGGCTCCCGCTCGCTTGGGGAGCCCCCGTCCACAGCCGCCTCTCAGCCCCCACCTCCTGGGGGGGGGCCCGAGCTATGGGGGCACCACGCTCCCCTCTCAACCCACCAAAGAGACTCTCTCACCTATCCCCATCAGTCACCTGTTGGTGGGGGGGCCCGTGCCGCTGCTGAAGATCCCACTTCCGGATCCCTCTCAGAAGTTTGTCTCTCGGAGCCGCCGTCGCCGCCGCCGCCGCAGGTCCAGGCTGGGCACTGCGTCTGCAGCGTGACGGACCTTTTGCGAGAGGTTTGCAGGTCCCTCTGTGGGTAGGGGGACCCACGTGGCCGCTGGAGATCCCGTCCCGTAGCCCTTTCGGATCTTTTTCTCACGGTGTCACTGCCTCGGTAGGGTTGCTCTCTGCTACCCGCCCTGGCACCCAGTCCATGGCGCGAAGGACCCCCTGTGAGAGGTTTGCAGGTCTCTCTGGAACAGAAATCTCCCTCGCTCCAATATTCCGTGGTCTCTGGGTGCAGAATTTGCCCTGGGTTAGTCCCCTCTGCCGTTCTGTGGTTTGTGGGTTTGGAGCTATCTGTATGTGTGTCTTTCTACTTCGCCATCTTGGCTCCCAAGATCGAGAAGTTACTAAACTTGACCCCAGGATACCCTGATAGTAAGAGGCAGAGATTGAATTTCAGCCTGTTCCTTCTGACTCCAGATCAACATCCCTGCATTACTGTAGCCCCAATGAAGATCTCTACTCTGAAATACCAGGATTTTATGATAGATTATTCACTGGACACCTCAGAAGTAAAATATTTTCAAAATAATTAAACAACTGAAAATGAAATTGAATTAAAACAATGAACCAGAATAACCTCTCACAGTATGCTATGGTATATTATCTAATTATGATAAGCATGAATATTTCAGTCCTTGAAGACTTACAGGCAGAAAATTAAGTTAGTCACCAGTTATCCTCACCCACTGAACATTCAATGAGCAATGGTTTTGTGTCACTCCTACTTCTAAACATGATCTTCTGAATAAGAATGTTTCAAGTGAGAAATAGTCAAAAGTTCTGTGCTTTTGTTTTGTACAGACATGAGTAGAAACTAAAAATGAAGTTTCTAACTTTTTATTTTATGTAATTTCACTATATTAGCAAAGCCCATTAGTTTTATGTCTATGTGTTCATACATAACCATGTGTTCATGTAAGTATATGTGTCTACATGTGTATCTATAAATTCACTCAATGGCATATGTGTATATGGACATGCATGTGAAGGACAGATTTTTGTTGTTTTCTCCTCAAAAATCTTACTTTATTTTATTTCCTTGCATATACAGTTTAGTGATAGTTGATGGTTATATTGTAAATCACCCCATTTCTTTCTTAAATATGGTACAAGCGATAAACCTTCAACAAAGAAAGACAAATGACAAAAGAAATAAGGAAAAATGTATTAACATTTAATTAAATAAAATCAGAGTAAATTACAACCAAACAGAATGCATGTTCTTTGTTGTTCATTCTAATTCTATTTATCCATGAATAGATTACATTGAGAGAGAGAGAGAGAGAGAGAGATAGAAGAGAGATAGATAGATAGATAGATAGATAGATAGATAGATAGATAGATAGATGATAGAATACAATAGGAGCAATATCTGCTAAACTGGTTCTTCTTTAAAAATACAGCAGAGAAGAGAAACTGTCTCTGGGACTTGATTGGTCCATAGGGCTAAGATTAAGCCCTTGAAAAAGCTTCCTAGTTGCTTAAGGCATATAATTCCAGTTTATAAAGAGGCAATGCCTTTCAGCCCTGATGGATGTATCACCCTTACGAGTTATCCCATCTATCATGTTCTGCTGAACAAATGCATTTCCATACAGAAAGGGAGGTAGAGTGGTGTGTACATGAAACAGTGTTATTTCCTTCCCAAGCTATCATTGAACTGAATTTCCTTTTGTTAATTATTAGAAGGCCACCATGGGCCTTATTTCATTTCAATCATTGGACTGAACTGATTGTCTTAAATCTAAACATTTGAAGTGAGGTTTATTGGGAAGACACCATCCTCACAAAAAGTATTTAATAATGATCCTTCCACACAACCCCCATTAGGATTTAAAGAGGAGTCACAAAACTTCAATGACTTTTAACTTCAAATTCAACATTCTTTCCATTACATTTAACCTCTTGTCCAGGTTGAATTTGACCCACTAATGACTGCTAATATAATGGCATGGTCATTCAACCAGTGAGGAATTCACCAATTATTATTTAATCCAGCCTGGATCTATCTATAACAATATATAACAATAACAATATCAAAGGAAATGTGTGCATATATTTTAACGTTAACTTGTTTATCTCTTCTGCTAAACCTGTCCTTTAAATATTCTGATTCTTTATAATTAATAAACAAGTGAAAACTCACTTATTAAATTCTTACTATATGCAAGACATTGTAGATACTTATAGAAAAATCAAGATAGTCCCTACTCTTGAAGAGGTTATATTCAAGTGAGAGAGACAACATACGTGTAAGGTTTTAGCTTTAAGTCAGAGGAAGAGGTTCCATGACTCTTTTGGTTCCAATGCAAAGAAGGTATTGATGCCCCTCCTTTAATGATATTTCTACTGATAAAACAAAATTAATTTCCAATTTTTCACCATAGATGTTAGTGACAAAAGTTACCACCTCCACCCTAGCACTCCTACCCCTAGTCTTCAGTAGCTATAGCTATAACCCCCAAAGGAGCAATTGATAAGCTACATTTCCACAGAAGTTGTTTCCCAAAATGATGAGTATAGGTGCTGTTTTGGTGGCATCAGTATTCCCAATTCTTTTGAGGTCAGGTTCCTGGGCTTTCTCCATTGGGATCTGAGGAGAGATGATCAAGGTTGACAATACACCATCTTTCAAGAAGTACAAGTTTTTATGCTTGAAGTCATCCTTGACTCTAGTATTTTTTCGTATTACTTCCACATTCCACATATTAGCTACATTTCCTGAATTTAACATTCAATCTCTCAACTTTGAACATTTTTTGTACAGACCATTTCCTCATATAAAAGATGCTTACACCTTTCAGAATGTGTTATGGATTAATTCAGGCTACCATTTCTATTAAATCTGCACTGATCCCACTTCACTTCCTCCTTCCCCGATGCTAGTACGTTTTTTCTTACTTAAATTACTTTGTGTGCATCTAATCATCTGTATGTTGTATTCCTCTGATAGAATGTTAGCTCCTTAAAGGCAGGGAATATATAACCCTCCTCTTCTTCCTCCATCTGTCCACATGGGGAGTCATACCTTTACATGTGGGTGCTCTGTCCAAAGGAATGTAAATTTTGATCATACTTTCCAAGATATCATGGGGTTTAGGGGTTAGATTTTTTTCTTCCCTACTTATTTATCCTATTCTATCAGTTGTTGCTTGTTTTTAAACTGGGACAATTAATTCTGTCCTGAGGTTTTTATTTAAGATTTTTTGAAATATAATTTTAGAAAACCAGGCTTTGATAAAGTCCATTGGGATGCAAATGGAGCTACTTAACTATCCTTTTAACCCCTAATCACTCTGGCTGTCACAAATTAGCCAACAAGAGGTCCAAGTCCAAGACTCACTTATTCATTGTTGGGGTTTTAATGACTCAGAATGTGTGTAAATAACAATTGTTGCTGTTCCAATCAAAACTCTGAAGGTCTTTCCCTCCCAAGTTGATTCTTTTGTGAAGGCAAGCTAGGCCATCTTTGGCCTCAATTCTTACCTAGCCTTTAATCACTGAATAAGTGTTGTTTCAGATAAAGTGAGATCAGGGAAAGACTTAGCTTTAAAAGGCCAGAGGCTCCTAGTACATCAAGGGCCATTGTCAGTCATCCTGACATGTCTTGCCATTGGACACCAGTGACTCTGGAGGAGAGAGTGGGGCTGATGACTTTGCATAGCCCTGCTTCATTTAAATCCAATTCACCTTGTAGGTCAAAACATCCTCCTCCCTTCTGTTGTCTGTGGTCCTCTTGAAGAATGAAGGATAAACAACAATACTCTTATATGTTCTGATACACACATAAACACACAAATCCATATACATACATATATGTGTATATATAACATGTATATATCATGTATATGCATATGCACATATATACATACATATACATATATATATATACATACACGTGTGTGTGTACAACAGAAACAAAAAAGTCTGTTTTCAAAGAAGTTGCATTGTAATGGAAAAAAATTACATATATATATGTAAGTATGTATGTATGTATGGTCAACCTGAAAGTTTGGTTAAAGGAGGCAAACAAGAGCTAGGTGGCATACAAATTCATATTCTTTATTCCCTTAAAGCTAGCTGAAGCTAGCTAATATATACATACAAGGAGTTAGAACTTAAATTCTGACTGACTGATAAAAGAATGACAAGCTTTTAAAGACAACCCCAGGATGTCTGTGTCCCTCAGATTTATCATCTCCATATGTACAAGACAAGCAACTAAGTAGTGTCAATTATGATCCCAGGATAATTGTGTTTCCCCTGTATAGCATATGCCCCTGGGATACCAAGATAGGTCCTACTATTCTGGTTGCAGGTAACCTGTTCTTAAGGGTCACAAACAGGAAGCATACTGCTGGTCGATTTCATCTGGTCTTAAAGTTATTGACACAGGAAAGAGCACTTTTAGAGCAGAGCAAAGAATGTCTGGTTGATTGGTTCAGGCTCTGGCACTTATCTGAAAATAATATCAATATATATGAATATATGTAAATGTGTATGTATACATATATGTATGTATATATGCATGAGCATATATATATGTATATATATGTATATGTGTGTGTGTATATCTTAATGCAAGCTTGCCCTGACACACTGCAGACCTTCCTGAAAGAGATTCATAATCAAAGACATTGGTCTAAATAATCACAATGCAAAAATTAAGCGGATGACAAGCACAACTGGTACAAATGAAAGATCTAACAATATAGAAAACAGCCCTCAGAAGTTTATTTAGCATTCCTTCAGAAGTTAAGTGGCCCACAGTGTGGGAAAATATGGATGCTATATTCTGAATTATTGGAAGGAGTTCCTCAATTGATGAGATCACACATAGGATGGGAAATCCTGTTGATATTGTTTGAGCATGTTTTCCTACTATAAATGCCTATAAATATAGGCATTTATGACTGTATTCTCCTATATAACTATCTATTATATGCTATATATTCATGCCTATATTCTCCTATATAGTCTATATAGCTAAATCCATTATAATTTCATTTCATTGGCAACATTCTTGTTTACTCATTTCTTTATACTTGATTTCAAAAAACAAATGTCTTTTGAGGGTTTCATATTTTTAATTTTTTTCATAATATTAGCAATGCTCTGAAGGTGCTATTGAATGACTAGAGTCTCCAGTGATTTTGCTTTACTTTCTCTGTCTAAAATCTCCATCTTTAATTTTTTTATTTAGTTCAGTTGTACAGGAAGTACCTCATGTTTAGTTATTTCTGGCCACTAGCAAACAAACAGTATGTTATATGAAATACATACAGAAATAAGCATTTTAGGAATCCTAGAGTTTCTGTGGGGATGTAATATAAAGTTTGATGAAGGATATACCCTAGTCAGCTTGACTATGAAACCAAAGTTTGTCTCTTTTGGATGCAAAAGTTCTACTCATAGTACCAGCACTCAGCACTCTAGGAATCATAATTAGAAATGTAATAAAAATTATAGGAAAAATGTCCCTAGAAGTGCAAGAAAGAGTGCAAAGGTTAAATGTTCTCTCTTGAATATTGGCAGCTTTGACAGATGTAGGGAATAGAAAATATCCCAGCTGGGTCCAAATCAACCATAATTAGCTTGGGATGAAACAAAAGTTATAGATCTCATGGAACAAAGGGAGAAGTTTCAGAGAGAAAAAAGACAAAAATATCATCTCACCTCCTTTCCAAACTAGCAATAATTTAGGTGTAGCAAAACTGAAGTATACCCGTTGTCATTTCTTTTCTACTCATCCACTTGTACTCAACAAAACAGAAAAAAAAGCTAAATTTAGCAAGTTTTACTCTCTGAATTCAGTTTCTCTCCATTCAATCCATCCCTCACTCAGAACAGGGTCAAGTGCAAGTCATGTCATCATTTCTCTGATGTCATGGTCTTCTTCAAAAACGAAGGGTGAACACACTATGTGAGTCAGACCAAGTTGCTCTCTCTCTCTCTCTCTCTCTCTCTCTCTCTCTCTCTCTCTCTCTCTCTCTCTCTCTCTCTCTCTCTCTCTCCCTCCTTCATGTCTTTCCCAAAACCTTAAACCCAGTGCACTCTGAAGCCCATAGATTGGACCATAAGAGGTCCTGCCTAAGCTCCATTTAATGGCTGTTCTCTGGCTCCTCTGGCTTAAGAGTGATTATCAATACTAACTGTTTCCCTTTTTCTTCTAGCTTGATTCAGTTATATTTTTTTTTCTTTTGCTCATTAAAGGGGCCATTCCTTGACTACCTCTTAAAGAGTCCTATTCACTGAATGGGGATTACCTCCCTCTAAGTCAGTACCTGAAAAGGTCTTAGCCTAAACAGGCCAAGGTCTCCTATTGCCTCCTGGGCTATCTCCAGTCATCCTGATGAATATCTGGTCACTGGATCCAGATGGCTCAGGAGGAAAGTGAGACTGGTGATCTTGCACAGCCCTCCCTCAGTCAAAACAAAGTCAAGTACAAATCATGTCATCATTTCTCCGATGGCATGGTCTTCTTCAAAAATAAAAGAGGCACACAACAATAACAATACATAACAACCCTTTTAATCTTAAAATATAACTTCCATACTATTATTCTTTTGTGAAATACTTAACATTATTCTGCATTGCTTTTTATGATTTGCTTGCATCAGCTTAGTATACTGTTTTTCTTCTTCTAACCTTTGTTCCAAATAAATGCTCTGATATAATCTATGGAGACAGTTACCTCTTTAGTACTATACATGTCAAAGTTTGAAGTTAGTTGAAAAGTTTCTTGCTAGGAAAATCAGCTATAGAGAGAATAGAAAAAAAAAGAGATGAGGATAGATGTTTTTCTTGTGAGAAATGTCCAAAGTGTTATTTTATGAGGAAATCCAGTGAAGAAAATACTATGAGGAATAGGTGAAGTGGTAAATAGAAAGTATTTTTGAAATAATGTTTCCTATGATTACTGGAAAGGGAGACAAGATTACTGGAGAGGAAAAAGAAAAAAAAATTACAGCAGAGGGAATTTAGTTTGTTTTCTGAGAGACTAAACTTAACTGTTGAATGAAGAGAAACATGAAAATCCTCGAGGCTTTAAATCATTATCTAGTATGAACTGAATTATACTGATTCTGTGTTTCCAGACAAGTGAAGAGAAGTCATCTACTCAATTATTGAGAATATGAGGTGAATCTAGCTATGAACTATTGCATGGGCTAAAATAATATTATTAGATATATGTCTTGGTTTTAATTTGTTAATTGATTGAATATACTCATTGACTTAGCATTTATGTACAGTTGAATAAAACTAATTAATATTGGTAAACAACATTTCTCCAGTTCAATAAATAAGAAAAGTATTCAATGAACTGGGAAGTGAGGTTGAATTTATTATTTAATTAATGAGAAAGGGATTATAATTGCATTGATGACAAAATAGAGTATACAAATATATACCTAGATCACTTTAAAGCTCAGGAAGGTAAAAGGAAGTATGAGAACAAGTCAAGTATCAAGTTAGGAAGAAATTTACAAGTCACTTACTGGCTGAGCACATTTGACCTTGAGAGAAATGGGAGGAGGTATTTCTCTTCAATCTGATATCCACATTCTAGACTTCCTATATTTTGACTTCAAACTAACCACCCAAATTCACTTTACTCACGACACAACATGATACATTGATCTTAATCAGATCATTGTCTCATTTCCCAACACAGGTAACATGTTCATTCCTGCCTTGATATCACAATATATGATGCTACTTCCCAGTTTTACTACTCTCCTCCTTTTGCCTATCCATCAAGGTTTAGTTCATATCCCACCTGATTCATAAAGCATTTCCTACCTACTCACATTCACACTGCTCTCCCTCTTCTTTGACAACCTATATAACATTTTCTGTGTGCAATATACATTTTGATATCAATTATATACCAACTTCTAAATTCTCTCATTTTTATGACTATGTGCCCTATATCCTCAACATGATTTCATGGTCTTTGAGGAGAGGGACTATACTTTGTTTATGAGTCCTAACCCCACTTTGAATAGTTCTTAATATTATTAACATATCAGATTGAATGGAGTTTCCTCTTTGAGTTTCCTTCAGTCCTGTGTTCAACATTGTTAGAGAGGTTTTTTTTCTTTTCATCAATATAATTAGAAATGTAACATAATGATATTTATTTACATTGATAATCACCCAGTATGTTTCAATAAGGAAAAAAATGAAAACAAATATCTTTGTACTCAAGAAATTCTCAGTGTCTTTGAGAAGACAAAATACAAACAACTTTGCAAAAAATATATATGTAACTACAGGATAAATTGACGTCTCTGAGGGAAGGCGCTAACATTATGCAGGAGTGAGAGAGACTTCTTATAGATTATGATATAATCTTATATTATGATAATAATGATTATGATATTAATAAAAATAATAGATTATGATAATAATCTTATAGATTATTATGATTATAGATTAAGTTATAGATTATAACTTTAGTTATAGAATATTACACTTTATTTGAGATTTGAACTAGGGGTCTGTGATGGGAAGGGAGAAGGATAAAGTTACTACTAACATTGTCCAGGATTGGGTGATATGGTGCCATCACTGAGGAAAAGCAAGGAGGTCAGCTTATTGTATTGAAAAGTACATGGATGTTAGTAAGGTATAAGAATATGCGAAAGGTAGTGAGGGACCAGCTTATGAAGGGTTTTTAAAAGACAAATATGTTAAATAAGAAGTCTTTCATTAAAAATAAATCATCTATACAAGATTTATCTAAATCTAAAATACTCTAATTAAATATGCCCGGAGAGAAACCTCCTTGTAAGGGAATCTTCAGAGTCCCCAATATGAGATCACCTTACAAGTGAGCCATTTTAGCCCTTTAGGAACTCACATTTCTCAGAAGGGATGCAAGTGAGTCTGCTTAATCTTGAATTCAATATGTGGACTCATGATGGACATCGGCATGGTCATGATGGAAACAAAAGCCTAACAAAGTAAAAAATAGCATAATGCTACAAATGACTTTATGCTGAAGTTATAGAGTAAACAAAATTAAATGCAGAAACACATGCTTCTCACAATAAGTACTATGGGTACTAAGGATGTACTCTATTTTAAAGATAATAGATTCTGTTATTTGCCCAAATCTTTTTGATTTTAAATCCCATCAACCTCTAAATCTATGAACCAAAATCTTAAAAACTATGCATTTTTTTTTTTTATAGACAATACCAAGAAACAGAGTGGGTTGCTATTGATTGGGTAATGAGTCAACCAATTGTTTATAGTGAACACATTAATGTAATTGACTTTATTAACTTAATATTAGCTGAATTAATTGTATTAAATTATACATATTAATGTAATGGAATACATTGTTTTACCATATGAAAAAATTAATATGAAGAATTAAGAGAAACATTGGAAGACATATTAATTGAAGCAGTGAAATAAGTAGTAATAGAACAAGGTAAACAATGAGTTAAATGATGTTCATGGAAACAATGTTATATAGGTATCGGATTTCAAATTCAATGTAATGATCATCACTGAGTCCAGAGAACAGATGATGAAACATACCTTCTTCTTACAGGTGGGGAGTTTTGCAAATTCTGTGCATTGTTATTACTGCTTTAGTTTTTTTTTTAATTTTTTACTAAGGAGGGCTCAGCTTGAACAAGAATGAATGCACATTGAGAAATAACTGTAACGTAATAAGTTGAAAGTATAAGATTATAGATCCAGATCTAGAAAAAACCTTGGGAATTACAGAGTACATCCTTTTCATTTTATACTTACGGAGATTATATAGGAAATTGAGGAACAAAGAATTTAAATGTCTGGTACAAGTTGATGTACCTAGTAAGGATCTCTGAAGCAAATTCATGCTTATTTATTCCTGATCTAAATTATGGCACTCTTGCCACTATACTACACTGCCCCGTTAGCATTGAGGAAGTGCATTATAATAACATGATTAACTGTCAGATAACTACAAAATTCAACTAACTATAACATCCACTCCTGAATATTCCAGGTAATCAAAGTTTTATTATATCAATTCGGTCTCCCATGAAAATTAGCTGTATTTATGCAAAACTCTTAAAGTCTAATAATGAAAGGATATGTATAAGTAGCAAAAGAAATGACTTATATTGGCAGCTTAAAGATCTATTTATATTATCAAATGAAATAGGATTTTGCAATGGAATATAATCTAGTTTCAGTCTCTTGGATTGTGTGTAGTGGATTTGCATTGCCTGCTGCAGAAATCAAATGACAGGCAGAAAATTTCTAGAGCTGATTAACCAAATGGTGATTTTCAATTTTTTCAAGGAACAGATTAGAACAACATACAAGTTATTATGGTTCCAATATACTTTGAATGGAATCATAGATTTTCAGAACAAGAAAGAATATTAGAGACTATTTAGTCCATCTCAACTGAGAAAAGGAAAATCCAGTCAGATGAAGGGACTTGCATAATATCGCATGACTAGTCTGTGGGAGAACCAATAATAAAGGAGAAGATATGCACCCTTGGGACAAAGCTCAATGGAAAATGCTCATTTTAATAAAACTTATCTGGCCTCCACTTCTGTGACTCTGCACAGGCTGCTAGTTTGTTTTAAAATACTATTTACAGTTAAAAAAGAGAGAGAACTTAGAAAGGACCTCAGAGATCAAATAGGGCAATCTCATAGCAATCTTATCCAACTCCAGCACTTTACACATAAGGTACTGAGACCCAGAGAGTTTAAGTGATGTGACAAAGATCATATAGGGAATAAGTGACAGAAATGAGATTCAAAATTAGGTTTTCTGACTGAAAATCTGCTATTCTTTCCACTACATTATGTACCAGTAATCTTATGGCAAAGAAATGAAGACCCTTCACCCTCCTGCTTTTGAACGAATCATTTGACTAATTGAGTATTTTTACTCAAAAACTAAAAGTTTGTGGTAAATACTGGGAATACAAATAGAAAAAATTATAGTCATTTCAAAGAGATCACATTCTGATGGAGGAGACAGTACATGTGAAAAATCCCATAGTCCAAAGGGTACATTGGCAAAGCAGATGATATTGCCTCTTTGTTAGTGTCTTTCTCACTCATAAAATCATTTTAGGTTGTAATGTTAAGCCATATAACAAAGACAAGAACTTGGTAGCAAGTGTTTTATAATGTTTTTTTCTCCTATGAATTAGAAAGGATTAATGGCTTTCCTAATAAAAGGGGAGCTAAATGGTACAATGGATAGAGCACGGGGGCCTAGAGTCAGCAAGACCTAAATTCAATCCAGCTTCAAATATTTACTAGCTGTGTGACCCTAAGCAAGTCACTTAATCTTGTTTTTTCTCAGTTTCTATTTTTTTAAAGAAATGTGTTCATTCCATGATCAGTAGAGACAAAATGCATTTTCACTATATAAAAGTTAAACCAGTTAATTGGCCAACAATGAGGCACCACTGGTATTGTACTGTATAATGAGTACTCATGGGATGTAACCTTCTGAATAGTTCAAAATTATAAAATCCAAAACAAGCAGAAAAAAAAAAAAACATAGCAGGCCATGAATTGGGAGTAAGATTAGGGGCCAGACCACTCATGGTGGAGGGGAGTGTCCATGATCTTGGCTGTGTCATGCAGCCCACCTCTGGAGCCACTCTCTTCCTGATATAAAACAACTCAAAACAGATATGATATTAAAAAAAATCAGAAAAACAAAAACATACTGAGAGAGAGAGAGAGAGAGAGAGAGAGAGAGAGAGAGAGAGAGAGAGAGAGAGAGATGCAGTTTGGGGTTTCACAAATAACCATTCCTGTGAAATGAGCTGAAGAATGAAATGCCAAACCATTCAAATATGTTGGTGGGAAACCCCAAATGGGGTCACAAAGAGTAAGATATAACTGAGAGGAATGAACAACAACAATGCATAGTATCCCGAAATGAACACAAAACTCTAGATATAATCTCATACCTTCTATGTATATAGCTGTTTACATGTTATCTCACCAATTATAAGGAAAACTCTATGTTGGGTGATTTTTTTTAACTTTCTTTGTATTCTGGGAGCTTACCAGAGTATCTTCTACATATTAAATGTTTAGTAAATGCTTGTTGATGAGGAGGAGGAGGAGGAGGTGAGATGATTGCCTAGTCTTAAAAGTCATGAGCAAACATAAAATTATACCCAGGGATAATATATTTATATCCTCAGAGTTGTAACATGAACGGTCTTACTAGAATACTAATTTTTCTTGGAGATACTTTTCTTTTCTTAGTCTACTCCAAAGACTCCAAAAACTTCTTTGAGTAACCTAGCCAAAGTTTTGTTCTGGACCTATACCCTTGTATCTTCCCTCTGGATGCTCAGTTTCATTTTTGAGTTGTCTTCTCCATTAGAGCCTGTAAAACCCCTGAGGGTAGGAACTGTCATTCTTTTTATTTGCCTTTATATTCCTAGTAATTAGCACAGTGCTTTGCACAAAGTAAGTGCTTAAACTGTACTGTTTTACTGACTAGATTGTTTTCTACCTTTATCTGTTCCTTTGTAGAAAATGATTTTAGAACTGGGTTCACATGTGGACAGAAGAAGGCTTAAATCAAGGAACTCACGTGAGAAGTTGGCAGAATACACATTCTTACTTTAAACTGGGCTGCCATTAGGGACATGCCAATTATTTCTCTGTAGCAAATTTGACTTCAGACCCATTTGTGACCTACCACCTATTTCACTCAATAAGTCCTAACTCTGAGGAAAAATTCTGGGCTGAAAGAAATCTTACTGCAAAATGGGGAACAAAACTAGAAAAATAAAAGTTCACTATAGTCATGGCTAAATAAGATGAGAATATGTTTAGGAAAGAAATAACCCAGTACATAAAGGCATGTTTTGACAAAGAGCTGAATCCCCTGGAATATTTGATCAAATCCTCAGTTTTATAATAGATGTGTTCTGCTGTAGTGTGAAAAAATATCCTAGCAAAAATACTTAATTAGAACAAAACCAAGGCAGCCGAAAGCTCTGTGAAAGCTCCGTGCCTTCTCTAAGTTAGCCTGAATTAGTCGTACATCATATCAACAGATAATTTCTGCATAGAGACATTCCCTATAAATATGGGAGAGAAATCACATTCAGACCTAAAATAACTTTCAGCACATTTTCCAAGCAACTGTACATTTATGATGATCTTATTATAAACATATAGGTGCTGCAATTTAATGTTTAACATATACCACTATAGTTTCAAAAGATTTTTTAAAATCTAGTCAAAATATGTCAATATTATTTTACAACTGAGGTACCCCTTTTCACAAGTTCTACTCCCCCAAATAAATCCAGGTTCAAATACAGACATGGGCTGCATAGGCTCAAAACGAGTTCACACACTCCTACTAACATTTACTTTTACAAGTCAGACTGAAGATGCATACCAAATATCAAGGCATTTGATGAAATAGCATAGTAAGAAAAACTAGTTATGGAAAATACCTAGTAAATCAGGAGCTTCTTCTGAAGCAAATAGACATGTTTATTAGTGGAAACAATGGGAACATATAAGGATTGCACTAAAAAAAAAACAAAAAACCAATATATAGTCCCTTTTAATATATAACTTTCTAACTTCGAAATTCATTCCTCAAAAACATTTGGGAGGGTAGAGAGGATTTCATTAAAATACATAGCAAAGAGCTTTGTAGGTCTGAGGTAGCATGACTGCATTCTCCTTTTTCTCTGCCTCCCCAGAAGTTTTAGGTTTTACTTTGTAAGTAAATGAGAGGAGGTTACTATGGGGAGATAATCCTCTGTGAATCACAAAATTCCAGCAAACAACAAAATACAACTGAGTGTGTACATGCATGAGTTCTGTAATGCCTGTATTTTCTGACTACATATGCTAGATCTTCCCTTTTTCACAGAGGAACCAGACAATGGAATAGCACAAGTAGCCAATCAAGAGGACTGTTTGATATAGTCATAATCCTTTGCTAATAATGCAGAGATGCCTGCAGATGCTGAAACCAGCCTTGAACTTCTGAGAGAGAGCAACAGACATCTTGGTTCCTAACTTATCTGAACAGCAGCAGACATCTTGGTTTCTGACTTATGTAGAGAACAGCAAGTATCCTGCTTTCTAATTTGTTGGTTTGCAGGTATCTTCTCCCTGGATTCCCATTTGCCTAACTTCCTGATCTTTAGTGTTTCTACCTGACCCTTCCTCACATACACACTTAGCCACAAACACCTCAAATAGTCATAAATACCTTAAATATGTATAATTACCATACCCTTTTCCCACTCCTCTTTGAGCAGTTGAGATCTTGCCTCTCTGCTCCAGCTTTCAAGCTTCTCAGACAATAAATGCAGTTATAATCTGTAAACTGTGATTAGATTCTGACTCATTCCAGTTCCCCCTTTTTGGACCTACTGTTTTTCCATTTTAGCAGTTCGCAGGGGTATCTATTTTAACATGAGGCAGAGTTCGGAGCAGTGTTCAATTCATTAAGGACACCAATGGTCCTTAAGCAATTGGATAAAAGATATTTCTCTTGGGCAGAGGTGCCAGGGACTGAAGAATTTTATAGAATTTGAGGAGTTTCTGAGAGGCCCCCTAGCCCTTGAGAGGTTTCTCTAGAAGTGTAGGGACACCTACGATTGACTAATCTTCAGAAGCAAGGTAGCTCCCATGATTGGCCAAGGTCAATGTCCATCAATGACAACCACTTTTTCAGGAAGGCTTTCACAGGTCATCAGCTACAAGCCATCAACTTCACTAGTGTTCAGCCAACAGTATTCTAGGAGACCAGGGAAGCTGTGGTTTGAAAGTAAAGGTCACTTAGAAGTGGGGTAGTGATTCATAGGGGTAGGGACTATTGCTGGGGCTCATGAACCTTATTTCAAGCAGAGTATACTTACGAATGAGTGGGATTGGTGGTGGCATAGTACTAATAAATCCTTACAACAGACCTAATACAGTATAAATCTATCTGATATATCCAACACAGCTAATATAATCATCAATACATGATGGATTCAGCATAATTCTTATTCTAGTAGCATTATTATAACTAACAAATTTAATTTTATTCTGCTTAATTCACAAACACAATTACTGATAATCATTAAATCACAATGAAATGAGTAAATAATGACTAAATTGAGTAGGATTATCAAAATTATCTTTAAAATTCTTCAACTCATATTTTTCTTATTCCTATCTTTGACATTCAGGTGTGCCCAACAACAAACTTAGGACTTTGAGAAGACCTCCAGAGATTCATGACTACTCAATTGAGTTTGGAGAGTCTCATTTTCAGTGTCAGACTGTCCACTAGGTGACTTTTTTCAGTAACCTTGACCTTCAGTCAAATTAGTAAAAATATTAGTAAGAGAAATTTTGACCTGTGTTGGTGGAAGAATAATAACACTAAGGAAAACACCAATTCCTGAGGTAGTTAAATTATTCAAATAATTGAGAGAAAAATATAAGATAAATCAATCTAAAACATTTGTCAATCATTTTATATGCAGTTAAAAGCTGGACTATTTCCTAGTTTTGTGACCTTGGACAAGATACCTAACATTTTTGAGAATCAGTGTCCTTCTCTATTGAATGAGGGTGTTGAAGGAAGTGACTTTTAGGTTCCTTCCAAAATTAAAATTCACATCTTCTTTAACTAAAACAAACAAAGATGAAAAACATTGAGATACTTTAGAACTTAATATGTGTGTCTTTTTTGGTTTTCCTGTATACTATATCACATTGTCTTCTTCAAAGTCACCGTCTTCTTCAAAGATATAGCTACTTCTTCTTTTATTGTATGTATACCTCAAAGAAAAAAATAAGGTTACCATGACCTTTTGAAGGTCATCAGCAGTATCTAATTCTGGATCAATTTTTAGTTTATTTTAAAACTCTCTTTTTTCAATTTTAATTCAACATTTTAAAATGTCTCATCTGTGTCCTTCACACAGAACTATACATTGATGATATTTAATTATAACTACAATTGTTTTGATGTACTTTATTAAGTTGCAGAAAACCAATGCAAGTTTAAATTCCTTATCAAAGAAAAAGCCCATTAAAGTACAGAGTAGTTGAATACTTTATGTTTCACTTTAAAATGAATCCATCTTGTCCAATAATTTAATACAATTCTTACACACATGAGCACTTTATAATACTCCCCTTTTCACTAAGTATTTTGACAATTTCTAGGAATGTTTTCATTAGAATAAGTTATTTTAAATGACTGCATTACTGTTCTAAAGGCCAATCACTGTAATGATCAATATGAAGACCAAAGAATGGAAGGAGAAGCGTATCTCTTTTCAAAGAGATGGAGAGAGATAGATTTATAAGAATGTAATAATTTGGATACTATTTACAGTGTTTTGGGTTCAATATTTATCTTTTTTACAAGGTAAGATTTGATGGAGCTGTTAGGGCATCCTAGCGTAATGTTTTGTTCAATAGACTTGGAGTTAGCAAGCCTTGGTTGAAATCTTTCCCTGGATAGTTACTAGCTCTGAAACCATTGACAAGTCTTCTAAACATGCAAAGCCTCAAGTAATTTGTTAAATGGGAATAGTATCTATGACAACTACTTCATGGGGTTGGTGTGAAGCTCACAAGAATTAACACATGTAAAAGGAGAGATGGGAAAAGGGACTAACCTGTGATTTCTTTAGCATAGAGAACTTTTTCCCCTAATCCAAGTCTCAAACTTCTCTACAACTTTCAGACTCAAGAAGTTGTTTGGAGAATTTAGAGATCAAATGATTTACCAAGGGTCACAAAAGGAGTAAATGTCAGAGATGTGACATAGATCTAGGGTTTCCTTATTTTGAAGTCAACTCCTTATTCAACATGCAGCACTGCCTTTCATATGTTCATAAAATATTGAATAAATGTCCACTGTTAATTTTTATTAACAGCAAAATCAAATACTTGATATTAAAAGACTATTTAATTATAAATTATGATATATATAATAAATAATAAAATAAAACATTTAATCATAAATTATTAATGATTATAAAAGGAAACAAACTGACTGGTGCACAAGTATGACAGCAATAGGTTTTGTTTTTTTTTTTTCCTGAGTAAGTCATTCACATGTGAAATAGTCAGTCAGCCAACAAAGATTTACTATGTGCTTTCCATGTGCTAAGCACTGGGAACACAAATGAAAACAGACAAAAAAAGACAGGTCCTACACTCTAGGAGCTTACATTCTAATGAAGAAGATATTATATAGAAACAAGCTGGAAATTTGTTATGTCAGTGGAGGGTAGATACCTGGAATGAAGCATGATGGAGTCCTTAAGAGTGCAGCCTAGTGTAAAATTAAAGGATGGCTATCTTGAATGCTGTCCTTAAATGTAGATTCTGGGAGTTACTTTCTACCCTTATTTCAGAGGGAGGAGACCAAGGAGCAGAGGATACTTCCATGGTGTGAGTTCCTGTGTTGGTGGGATCTTATAAGATTGGAGAGGTTTTGAGGGCATGATAGAAAAGTGCAGAGAAGTGCAGCCTGGTGAAGGTGGAGTCAGTGAAAGGGCAAGTAGTTAGCAATGTGCATGTTGTACTATAGTCCTCCTATTTCTTCATAATATGAATTTTCTTTTGTGTTAGTATCAAAAGGCTTTGCTTTATACAAGTCCAGATTGCCTAACATAAAGGTACTTGAATAGGAAATATCAGTGACTTGTTTTTTGAAGAAGACATTCTTTATTTCTCTACCATATGGGTGAGTGGGACAGCCAAACACAGAGAGGTGCATGTATGCAGCCAAATGATTTTTCAATGTCATTGAAAACTGGAGAATTTACTTGCTCTACACATCAGTAAAAGGAAGCTAGGCAAGCAGTGGTTAATGCACCAGGTCTGAAGACAGGAAGACCTGAGTTGGAATCTAGCCTCTGACATTTACTATGTGTGTGACACTGGGTAAGTCACTAAACCCTATTTGCTTCAATTTTCTCATCTGAAAAATGACCTGGAAGTGACAATCCACTCCAGTTTCTTTGCCAAGAAAACCCAGATGTGATCAAGAAGAGGCAGAAACAACTGAAATAACTAAACAACGACACACATGAGTAAAGTTATTAAATTCTCCAAACAGTTTGACTTCTTTTAGGATTAATGAGAGTTGCTAAACTTTATCACAGAAATGTACTAAAATTTGATTGGTTATTGTTCTTCTTTCTTGAAGAAGACCAAAATGACTTCAGTATGTTAGAGTCAAGTTACAATGAGCATGACTATATCTGATCAGACCATTCTGAGCTCAGAATGTTCAATTCACCAAATAGACCTTGTACACATTTGGGATGAATTCTGTAAATTTGTACCTCTCACATGTCTTTTGAGAGGCCTCAATTCTGTTTTGTTCACAGAGCACTGCACATTCTCTGATGAGGGCACATTTGTATTGGGTGGTCCTATGCTAGTGTCTCCTGTGTCACACCATCAATTCCAAAGTTCTCAAAAGAAACCTTGTGAGAGTGTTCTTGTATCAATTTTTTTTCTGACCACCATGTGAACAGTTGCCCTGTGTGATTTTTTCATAAAACAGTCTTTGGGCAAGTATACATTTGAAAAATATGGTCGAGCCATCAGAGTTGTACTCTCTGCAGAAGAGATTGAATTCTTGGCAGTTTAGTCAAGAAAGGATCTCAGTGTTCAGTATCTTATCCTGCCAGGTGAACCTCAGAATCTTCCTAAGACAATTCAAATGAAAGTGATTCAGTTTGGCGCTGTTATACTGCCCAGGTTTCACAGGAATACATCAGTGAGGTCAGCACAACAACTCTGTAGACCTTCAATATGGTAGACAATCTAATGCCTCTTCTTTCCCACACTTTCCTTCAGACCCTCCCAAACACTGAGCTAGCTCTGGCAATGTGTGTGTCTATCTCATTATCAAGGTGTACATCCCCATTTGCTGTAACTGATGCTTCCATATGTGGTGTGGTGCTGAGTAATGGAACACCCATGTTTACTTGGTGTTGTTAAGCCAAAATTAACACAAACAGTAGAAAACCAATCCATGCTATGTTGCATCCCACCTTCAAGAGACTGCACTGAGTGTATAATCATCTGCAAAGAAAACATAACACCACAACATGCCCTACACTTTGATCTTGGCTTGTAGCCTTTTCGAGTTGAAGAATTTGCCATCAGTATGTAGGTGAACTTGATGCCACATTCATCCTCATTGAAGGTATTTGACAATATGGCTGAAAGCATCATGCAAAAAAGCATGGGAGCAGGCACACCCTTGTTTCACTCCATTGGTGACTGGGAAAGTGTGGAAGCATCATTTACTATCCAAAACCTGGGCAAGCATGGCATCATGAAATTGATATATAATACTGATGAACTTCTCTGGGCATCATTTTTGGCATAATATTCTATTATGACATATACTGACAGTATTCATGACTGACAGTATCAAAGACCTTGGCCAGATCTACAAACATTGTGTACAGACCTCTATTCTGCTCTTGTTATTTATCCTTGGCAGCAAACACCATTTCAACCATTTCTTGGCCCTTTCTGAAGCCCACTGTCTCTGAGGTAGGTGAGCATATTTCAGATGAAGGATCAGCCTATTAAGGATAATGACTCTGTAAGAATCTTGCCACCAGTGAGTAAGAGAGAGACAACCGCCTCCTGCAGTTGTCACAGGACAATCTATTACCTTTACCTTTATAGAGATGGACAATGCAAGCATCCTCAAATTCCTGACAGATAACCTTCTTTTGCCATATAACCCAGAATATTTCAACCAGCTGGAGTCAATCAATCTCAGCTGGAATAGAATCACCACCAGGTCCTTTGCCGCGTGAAAGGAGACTAATGGCATTATAAACCTCTTCTTCAGTTGGAACTTCAGCTAGGGAGGGATTGACTTCAATCTGAGGTAAACGGTTAATGATTTCAGCATTGATTGATGATGGTCTGTTGGGCAGACACCATGGGAGTGCTTAGCCTATCTGTCTAGGATCACCCCCTTGTTACTAATCAGGATGACTCCATTAACACTCAGTCATTGAGATGCACCATAGTTCTGGCCCATAAATCACCTTAAGAGCATCATAAAAGTGTTTTGGATTGTTACTATCAGCAAAAAACTGAATTTCATCTGCCTTCTTACTGAGCCATGAATCCTGCATCTCCTTAAGTTTTGCTCATACCTTACTTTTAAATGCTGCCTTCTTAGAAATGGGTGAACTGACTTGCTGATAAACTGTATGAAGTTCTCGTTTTTCATTTCTTATCTTCTGAATTTCCCCATCACATTCATCAAGTCAGTGTTGGTATTTGTGAAAGTTCTCTCCCAGATGAGCAAGTGTGGTGCTGTACACTAAAACTCTGAAAGCTGCCCACTACTTTTCTACTCCACTGTTGTCAACTGTGTGTTGGCTTAAATTTCCCTCCAAGTTAACAACAAACTGTTTCCATTCAGAGAAGTGCAGTAATATGTTGACATAATTCTTCTAGTAATCATTTTGCCTTGAGGTTGCCACTTTTGTTGAATGCAAATATTTAACTTGGAGAGGATAAATCTATGATCAGTCTAACATTCCGTATCACACATTGCTTTCATTACTCTCAAAGTCTTTCCATCTCTTCTTCTTAGAATCACATAGTTTATTAAATGCCAGTGTTTGGTGGGAGGGTGCATCCATGAACCTTTATAACAATAAGGAAATGAAAAATAATGTTGGTCATGAAAAGGTCATGAGATGAACAAGTCTTCAGTACCAAGTGACAATTGTTTCTGTTTCCAATCCCATTCCTCCCAAAGTTTCCCTGCCTAATCTGGTAGTCCAAGACTACTCTAGCATTAAAGTTACCCAGAATTATGAACTTTTTTTCTTTGGACATATTGAGGATAAGAGTTTTCAGGTCTTCATAACATTTTTTCTTTGACCTCATCAGAGTTCATCATGTTGGGAGCATAGCCACTGATGATGGTGGCATGACATTTCCCTGCAAATGGCAATCTCATTGTAATGAACGTGGAGTTCACTCCTCTTGGTAGGCATACAAGCTTGTTGACTAGATTAGTTTTGACTAGAAAACCTATACCAGCTTCACAGTTTTCTCCTTCACTTCAGCTACTCCAGAGAAACATGTATCCAGCTGCAATTTCAGGAAGCAGTCCTTTAGTCACCAACCTTGTTTCATTCAGGGCTGCTATTTAGATGTGATACCTGCTGAGTTCTCTAGCAACAAGAGCTATTCATCTTTCAGGCATACTGAATTTTATGTTGTCTATAAGTGTGTACACATTCATGTACTGGTGATGAGTAGAATCATTTTTGCAGAAGTTTTTGTATATTTGTGTGTGTGTGTGTGTGTGTGTGTGTTTTGACTGCAGGGTGGCAATCCCTGTTTGTCATACTAATCAGGCCAGTGTTGGGTAAGCAGCACTTTTTAGGGCACCTTTTTTCACCCTTTCCTCTCACCAGAAGGTGAACAGTGCAATTCTTAAAAGGCTGCTCAAACACACAGAGGGCTATGGAATTCCACTGCAATTCCAGGGAGAAAACAACTCGGTAGCCTGAGCTGCCTCTGTGCAGGGTTGTGATTACTGCTCCTAGTTTATCCATGCCTGCTGCTTCATCACTAGCTGTCACCACAGAATTTTGAGATAGGTAAAAATGGTGAAATGTTAAGGGTACTATCTTTTGACTTGTGGATAAATTGGATTTACGTGAGGCAGAATTTCATGAATTTATCAGCCTTACTCTTTCTTCCAGAGTCATCATAGCAGGACAGGGTCAAGACTACTAGTAATGATTTGAGACACAGAGGATGACCTTGGTATCTTTGATGTTGAACCAGACTCTAAGTGCTCCACAGTGCTTGCCTGAGCTTCTTCCATGGGTGTTGGAACAAATTTTTCTCATCTGCCCATTTCTAGGGAAAGTCTTGGCATTCTTGGAGTAAATACCTCACTAAATCACTGATGGGTTTGAGACCACTTTGTTATCCTCAACCTGGTTAAGCCTATCTGTTGAAATGGTTTACCAAGGTGTTGCTGTGGTGAATGTTACAACTTCTTGGAGCCACAGGTAAGAGTTAGGTGGATCAGGTGTTCCAAAGATGGAAAGCAACCCTGTAAAGGACTTGACAGCCCTCACACCAGAGGTACTAATATTCCCTAAACATGCCTGACATTCCACTAAAAAATAAACTCTAAATATATCAACTAAAAATTAATTTCATAGCATAGTGACTGATTTGAACAACAATAAAGAAATTGTACCATATGACTGTTTTCAGGAAAAAGTAGTTATAAATATTTGGCTAGAGGTTTGGGATTGAATTGTCATTAGTCTGAGGAACAATGTAGCTAAGACTGGACAGGCTTATCATCAGAAATATGGTCACCAGGTAATGATTTTTTAATCTAACAATCAAGAATCTGCATGGTATAATGGATAAAGAACGAATATTGATATCAAATAGATCTCAGTATAGATATTCATTGGGTACTCTTCTTCCTCTTTTCTATTTTTCTTTTTTATCTGATAAGTTTCTCCTGAATTCAATTACCATCTCAGAAGATGTTTTTCAAATCTAGCCTCAATCTCTCTCTTCACCTCTAATCTTGCATCACCAACTGCCTATTGAGTATCTTAATCTGGATTTTTTTGGTTTAAATATTTATTTATTCATAATTGAAAAATAGGACATAACATGACAGGAAATGAAATTAATATTTCAGACATCCAAATTGTAATTTCCTGGCTTGATTCCCTATATGCACCTATAGTCTTCAGGCTGTAAACCCCCATCTTTAGTTCCTCTGTGTTAATAACAGGTAATAATGGACATTACCATCCAAGAGAGCTCTTTAGTGGGAAAAATTTGCTGCCATTTATAATGTATTTCTTTTCTTTTTTTAAAAAAAATTATTTTTAGTTTTCAACATTCAACTTCCACAAGATTTTCAGTTCCAAATTTTCTCCTCATGTCTTCCCTCCCCCACTGGAAAAGATCTTACATTCTGATTACCCCTTCCCCCAATCTCCCCTCCCTTCCATCACACCTCTCTCTTCTCTCATCCTCTTCTCCTCTATTTTCTTGTAGGGCAAGATAGATTTCTATACCCCATTGCCTGTCTGTCTTATTTCCCAGTTGCATGTAAAAATAGTTTTTAACATTCATTTTTAAAACTTTGACTTTCAACTTCTTTCCCTTCTTCCCTCCCCATTCATCCCCACTGAGAAGACACACAATTCGATATATTTTACACATGTGTAGTCATGCAAGACACTTCTTAGCAGTCATGATGTGAAAGGTTATATTTCCCTCCAACCTATCCTGTCCCACAATTAATCTAATCTCTCTTTTGTCCCTGTCCCTCCTCAAAAGTATTTACTTCTATTTACTCCTTCCTCCCTGCAGTCCTCCCCTCTATCATCACCCCACCTTCCACACCCCTACTTATCCCCTTCCCCTCTACTTTCCTGTAGTGTTAGATTTTCATACTAAAGTGAGTATGCACATCATTCCTTCCTTAAGCCAAATCTGATGAGAGTAAGGTTCACTCTTTCCCTCTCACCTCTTTCCTTCCCTTCTTTTGAAAAAGTTTTTTCCTGACTCTTTTGTGTGACATAAAATTTACCCCATTCTATTTCTTCCTTTCTCCTTTTCCCAATATATTCCTTTCTCTCCCCTTAATTTTATTTTTTAGATATCTTTCCTTCATATTCGACTCACTCTGTACCCTCTGTCTATACGTACATAATCCCTCCAGCTACCCTAATACTGAGAAAAGTCCCAAGAGTTACAAATATTATCTTTCAATCCAGGAATATAAATAGTTCAAATTTCTTAAGTCCCTTATGATATCTCTTTCCTGTTTACATTCTCATGTTTCTGTTCATTCTTTTGCTTGAAAGTCAAATTTTCAATTCAGCTCTGATCTTTTCACCAAGAATACTTAAAAGTCCTCTATTTCATTGAATGAACCATTTCTTCCTGAATATTATACTCAGTTTTACTGAATAGATGATTCTTGGTTTTAATCCTAGCTCCTTTGACCTCTGGAATATCATATTCCAAGCCCTCTGATCCTTTCATGTAGATACTGGTAGATCTTGTGTTATCTTGATTTTGTTTGCACAACACTGTAATTATTTCTTTCTGGCTACTTGCAATATTTTCTCCTTGATCTGGGAACTCTGGAATTTGGCTACAATATTACTGTTTTCCTTTTGGTATCTCCTTCAGGAAGTGATTGATGGATTCTTTCAATATCTATTTAACTCCCTGGTTCTAGAATATCAGAGAAATTTTCCTTGATAATCTCTTAAAAGATGATGTCTAGGCTCTTTTGTTGATAGTGCTTTCAGGTAGTCCAATAATTTTTTAACTTGTCTTTCCTGGATCTATTTTTCAGTTCAGTTGTTTTTCCAATGAGATATTTCACATTGCTGTTTTTTCATTCCTTTGGTTTTATTTTATAATTTCTTGATTATTCATAAAGTTATTAGCTTCCATTTTCTCCATTCTAATCTTTAAGGAATTACTTTTTCAGTGACCTTTTGGGCTTCTTTTTCCACGTGGCCAATTCTGCTTTTTAAGCCGTTCTTCTCTTTATTGGCTTTTTGGGTCTATTTTGTCATTTGGGTTAGTTTATTTTTTAAGGTCTTATTTTCTTCAGCATTTTTAGCAAGCAGTTGAATTATTTTTCATGATTTTCTTGCATCTGTCTCTTTTGTCTCCCAAATTTTTGCTCTGCTTCTCGTAATTCGTTTTCAAAATCCTTTTTGAGCTTTCCACGGCCTGAGTCTAATGCATATTTTTCTTGGAGGCTTTGGATGAACTAACTTTGACTTTGTAGTCATCTTCTGTTTGTATATTTTGGTCTTCCTTGTTACCAAAGTAAGATTCTCTAGTCTGATTCTTTTTTCAGTTTTTGCTCCTTTTCCCAGCCATGTATTTCACTTTTGAGCTCTTTGTCAAAGTAGTTCTCTGCTTCCAATGGGGGTGGGGGGTATAATGTCAGCTTCTCAGTC
The DNA here is from genome assembly GCF_028372415.1 of Notamacropus eugenii. NCBI lineage: Eukaryota > Metazoa > Chordata > Mammalia > Diprotodontia > Macropodidae > Notamacropus > Notamacropus eugenii. Next base: position 447,917,783 of record NC_092873.1, read on the forward strand.
CCCTCACTATCTGTGGGCCTAGAGCTACAGAAAGCCATTGCCTCTGTCTCTACTGCTGCTCCTCTACCTTCTCCATCACCCTGGGCCTAGGGTTGGATCACATCTGAGGCTAAATCCTGTTGCTTCCACTATCATAAATTCTCTTTTACAAAGAGAATTCCTGCCCTCTCTGTCATTCGGAGTCCTTATTCATTCTTCCAATTCATGCATATATTTAGTTTGGTCCATGAATATATAGGGTTTATAAGTATTCCACTTGTACTTGCCTTCAGTAAATTATTTTATATTACTTATTTTAATCAACATTAGGTTTTTATAACTTGTTTTCCTTTAAAAAAAATTAATACTCCTCCCACAGATATTTTCCTAAGTCCACTACTGATGAATAGCCCACATCTAGACTCTGAATCTAATTTATTATTCTCATTTTTAATATACTTCTCTTTAATAGCAAGGGTGAAAATATAATATTCCTCTTTTGCTTGCTCTATCACCCTATTTGAATGGGTTTAGGCTATAGTGCCCTCTTTCTTTTTTTATAGCATAACTCTAACATTTGAAATACTATTACATAGTGCCCATATCATGACAGATTTATTCATAGTGGAGACACTTTGGTGCAATGAATGAAGCATTGACACTAGCATCTGAAACCCTAATCAAAATCAATATTTTGTCTCCTACCACCAGCCCAGCACAAAGGAAATAACTCTACCATTTTCAGCTTTAGTTACCTCCCCTCAAAGGCACTTGTTGAATCTTGATTTTCAAGATTATAAACCTCTCTGAATCTCCACCTCAAATACCTTTCCTCTCACTCCTCAAAGCCTTTTGTGTCTGTTTCCTGTTCTTTTCTTTACCTCTACCACACATTTTCTCTTAATGATCCTTGAATAAGGTGAGACTTCTAAAATATAATACCTTTGACTATTCTTTTAGTGAGCCCAGATATGAGTGGAATTCAATATCCCATTTCTTCTCTTCCTCTCTCCCTACTTTTTGTCTCAATAACATTTCAAGAAATATTAATCTATGCTTCATACTACCCACTTATTTCTTTCTCTTAGTTGCTTTTATTTGAACTCATTTTATGGACAATGCTCATAAGTTTTCTTTCTTTTTTTTCTCAAAGACATTAATACAAGATAAGACTTCTAAAAATCACTGGATTTTTCTCATACTTTCAACATATAAACATTGATTTGTATGCCTATTCTGTTTTATGGGCTTAACTTCCTTAAGTATTTTTTCTCTTGAGAATTTTATTTTTTGATTTTTTTTTCATTTGCTCAGTGATATTATCTTTTCCTTTACTCTAACCTCTCTGCTGATACTATGGATATAGAAAGGGATGCACAGGACACAGAGTAATTTTTTGACACATTTCATAAGTCACCATGGCCAAAAAAATATAAACTCATGTGCAGGTAACTTTCCAGGGAGAAATCATTCCAGATTTACTAATATAATTCGTGGATAATGAATTTCATCTACCACTGGGGTGATGTCTGATGCTTTTTCAAACCCTGTAGTACTTAGTGACTGTGAGCTTGGGGTCAGGCAATAGAGGTTCACCATGATTTATTCTTGTCAAATTTCACATTTTGTTTGAGTTGGAAATAAAAGAACCTCTTGCTGCTACCTCATGTGTTTGTTGTTAGATTCACATAAGTTAACATGAATAAAATACTTTGCAAACATTAAAGCTATATATAAATGAGAAAAGTAATGATAATAATTGATAACTCTCTTGCATTGGCAATTAGCAGCTCCCTGCAAATGTCATAAATGCAAACAGAAGCTGATCACAGATGCTGCCTATGAAGAAATCTTAAGCAGAATTTAATTATCAGTCACTTCCTGACTACCCTGTCCTTTTCAGATGATCATTCTGTTCCCATAAAATTATTTTTAAAAGAAATATTTATTAACAGCAAAATATCCTATGAAGGAAGTATGGCATATCAGATAGAATGTTGGACTTGGAGTACATAAGACTTTAGTTCAAATCCTACTCTATAAGTTTTCTTACCCTTGGCAGATGACTTTATTTCCCTATATTTCAGTTTTCTAACATCAAAAATTGGGACAACAATTCTTGTAGTACTTATGTTACAGGCTTTTTATGAATTTCAAATTGTGTAAATTGTGCAAAACACTTTACAAATTTTAAAGTAAACATGTAAATGTCAGTAAATATTTGATGTTTTGGGGAGGATATTAACTTTTATTTGACACCCACAAAATTTTGGTATCTTGCATCTTTTTTGGACAAGTTCACACAATCTTAAAGTTTAACAAACCAAAATATATTGTCTCTTTAGTATTGCAAGCAAAATCAAACAAATATCTATATTTCAAATAAGTGTCATTGTGAATTTTATATTACATTTAAATATGTACAAATGACTTACAATTTATAAAATATTATTTGAAGTTACTTGTGGAAAAAAAGCTATATATGAAGCCTCAAGTGTTTTCCCATCATCTCATTATAGTTTAAATAAGGTACTACCTTCCAAGAATCAAATTAAAATATGTTAATGAATTAAAACATAAGGTGCTTATTTTGCAAGATAGCATTTTGCATTTAGGGCCCATAAGCATCACCAATTAAGGGAGAAAAAATGTTATTTTCAGAAAAACTGACCTGAGGGCATTTTTACTCATGATTTCTTTGATATAAAAAACTACTGAGGAGGAAACTTCACTGTTGAAAATTGAGAACCCCTCTGCACCTTCTGACTGTAGGGTATTTGTTGGGGCATTGAGAACTGAAGGAATTTTTTCATCGGAACTGTCAGTGAAAATACTCAGTAAGAAATGGAGTGACTTGTTCAAGAAATAGCAAAGAGACCAGCAACATACTCTTCTACTTTCTAACTAGATTACAAACTAAACGTATTTTTTTCCCAAGCAGAATTGTCTTTCTGTCTAATTCCTGCCATATGTTTACAGACAGAGCCAAAACTTTTCCCAGGGTAGTGAACTATAGAAAGTTCTAAATGTTAACATTTGTACACATTCTGTTGGTATTGGAAGCTCAATTCCTTGTGGACAGTCTCGGGCCGGTAAAGGTGGGAGCTTCTAAATCTTAGAGCTCTCACGAAACCCCCCCAGGAAACGGCAGGGGATCGAGGTGAACCGAGCTATCTCGAGTAATTCCGCCTCTTCCTGTGAGAAACGTGATGGGAGAGAGATCTCCCCACCCTCGAGATTGTCCCGGATCTGGGCACACCTAGTTACCTAACAGCACGGTATTCAGATGGAAACTATGCGGCTGAAGGTTAAGTAGGATTGAGGAAGCCTGAAAGCTCTCTTAGCACGTGAGGAGCCAAGAGGACAGTAGGCTCCGCTTCTCTTCTTTCCTCTCTCCCCTCCCCCTCTCTCCCCGCTTGTACTTCTACTTCCAATCCCTTAAGATCTTAGCCTCCTTAGGAAATCTCCCCCTCTTCCTCCTAAGGAAGACCCCCCTGCACTTGTAACCGAGACCCTGAAATAAAGCTCAACCCTTGTTCGACTCTGGAACGTCCTTTCTCTCATATGAGCATCCGGTTTTGGCCAACCGAAGACCTCGGAGGTGAGGTAAGAAGACTCGGGTAGCCCACACAGGCCTCTAGGCCTGGCAGCATTCAACTCCTAGAAGCCACTAACACAACTCATTATCTCCTCTAGTATACTAGATGCTTCTTCAATTAATTGTTGTGTTTCAAAGAAATTGATTTGAGGTTGTTTTGTGTGGTTCTCCCAGTTTTTGCTCCAGGTGATGACAAGTTTCGCCCTTTGTTTCCCTCTTTTTCAAGTTGTATTTAAGAGTTAAGTTTTGGGATAACATTATTCCATTTATTATACCACTATTGAATTTGGCAACAATTTGATTTGGTGCTTGAAAATCATACACAGGAACACAAATCATACTTCTTCCCTGCGATATGGTATAATCAATAAATGCATATCAGGCCCCTTTTAGCTTTTTGTAAAATGTGTTTCTATAATATATTCTAATTATGTTTTTCTGTTCAATGTGATATGTCTGACTTACAGATAAGTTAAATTATTTAATCATATCATACCTGCAAAACACAGCATGAAAAAAATCAAAAAGTTCACCGGCAATAATTAATGTGAAAATTCATTAAATTACAAAAATATTTAGAAAATCCTCCTTTCAAAAGATCAGAGCAAGTAAAGGAAGGCAAAGTTCACATCCACACTTTGAGGGAAACATTTGAGTGAAGTTTTGAACTGCATAATACTAAATATTGCAGTTCAAAGTATAAAGAAAAGTGATAAGAGAAAATACCTAGTTGAAATTTCAATTGACTGTTTCATGCCTGAAAATTATATCCTTTCCAGTAAAAGACAATAAAACTCCTTGAGGGCAGGTATCATGTTATATTTAATTTTCATATTTCTGCAAGTACTTAGCATATTTTTCTAAACCAAATGAGTATTTAATAAAAGTCTGTTGAATTCAAAATAACATAGTAGCTTTAAAAATCATTTATGATCATTTAAATATATAGGAAAGTTATGTATTACATATGTGCAGAAGTGTTGTTTGCCAAAAGGTAAAGAATGGAGATATGGTGTAATTCATAGCAACTCATAAAAAGTACCTAATAGAAAAAGAGATGAGTTGAGAAATTATGGAAACTTTGGAAATACTTTGAATTATTGAAATGTGATGTTAGACACATTAAGTTATTTATATATTATCGATTGATTACTTCAATAAACCATACTAGACTTTTTTTAAAAAAAAAATCAGAATCAGCTCACTGATATATTGTCTGCAGACTCTCACATATTATTTTGATTTGAGACCAGAACATTTGCCCATCTCAAGTTTTACATTGCTTCTCTTGCACTCCATGGTCTTTCAACATATTGCTAAACTGTCTTGAGATGGAGCCAGTTGACTTGAGACATTGATCATGAGGGTCTATCACTTAAATTTATCAAGAGGAATACCTTACTTATTTTGAATATTAGCACCCTGTAAGCCATGGGTGTATGTGTTATTTCACATGAATGGATGCTGCTCCTTGCCAGACAAAATGAAAGAAAAGTAAGATTTAAGGTGTTCTACTTTTTGTTCCTTTTCAGTAATTACCATCCCATCTACCCCAAACAACTTTTCTATATCTTTGTTGTCTTACTAGTTCTGCCAAATGTTATTTTTTGTCATTCTCAGCTGCCTCATAAGTTCATTCTGAAGTTTAGGACACTTTTGCTTCATATGTATGTATGTATGTATGTATGTATGTATGTATGTACATATGTATGTATATGCATATATGAAATTCTAAGTACATTAATGGGGCAGCTAGATGTGCAATAGATAGATTGCTTTGTGGTGCAGTGGACAGAGCACCAGTGCAGGAGTTAGGAGGACCTGAGTTCAAATCTCACCTCAGACACTTGATACTCCCTAGCTATGTGATCTTGGGCAAGTCACTTAACCCCAATTGCCTCATCCTGGATCATTTCCAGTTATCCTGATGAATATCTGGTCACTGCATTCAGATGGCTCTGAAGGAGAAGTGAGGTTGGTGACCTGCACAGCCCTCCCTCACTCAAAACAAAGTCAAGTGCAAGTCATGTCATTATTTCTCTGATGGTATGGTCTTCTTCAGCAAAAAAGGATGAACATACACACCCCGGATAGAGTGCCAGATCTGAAATCAGGTAGACCTAAGTTCAAATTTGACCTCAGACATTAACTACCTGTATTACTCAGAGTAAGTCAATTAACCCTTTGTCTCATTTTACTCATCTGTAAAATGAGCTGAAGAAGGAAATGAAAAACCACTACACTATCTTCATCAAGAAAATCCAAAATGGGTTCACGAGGAGGCAGACACAACTGATATCACTGAATAACAACAACAAAAAGTAGTCTGATGAGTATCTTGGACATTCATATTCTTATCTTCAAAAAATTCCTAATTATCTTCTTATTGGAATTGTTTCATTTTGTTTCTTAAGAAATTCCATTCTAGAGCACATCACATTCCTTTTCAGATGATTTCCCATATGTGATTTTAACCTACAGAATTCTGCCTGGTTTTCCTTTGAATGTATAGAAATCTGCTCTGCTAAAATTCTGGTTGTGTTTCAGATTATACTAAGTTTTTCTCTCATCTAATACTAAGAACTCTAAGGGTGGTCTCTTTACCACATGGTCCCAAGATTACCACTATCAAAATAATCTCTATATATTAGTGAGAATCAGACCCAAAATGGAATTTCTCTTAGTTGGTATTCCAAATTTTAGAGAGTGAAATCTTCAAAGCAAATTGCTACTAGCTACTTTGAGACAAATTGGTGGCACAGTAGAAAGAATGCTGGCTCACTAGTTATTCATATGGAAGAACAAAAGGTTAGGAACTTCAAGGAAATCAAGGGACAAAGATGTAAAGGAAACAGATTCAGCAGAATCACACATTAAACTATATTCTAAGATGAGACCATTGTTGAAGTGTAAAATAGACAATTTTGATTATATAAATTAAAAATTTCTTGTATAAATAAAACCTATACAGCCAAGAATGGAAGGAATGCAGAAGACTGAGGGAAATTTCATAGACAATCTCTCATGGAGGATGTAATTGGATTGGAATATTGCTGTGAGGTAGGAAAAGAAATGCTGTTTCATTTAGGGAAAAAAAAAAACGTGGGAAGACTTGGACTTATGAAGGACAATGCTAGCCACCTTCATAGAAACAGATGACTAGTAGAAGGAAGCATAGTATGGTCTTACATATATGTGTATGAGTGTATATTTGTATATGTTTACAGATATCTAAGTGTATGTATACACACACACATTCACACTTAATTGTAGCCTTCTTTAGGGTAAGGCTGTCACATCTAAGATCCACTTCAGTGCCACTGACCTCTTTTTCAGTCTCCTAAGCTGTTCTGATCTGGAAAAATGTCACTCTACAGGCTTTTGTTGATTATAATTCAATTTGATATGTTATTTAAAAGTTATTTAGATGGGAATGTTGGGAGGGCATTACTAGAATGCTCCCTTTACTGCACTATCTTAGCTCCACCTCTCTAATGTATATTGAGGTCACTAATTAGTAAAAAAAAAAAAAAGAAAGACTACTACACCTGCTACAAAGGAAAGTAAAAAATCAGAGCATTTGTTGGTTTTGTTATTTTTTTTTAAACCTGTATGAAGATATTTGGATAAAGTTAATGTTAGCTAACACTTAAGATGTATTTATCCCTGAATACAAAGAAAATGTTAGATATGACCCATTAGGGGAGATAATCTCAACTATATAAATTTACTTATAAAGAAAGGTCATATTTCTCTTATATAGTTGGTTCTAGTCAATTGTGTTCTATACTCCTTACCTAGCTAACAAGCTACCTATTTCCTGGGGCACACATGCATTTAGAGTACTATGCTTTGAATTTCTTTATAGTTTTTATCAGACAGCACAAAAAGAAGTTAAAAGTACTCACGGATGATAGTACACTTTTTTTTTAACTTTCTGGGGGTTTCTAATTATTCATATTGCTACAATGTCAAATATTTTTGCTAGATTTTTTTCTGTCTTATCCTGAAATTTTTTAGAGAAATTAGCTTTCTTTCTATTGTAAAAATGAGCATTTAGTCCACATGACAACCACTTTTATTTTAAATGGTACACAAGGTGATTCATATTGCTTATGAAAAATCTCTTTTTTATTCAACTATTCACAGTATGTATGCTAAAAGTAGAAGACATGACACTATTGGGAAAATTACACTAAAAAAATTCTTCCCTGTATGGAAGGGACTATTAGTTCCACTTGTATTTGATTTAAATTTACCTTGCAATTTCCCTGATTAGTAATCATTCATCTTTTGCTTAAAAACCTCAACTTAGAGGGTAGGGGTAGAGGGCATTGGACCACTACCTCATGGAGCAGCCCATTCTTTTCATGGACTGATCTAATTTTGAGTTGTTTTTTCCCTTGCAACAAGCTTTACTTTTCCTCTGTATAATCTGCGTTATTCGAAGTCTGCCTTGAGGTCTTTCCAATTCTTTTTTTCTACTCTGTTGCTAGCTTTTCTGAATCATGATTCAGTCATAAAATGACTCTGTCACAGCTTTGTACCATCAACAGATTTGAAGATTCTTACATCTATGATTTTATCCATATTAATGATTAAAATTGCTAAACAGAGCAGGTCTAAGGACAAATTTCTGGGGTATTCAATAGATAGTTCTCTTAAAAATGACATCAGACTATTAATATGTACTCTTCTCAGTCTAGTCATTTGACAAATTCCAAATTCACTTAACTGCAGTATTTTCTAGTCCACATTTCTTCATACTGTTTACTATGCTATGAAAGTCATCAAATGTTTTCTTTTTCTGAAATCTAGAAAAAAAAATTTATTCCTTGCATTCATTTTCAATGTTTACAATTGATTTTATTAGACCAATCAAAATTAAGTTGTTATAATGTTCCGGGACTGGGGAGGCAAAAACAAAATAAAACAAAAAAGCTGCAAATATTCCCTATTCTCAAGGAATTCATACTCTGCCTGTGGAGTCAATGTGTACCTAAGTAGGTATTTAAAAGATGCACACAGAGTAAGGGATCTTAAGGGAGTAGTTGTGTAGGTGTACAGGAAAGGACTCCTGTAAAAGGTTTAGTTTTATTTGAGCCATTAAGGAATTCAAAGATTGTAAAAGTCTGAGGTTAGGAGTGAAAGTATTGAAAGCATTAGGCACAGTCAATACAAAAGCACAAAGATGAGAAATAGAAAATTGGGTGTAAGAAGCAGTGAGTATGGCTGAATCATAGAGTGTGTGGAGAGAATTATTGTTTTGATAATTGTTGATTTTTCTATTCGATTCTCTTTAAAGAAAAACTGTACTTTTTAAATTAAAACTAAATTTGTCTTCTTTTCCACCCTATATCCATCATTAAAAAGAACTGGCGGAGGGAGCAAATAAAACCTTCATAACAAATGTGCCAAATCAAAAAGAAAAATCACATGAGGGCTACCTCCAAAAATAAAATAAAATAAACATGTTTCATTCTTCCCCCTAAGTCTACCACCTGTATCTCAGGCTGTAGGTAACATGTTTTATCATTGGTCTTCTGGAATCATGATTGATTTTTAAGATCAAAGTTCTTAACGTTTTCAAAGTTGTTTGTATGTGCATGTATGTGTGTATGTGCTGTCACAACATAATCTATACTAATTGTATTGTTCCCTTCACCACATCTAGATCAGTTCATACTTTTTTTTGTTTTCCTAATTGCTTATGTTTTTTCAGCCATTAGAGTTATATATGAAAATTTATTCCACTCATTCCCAACAGCTAGATAATTTTTCATTTTCCAATTCAATGCTAGTACAAAAAGAGCTTACATATTAGAAAGATAGATTAGACAGACAGACAGACAGATAGATAGATGATAGATAGATAGATAGATAGATAGATAGATAGATAGATAGATAGATAGATAGGTAAATAGGTACATAGAATGAACTAGATAGAGATATAGATCCTTTTTCTATTTTCTTTGATCTCTTCAGGATATTTGGCATAAAAATATTCTTATAGCCTCAAAGTACATACAATTTAGTACTATTTTGTACATAATTGCAAATTGATTTCTAGAATGGTTGGATAAATGTACAGTATTACTAACAGTGAATTAATACACCTATTTTCTCTTATCCTCAGAAACTTTGCTCATTTTCCCTTTTTTGTACATTTAGCCAGTCTGATATATATGAGGTGGAACCTTAGGATCACTTTAATTTGTATTTCTCTAATTGTTGTTTGAAGCATTTTTATATGACTATTGATAATTTTATTTTTTTTCTTAGGAAACTACATGTATGTAATCTTATTTGTAAATTGGGAGTGGCTTATATTCTTCTGGATTTTTATCATTTCCTTACACATTTGGAAATTAAACCATTATCAGTGAAACACATGGTAAAGAACCCCTTCAACACTACCAGTTATTTATTTCACTTTAAATGTTGCGTACCTTGGTTTTGTTGTGTAAAAACTTTTATTTAAAAAATGTGGTCAAAATTTTCCATTTCATTTTCTGTGATTCTCTTTATCCTGTTTTTCCTGATATTTGAGTCTATTCCTTTCAACAGATAAGAAAGGTTCTCCCGCCCTTGCTACTTTGATTGTTTATGATATAACCCTTTATGTCTAGGAGATATACTCATTTGGAGTTAATATGGTGTGAGATTTTGTGTTATGTCTATTATGTCTATTATATTATGACTATTTTCCAGTTTTCTCAGCATTTTTTAAAAAAAATAGTTATCTATTGCCACTGACTGTCTTCTGTTTCTTAAGTAGTAGCAAATAATTTTAATGGATATTATTTTGTAGTATATTTTCAGATTTGATATGGTTGGCCTCATTCCTTCCTACAATTTTGCACTGTTTGTCTTGAAATTCTTGGCATGTTTCCTTCATATAAATTTCATGATTTTTTCTAGTTCCACAAAGCTATTTTTTTGGTAGTTGATAGGCATGATAATTGACATTATGCAGTATTTTGATTACATTTGTTTGGTCTACCTAATAGCAATTAACATTTCTTTAATTGTTAACTAAATGTCATTATTTCATTTAAAAAAATTTGTAGTTGTTTCATATAGCTATTGTCTATGTATTGGCAGGTAGATAGACCCCCAAATATGTCATACTGTTTGCAGTTACTTTAAATTCAATTTTTCTTTCTACTTCTTACTCCTGAATTTCTTAGGAAATCTAGGAAATGCTGGGACTTTATTTAGCTTTATTTCAAATTTTGAAAATTTCCTGAATTTTTTCAATTAGTTTTTAGTTGACTCTCTTGGTTTCCCTAAATATACCATCATATAATCTGGCAAAAACTGATATACTTGCTATTTCTTTATCTGTGCTTATTCACTCAATTTTAATTTCTTGCTTTTACACTATAGCTAGTATTTCTTGGACTATGTTAAAGAGTAGTGGTGACAAAATATATCCTTGTTTTATCCTCAATCTTATTGGAAAGAATGATAGTTTATCGCTATTACACATAATGATGACTTTTAATTTAAAATATATACTTGCGAAGTCAAAATATTACACTCGAAATTAAAGAAGTGATCATTCATGCCAATGCTTTCCAGTGTTTTAAAAGGAATAGATATTGAATATTGTCAAAAGATTTTTCTGCATCCATGGATATAATCATATGATTTGTGTTATCCTTGTTCTTCATGTAGTCAATTATGTTTATGGTTATCCTAATAATAATTAATGTATTCCTGGGCATAAATTGAAGCTAAAGATAGTGTTTATTTTTAAAAATCCCATGTTATTGTAGCCTTTGGCTGATATTTTAATGAATATTTCTTAGGGATATTGGTCTGTAGATGATTTTCACTGTCATGACATTTTCTGGTTTAGATATCAAAACAATAATTTTATCATGTAATGGATGTACTAGAATTCATAAATTCTCTCTTTTAAAAAAAAGTTTTTATAAGAGGATTTGATTATTCTTTGAGTGTTTGATAGAATTGACTTACAAATTAAGCTAGTTGCAGGGTTTTTTTTTTTCCCTTTGAGATTTCTTTTATGGATTGTTTAATTTACTTTCCTGAGATTGGGCTGTCAAAATTATCTATTTTTTCTGTTAATCTGAGTATTTTATGTTTTTGTAAATATCCATTCAATTTCATTTAACTTGTGAACTTTATAATAATTTAACTCAGCAAAACTGTTTCTGATGTGAGTTTCCATTTTATTTTTCACTTTTGTGATTTTTCCTTTTTTGTTTCAGATGTTTTTCTTTAAAAATCAAAGTACTTAATGTTTTTAAATGAGATTTTAATGTTATTTATTCAATATTTTCACTTACACTTTTATTAATGTCATCTTTGATTTTCAGGATTCCTCTTTTAGTGTTTAATTGCAATTTTGTGATTTTGTTCTTTTAGTTGCAAGCTGAATTAGTTGTTTACCTCTCTCTCTCTCTCTCTCTCTCTCTCTCTCTCTCTCTCTCTCTCTCTCTCTCTTTCATGAAAGTGTCTTATAATACAAATTTCCCCCGGAGACTGAGTTGGTATCATTTAAATATATTGGGTATGTCTTCTCATTTTATTATTTTTTAATGAAATTATCATTTTTTAAGCTTTTCTTCTTTGACATAGCACTGATTTAGAACTAGTTTATTTAATCTCTGATTGTTATTATTTTTTTTGCTTTTACTCAATGCTATGTCATTGAATACAAGACTAATAGCACTGGAGGCAGTAAAGAATTTTTTGCATTTGATTTTGAGTTTTTCTGTTTTAAATATGGTTACTTTTAATTCTTTTTTCAATAATCAACAGAGGTCTATGATATCTAGCTTTTCTAAAATTACATTCAATTCCTTAACTTATGTATTTATTGTTTAAATTTGTCTAGCTCTGAAAGGAGTATATTGAGGTTACTCATTATTAGAATTTTACCAAATATTTCTTCATGCAACTCATTTAACTTTCCCTTTAAGCATTTCTATGCTATGCTATGCACACATATATGTTGTTTTGACATTAATTAATTAATCTTTGGTACCTTTTAGCATAATGTGTTTTCATGTTTATTGCTTTAATCAAGACTATATTTGTTTTTGGCTTATCTGAGATATCTGTGTGTTATTCATTCATTTCATTTAGTGTCTCTTTGTGACCCCATTTGAGATTTTCTTGGTAAAGATACTGGAATGGTTTACATTTTTCTTCTCTAGCTCATTTTGCAGATGAGGAAACTGAGGCGAATAGGGTTAAGTGACTTGTTTAGGGTCACATAGCTAATAAGTGTCTGAGGCCAAATTTAAATTCACATCTTCCTGACTCTAGACCAGGTGATCTATCTGCTGCAAAACCTGACTGCTCTGGGGTTTATGGGATATTAAGGGAGGGCTACCACCTCTGGTATGAGAGTTGTCAAGCCCTTTTAAGGTCTGCTCATCTACTTTTTGGTGTCAAACTGTTTACACAACTCTCATCTGCGACTCCAAGAACCTGTAGTACGCACAATGAAAAATCATGTAAACCAGGTTGAGGGTAACCGAGAAGTTTCAAACCTGTCACTGAGATAGGAGATGTCTACCCCAAGCACATGCCAAATTTCCCAGCAGAATGGTTGCATGAAACAATTTGTTCTAATGACTACAAAGTTGTGTTCGTTCTTCATTTTCAAAGAAGATAAATAATGACATGACTTGCACTTTCTTTTGAGTGAGGGAGGGCTATACAAGGTCACTAGCCTCACTTTCCAATGGCCATAATAAAGGTGACTGAAACAGATGCTATAGAGTGCTTAGAATTTGGTAAGATATCAGACACCTAGGTCATCCATATCATCTTTGGTCATCACCAGTCATCTTAACTTTTGTTTTGCCATTGGACTTTGGTAGCTCTCAAAGAGAGAGTGAAACTGGTAACTTTGTGTGACTCTGACTCACTTAAATCCAATTTTTCTTCAAGATATCACTCATGATGTCATTGGTCCTCTTTAGAAATGAAGGGCAAACAACATCTGAAACAGTAATTGTTACCATATTTTTTTTAGTTCAGCTAAAACGTACATTTTTTTCCCCTCCAGGCCCTTATTTTAACTTTGTGGGGTTTTATGTGTGTGTGTGCTTCATATGGATTTCATATAAACAAATTACTGTTGGATTCTCCTTTGTAATTCATTCTGCTACTGTTTTCAATTCTATGGGTAAAGCTACCCCTTTATATCCAAAGTCATGAGCCTTCTTTGCATATTCCATTATGTCTTATTTTCTATTACTTTTTCTACCCCTTTTATTCATTTATTGCAAATAGGGAGTGTTTTTCACACAAAGGTCCTGTGCTTGAAGCAATCAGCTTCCTGTCTTCTTCTTTCTTTTAGCTTTATCTCTTCTTCACAATCCTTTCTCCAAGTTTCAGGTTTGTCTTCCATGTTATTAACCCTTCCCTAAAACAAACTTCTCTCTGATTCTTCCTCCCTTTTCCCTCTATTTGTTATATGCTATTTTTCTGTTGAGTTGAATGCACATACATGTGTATATGTGTGTCTTCTACTGTCTTTTGTCAAATTTATATGAAAGTGAGCTTTCAGTAAAGCCCTTTCTTTGTTGTAATAAATTTCTATTTGTACAAATTAGTTAGTTTTGGTTCTTCCCCCATTCTTCCCACTTGTCTCTGTACTATATCCTGTTTCCCTTCCCATTCCTATCTTAGTTTAGGATCATCCATATCAAATCAAATTGCCCAATTTCACCTAGGTCTTCTTATTTGATTATCTCCATGACATCTGATGGTATTAGGATTTTTAGAGAATGTATTATCATCTGTCATTAACATATAAATAATTACTTCATCCTTATAAGTTCCCTTCTGGTTGCACACTTGCATTTACCATTTTGTATTTTTCTTAATTCCAAAGGTTGTATTTCAAAATTTCTACTTGGCTTTGTTCTGTTTTGTTTTGTTGTCATGAATACGTGGAAGTCTTCTGTTTAATTTTAGCTTCACTTTTCTCCTCTAGTATTATATTCACTTCTGGTAAATTCTTCATGTGACCTTTCAGAAGGTTATAGTCCATATTGTCTGCTGTTTTAAAGTGATAATTTCTAAATCTTATGGTATCCTGACTGTGTTTCCCCAGACTTTGAGCTTTGTTGTTGTTGTTGTTATGGATATTTATAGTATTTTTTATTTGATCTGAAAGTTCTGTAGGAGATAATCTCTTGATTCTTTTTATGTTTACTCTATCTTTTGTTCTTATTAATATATTGATTCTTCTTTCATGATTTCTGAAATATGATGCCCATATTCTTTTTTTGGTCATGGTTTTTGGACAATTCATTGATTGTTAAATTAGCTTTCTTTGATCTTTTTTTTTCCAGTTGTTTTTAATATGTAATACTTTTATTTCTTCTGCTTTTCAATATTTTCATTTTTAAAATATTTTTGGTTATATTACAGTCATTAATTTCTGACTAGTCCATTCTAATTTTCAGCAGATCTGTTATGTAGATAGATAGATAGAGATACACACATACACATATATTTATTCTAGTTATTTTCTAAATCCTTTATCTTTTTATTTCCTTTAAAATATTAACAATAGTAAACTTGCCTAATTTCTTCTAGTAATTTCTGTTGATCTTGAATATAAACCATAGCTGTTGTTTTTGAGGCTTGTAGGTATTTGGACATCATTATTCTCCTCTTTTGAGTTTATATCTTTGTATTATAATAGCCCTATATCTTTTAGTTCTTTCATTTTCTTCTTTCTCATATTTTTTATTCTCAAATTTATGAGAACTAATTCTATTTTACTTAACTTTTCAACCATCAATCAAAAGTTGTTGGTATCTCAGATGTCTTTCACCTATATTAAAAAAAATATGGGGGTAGAAGGGCCTAATAAATTAAAGAGTATGATTCTCTAAGTCAGTTATAAGTTTTTTGCAAAAAGACAAGCTACTATGGATAAGGGTTTCAGAAAGGAAGGAAGAAAGCAAGCAAGAAAGGAAGGAAGGAAGGAAGAGAAAGAGGAGAAATAGCAAAGAAAGGGTATAAAGAAAGGAAAAGCCAACTGATCTCTCAACTTAATTTGTTTTTCATTTGAAATGAGGACTGCCTTCAAGAGCTGTTATGAAGAGAATGTGTTGGTCAGTTCAATGGGCTGTAAAGATGTGAATATAAATTTACTCAGATTTCTCATGTTTTTTCCAATAATCTTTTAAGGCTTTATATATACTGAATGATCGTAATTAGGCCTGATTCAGTGATTGGGAAGATATACTAATTTTTATTTTTCATTTCTTTTAAACTGAAAGAACATGCAAAGTATTTGGATTCTAATTTAAGGAGATGAGTATTGAATCTGTGATTTAATTGGTATAGAAAACTCAAAGGTGAGCTAATTCCCTCTACCAATGCAGAACACTTTCCAACTTAGAATTTTAATGAGTCACTTAGGACAGTGGGAGCTTAAGTGAGTTGCCTAAGGTAACATAGCTAGTGTCTGTCAGAGGAGGGACTTGAATTCATTTCTTCCTGCCTTTGAGTCCAACTCTCTTTCTAGTGAGTCATACTGCTTCCAAAATTAGAGACTGAATTCTAAATCCAAAGCGAATTTGTTGAGTCTTGTTTTAATATTTTTTAAAACATATTTTATATGAAGAGACATACTTTAAAAAGCAAGTATAGTGAATTAATATCTTCAAAAGTTTATGTTTATAACAGGTTCCTCAAGTTTGTGGGATGTGTGTTTATGTGTGTTTGTATGTGTGTGTGTGTGTGTATGTTTGTGTGTGTGTGTGTGTGTGTATGTTTGATCTTTTACTGAGAAATAGATAGATAATCTCTTTCCAAAGAGTTTACAAGCTCTAGAAACCCCAGTGGATACACAAAATAAAACCAAAATGTTGAAAGAAAGAAAGAAGGAAGCAAAGAAGAAAGAAAGGAAGGAAGGGAGGGAGGGAGGGAGGGAAGGGAGGGAAGGAGAGGAGGAAGGGAGGGAGGAAGAAAATAAAGGAGAAAGAAAGGGGAAATTATGACCTCTTTAAATCTGTTTTCTTCTCTGAAATGAGGATCATCCCCTTCCAGCGGTGTTATGAAGGGAACACTTTGTACAACCCTTGCACATCTGTACTTCCAGCAGACACTAGATCAACAACTTGAGAATTTCAATCCAGATAGAGCAAAATAATGAAGGCCAAAATGGTATTATGCTAATCCATACAGGATTATCAATGTAAAAAGTTATGAAAGAAAACTATTGGCTTAAGAAAGAACACCACTAAATCCACACTTGGATTCATCAATTCAGTTGCTAGCTTATCCTTTCAGGGTAGTAGATATCCTGCTACTGTTCCCCCTCTTAGGCTTCTAGGCATAACCCTGACGTACTTAACATGACTTTCTAAATTTTTAGCTCACTAGGCTCTTTCTAGTGTATTCCCTCTCATATCAATAGCCAGTTAACATTTCCCCAATGTCATGTAACCAACTGACCATTTGATCTCTCCTCAATATATTATCTAAAATCAATTGTCATTTTTCACAAAGGAATATTTATTGCAAAAATGTAGCAAGGATATTAGTACATAAAACATGCCCTAGAAGCAGGGAATTATTTCTTCTTTACATTATCACTTTGTCCCTAGGAATGAACTCAAAATGCAAATATTTGTCCTGCCAAGTTTACTTCTAGCACACCTTTTGGATGGGTGACTTATTTGCTTATAAGATGTAGTTGACAAGTCAACCCACTGTCTGACAGAATGAAATAGATCATTTCTCAGAGTTGCTTTATCAACAGGCTTGGCTACTTTGGCTACCAGAAGACTCTAATGGATTCCAATTGCTTGGTCTCTGGTGGTTCTTCTGACTTTTGGAAGCTCACAAGGTTGTCAATTTCTTTTTCCAATACCCATGCACCTATGATCAGGAAAGAATAAACAAAAGGACAGAAGAAGCATATGTCCTATGTGTTCATCTCCACATAGTGTCCAGTTATGGATATAGGGCAGCACAAAGGATCTTGTTATTATCTTTTCCTTTACCTGAGGACCCATAGCATTTTTTCTTTATTCTCTTATAAGACAACAGGGAAGAAAGCTTTCATCTGTTCCAGCCACTTGTATACATATTCAGTTCTCATTGAGTAACTAAGTAAAAATTTTTTAATACCCCACTTTAAGTCAACCAGAAACAGAGGATACCTGTGAATACTCTGATGTGAGGAGGACATCAAATATTTCTAGAAGCATGTTGTTGAAACCTGCTTAAATATAGGCTCAAAACTGATATATGGCCTAAATATTAAAGGTAATATTTTTTATAAAATTGGAAGGAAATAGAAGGAGGTACTTTTTATATCTATGGCTAACTTTTTAATTAGTATTTAGGAATTCATTTTAAAAGAAGAAGTTAGTGTTTCTTAAAAGATAAAACCTATGATTTCAATTACATATAATTGGATAAGTTTAGCATAAAGAATATAAATGAAGATGTGACAAGAAGGGAAAATGTCAACTGGGCAGAAAATCCTTACAACAAATATCTCTGATAAAGGTAATATGTCTAAGAATTATAGGGGATATATAAGATCAACAACAATTCTTCTTTAGGTAATAGGTCAAAGAATGTGAATAAACGTACTAAATAAGTAATAACAAGCTACTGATATTTATATGAAATATTGTTCTAAATCATCCAACAAGTCTGGTTTCATGTTGCACTCAAAATATTAGCAAACATATTTAAAGATGGAAATAACTAATGTGAAAGAGGCTCCAAGAACGCAGATATACTAATACGCTGTTGATAAAACTGTTGATAAATATGTGAATTGATCTGATCATTCTAGAAACAATTTGATATTTTAGGAGAAAAATGATTAAAAAGTTTGTTCTTTCTGATTTATATATTATACTACTATGTTTATAGCCTAAGATATGTAAAGACAGAAAGATGCCACAGATATTAAAATATTCATAACATCATCCTTTGAGTTAACACAGAACTGGGAGCAAATTAGATGCTTACCTGTTTGGGACTGGCTAAAACATCAGCATAAAAATGTAATAGGACATCATTGTGCTATGAGGAATAATGAATATAAAGCATTCAAAGAAACACAGAAAGATTTATAAAAAGAGAAGGAAGTAGAGCTATGATAATATATGAAACTACAACAATATAAATGAAAAGAACAATAGGAAATTGAACAGTATAATTAAAATGATAAATTCTTCCTTTAAGAAGATGATAATTCTTTCCCTTTTCCTGGCGAGTTGAAACTTCATAGTTCTGGAATGCTGCATACATTACCAGAAGCACTCAGTATGTTGATTGGCTTTGCTTTGTTATTTTTCCTCCTTCATTGTCACAAGGCAAGTTTTACTGTATTAAAGCAGAAATAAATTCAGAAAAGACTGCAATGTAAAATCAAGGCATACCAATAACACTTAAACAAAAAAATAACTTAAGAAATGTACACATTATGTTAATTTCATATTCTGTGCTTGGTTTGACATGATTGGGATTTTGAGAATAAATTCCATCCCTTTGATTCAGAAAATTAATGTCAATACAGTACCAGTGAACTGGAAATACCTTCAGTTATTTTGTTTTCCCCAGGAAAGCTACAGTTACACTTCATTCTTCTCTCCAGTGACCTAAATCCAATAAAAGAAAGCAAAGAAAACACTTCAGTGTTCCCAACATGCTGATCCATGAGCACAGTACAGTAATTTATAGAGCTTAGTCTTAGTATGCTGACCTGCTATTGTATCAACCTTCTAGATTTTATGTATTCACTTAGTTGTTGAAGGGGAAGCTAGCTTTTAGAAGAAGAGAGAGAAAACAAGATTTATCTGATCTAGTCTCATCCAAAGTGAGGTGCATTGATCTCTGTCACTTAGACTTGACAGGTAAAGCCCTTGGCAAACATGTAGTATCACCAAATGTCACTGTATATCAACAGATTTGAGGAGACTCAAGATACAGTAGAAAAATGTATATATATATATATATATATATATATATATGTATTTAATAGAAGATATGATTACCAATTAAAATAAGGAGTGCATATTGTAAGGTTTTCCCCCTAAAGCTGAGAGATTCAAGTCATTTAAAAGTACAAAAATTAAAAATAAACACAATAGACAATAAAAGAAACTAGTTATGAAAAAAGAACCTTGGTCAAGTGTTCTTATTCCAAGAAAAAGATCAAGTTGGACCAGTAAAAAAAAATAGGCAGCAGAATTGAAATAAATTTGGTTAATTATATCATACTAGCTCATGGATCTAATGGAATTTCAGCTACCAAAACCTTTCAAAAAGTATTTTAAAGTTTGGAATGATTGCTATATAAGAACCATTCTTAAACACTAATTGATAAGGATCAAAGCCATCTTTCCATTCTATTAATTTCTTTAACAACTATTGCTTCTTTCCATGGCCTTTCCAACAAGTTCATTAGGTAAACATATAGTTAACCACAAGGTTGACAGAAAAAAAAATGATTAGGCTAGGTTTCTCCCATTCCCTGGGGCGAGAGAATTTTCCCTTTTTTCCTATCAATGTTCCACAAGAGGAACTTGGGGGCCAGAGTTTCAGTTCCCTCTTTCATCTCTCTCTAACCCAACTCCAGATCACTGAAGCACTCATTTAGTGTAACTCAGAAGAAATTGAAAAGGGGGCTTCTGATTGCAGATCAGGACAGAAATGATTGAGCAGTGTACAAAAACAATAAACAATTAAATAAATGAAAATTTAAAAGTTGACTTAACCTGCCATCTCCAATAGATATTGCCCTACAACTTTCCTGGTTTCAACTAAATTCCTTGAAAAAGCCATCTGCATTGGGAATCTTCACTTCCTCTTCTCTCACTAGTTTCTAAGCCTACTAAATACTAAATATTTAAATACTAAACCTAGTTTTCTAAACCTAAACCTCTATTCTCTTCTCCCTCCATAATATCATGCTAGATGATTCATTATTTCTCATAGTTTCAATGATCAGGTCTATGTACATGGTTCCCACATATATATGTCCAGCTCTTATCTCACTCCTAAGATCTATTTTTATATCATTGACTTGGTATTGACCATCCTGAATAGGATATCCCATAGACATCCAAATCAACATGTTTGAAACAAAATTCAATAGCTTTTCCACAAATCCACTACTCTTAGGATCTTCCCATTACTTTCTAGGATTCTATCAGCCTGTATTACCTAGGCTTGAAACTCAGTGTTATCCTTGACTCCTTACATATGATTACCCTGCATAGATTCAATGTGTTGCCCAGTCTTTGTCATTTCAACCTTCTCATCTCTTGAATATGTCCTTTTTTCTCTACTTACACAGCTACCACCTTAGTTCAGGCTCATGCCACCTCTCCCTTGGACTATTAAAATAATTTTTAATTGGCTCCCTACTTCAAATCTCTCCCTTTATCTTCTAAAGTGATTTTCCTAAAGTTCAAGTCTGGCCATGTAATAAATGTAATAAATAACAGCAGCTTTGTTTTGAATTCCATGGCCTTCACAATGTGTCACTTTCCTACCTTTCCAGACAACTTACGTTCTACTGCATACACTCCACAAGCCCACTTGAAGACAAATAGGTGCTATGTTGGTTCTGGAATCAGGAAGACTCCATTTCAAATCCAACCTCTCTGATTAGTTGTATGAACATGGGCAAGGGACTCACCCTTTATTTGCTTCAGTATCATGAACAGTAAAATGAGGATAATTGTTGCAAAGATGAAAGGAAATAATATTTGTAAAGCACTTAGCACAGAGCCTGGCACATAATAGCCTCTTGATAAACGCGTCCTTCCAAACACTTCCTCCCTCCCCTCCTTTTACTCAGCACTCTCCTTATTCCCTGCCTTTCTACTGTCTGTCTTCCATGGAATACTCCATTTTTTAACACCTGACTCCTGCTTGCCTTCAAAAATCTCACCAAACATGACTTCACAGTGTCCCAGGGTCCCCATGACCTCCCCCCTCAGTTGAATTGAAGTCAAAACCTGTGCTCCTTGCCCAGATACAAATATTTTTATTTACAAGCCTGTCAATAAAGGGCTGATTGTTTCATACTTGTGAAAAGAGTGAAGATAAGGTACAGTCTAAAGGAATTAGAATTCTAGATTAAAAAAAAAAAAGTTGTTTGCTAGAATGGTGTATTTTTTTCCTTAAAGGTTAACAACCTAGTATCAACCATATATTCATATAGATTTCCTCTCTGTATGAAATCAAGCTTCACTCTCACACATCATTAAGTGTTAATTCAAAATGGTCAGTAAACCCCTTGGTTTTATGGTTAACAAAGAACAATATAATATATCAAACAGACAGGTCTGGATTTCAGTGACCAGATACCTTACAGAAAATGAAAAGAAAGCGCCAGCAGGTTGGTGCTATTTTTAGTGTGTGAAGAGTCTCGTGATTGTTTGATATGAGTCAATTGGGATTTTTCTATTTCTCTAATTGCAAGTAGCTGTTCCTAAATACTAATGTTATTTGTGTAATTAGGAAAGTTTCAGGAACTCAAAAATTAATTCCTATAGTCTGTTGGCTTTTCACAAAATGTTATTAAAGATGTTGATGCCTGATTTAATCTAATTGAAAATTTAATGTTATGATTTCTTTTTTTCCCAAAAGAAGCATTTATTTGGCAACTGCTTTGTGCTGCTCACTATGCTAAGTGCTTTGCAATCTCATTTTATACTCATAACAACCTTGTGAAGTAGATGTGATTATTTTCCCCCTTTTGCAAGTGAGGAAACTGATTCTAGAGCATATATGGAAAAACCCAATAACAAAAACTGATAATTATATACTGTTTTAGGATTTACAAAATACTTTTTGAGCATGATCTTATGCAAGTTTCAAAAAAATCTTTTAAAGTTTACATAGTAGCAAAATCATCCTCATTTTATAAAAGATGACTCAAAACCCTAGCCTGGCTCTTCCAAAAGACATAGATTTGGAAGGAGTTGTTTGGATAGTGCAGAAATGAGGTGAAATGAAATAATGACTATTCAGCAAACTGCTTCAGGTTACAATATTTGTCTCATTTACTGGGAAAGTATACTTTAGGTTATTATTGCTGCTTGTCTAACGTTCTTTGTCAATTCAAATTTGTGTAAACTTTCATATCTGCTATTTTTTGTGTGGAGAAAAATAAATGCCTGTTCCACACTTGATTTATATTGCAAATTGAGTGCCTTTGTAATTCTCTCTGTGGTAAAAATCTAGGCTTGAATCAACTTTAAGCTTTAAGTATTTGAAGTGGGACAGGTTACGATAAGCAAAAGGGCATAAAAAAATAATCTAACCCTTCTTCAGAGAGCTTCCCAAAGACTGAACCCTATACTCTGGACTCACATAAAGACCTCTTAATAGGGAGGGAAAGTGGACAGTGCTCCAGCCTCTTGGTTACAGCAGTAGCTCACTAATTTAATGCATACTTCTTAGGTAAAATTTATAACAGTTAGATATTCAGATTAACCATAATATCATCATTGTGGGTATATTTGCTACCTAGACAAATCAAATCCCTTCATGTCTTTATATCATTTTGAATTTTTATATATCTTTTATAGAGTATCAATATTATACGATGGTATCTCAAAGTTATCAATATAACATTTAGCCTGTCTCTTCATTCTCATTCTCCCTGAATGACTGATTCTCTCCCTTTTCTATTCATTCATGTCCTTGTCAATGTTGTCGATATTAAAAAAAAATATTATGTCTAAAATATATCTGGTAATGTTGTAGTCCACTTGCATCCACCAGTCAGCTCTCCATTTCCTTTTGATTCAGCTGCTATTTTATTCTTTTGAGTGAGATTTTTGCTAACCCATAATTCATACTCATGGAACTGTGAGAATGCTGCTGCCAAAGAGTTGGGTTTAGCTAAAGGCAGCAGCTTAAAGCAATAGATAATTCTGTGAAATTCCCGAAACAGTCCAACTTTACCTCTTCCTCCTAAGCATTTATGGCCCCAGTTTCCTATCCATAAAGTGCAAATTTTCTTTCCATAAAGGAAAAAAAATCTTAAACTCAGTGGATTATGAAACAAAGCTTCATATCCCAAATAACATTTTCCTTTTTTGTAATTATTTTTATACATTTTGTTTTGACAAATAGATACATTCTCACAAATTCCCAAGAAAATCACTTCATGAAATACATGAAATGGTGAAATATTAAATTATCAAATAGTAACAAAAATAAAAATGCTTCCTAAAAATTTCATAGTACAGAAATGTTGCATAATACAGGCAGCTATATTTGACAAAAGCTTTGTTGTTTCTCCATCTTGACTTTATTTTCAAATTTTTTCTATCAGCATTGCATTCATTTTGTATATTATCACTCTGACCTTTGCTC
This sequence comes from Notamacropus eugenii, assembly GCF_028372415.1. Lineage (NCBI taxonomy): Eukaryota > Metazoa > Chordata > Mammalia > Diprotodontia > Macropodidae > Notamacropus > Notamacropus eugenii. Next base: position 447,941,730 of record NC_092873.1, read on the forward strand.
TTTTCACACTGAATTATTTCATACAAATGTCTCCAAATACCTATGCATTATTCATTTTTGTTGTATTTTGCTACTTCTTATACAAAAAGTACAATTTAATTACATGCAAATGCTGTTTTTATTCATCCATCTATACCACAATCAAAGGGTTAGTTTTGTTTTCAGCTTTTTTGGTAAAAATTCTTCTATGAACATTTTTGTACATACTGACATTTTCTTGCTTTTTATGAGAATCCTTGGGACGTTATCCTAGCACTGGAATTTGGAATTCAAAGGGTATGAAAAAATTATTAACTTATCTAGACTATTTCCTAATTTTTCCAGTCTTTTGAAACTTAGTCATAACCACAGCAGCAGCAAATTAGTACACTCACCTTTCCAAAGCTTCTTTAATAAGTGTTTTCTCATCTATTAGCAACTTTGCTAGTTTAATGTGTGTAAAAAGAGAGGTCTCTGTTGTGTTCATTTGAATTTCTCTGATTAAGTGATTTTTCAAGTGGTCATCAATCATTTGAATTTGTTCTTTGGATAAGAATAGACGGAGCATGTTTGGGAGACATATTTTTGGTTAGCCCATTGGAATAACACTAAATATGTAAAGTCATTTCAGTAGTATCATTATTTTTACTTTAGTAGCATCACATAGCCATGTATGTATACATACACATGCATGTATATGCATATATATACATATACCTGTGTGCATACATATATACATATGCATGTAGGTAAGCATTTGTTGTTGTTCAGTCATTTTCAATAAATCCAAGACTCTGTAACCCATTTGAAGTTTTCTCAGCAAAAATACAACAGTGCTTTGCCATTTCCTTTTCCAGCTAATTTTTCAGATGAAGAAACTGAGTCAAATAGGGTAAAAAAATCTAATAAGTGTAAGACGTTAGATTTGAAATCAGGATGATGAGTCTTCCTGACTTCAGGTTTGGCATTCTAGTTACTGTGCCACATACCTGATGAGCTTATGTGTATATGTGTGGTGTGTGTGTATGTGTGTGTGCATGTACATAAATCCAAATAATTTAATACTTATATTTATGTCTTTCATATATTTTAATAAATTGTTACAAAATGTTTAGTATATTTGTATTTTATCTTAAATGGAATGTCTTATGTTATGATGATATTTGTGATATTTTTAATTTACAAAAATTATTTTTCATTCATTCTTTATATTCTCTAAGTTAAAAAAATCATTTTCACATAGAGATAATTTTGCCACTGTTTTGCTTATAGTAATCGTTTCTATTTCTTCCTCATCCTTATACTAAAGCTAAAATTTCTAGAGCAAAGTCAAGTAATTCTGGAGACAGGAAGTATCATTGTGTTTACCACCTTACAGCTGCTCTTCTTCTTAAAGATTCATGTCTTTTTCTTTTTTTTTTTTTATTAAACTTTTAACATTTATTTTCACACAATTTTGGGTTACAAATTTTCTCCCCTTTTTTCCCCCTCCCCCCCCCCAGACCCAAGTTTTCTAATTGCCCCTGTGATCTATCTGCTCTCTCCTCTATCCTCTCTCCCTGCCCTTGTCTCCATCTTCTCTTTTGTCCTGTAGGGCTGGATAGCTTCCTTGACCCCTTAACCTGTATTTCTTGTTACCCAGTGGTAAGAACATTACATTTGGTCCTAACACTTTGAGTTCCAACTTCTTTAGCTCCCTCCCTCTCTACCCCTTCCCCTTGGAAGACAGGCAGTTCAATATAGGCCATATCTGTTTAGTTTTGCAAATGATTTCCATACTAGTTGTATTGTATAAGACTAACTATATTTCCCTCCATCCTATCCTGTTCCCCATTACTTCTATTTTCTTATGGTCCTTTCCCTCCCCATGAGTGTCGACCTCATATTGCATTCTCCTCCCCATGCCCTCCCCTCTATCCTCCCCCCCATCCTGCTTGTGCCCCTGTCCCCCACTCTCCTGTATTATGAGATAGGTTTTCCTATCAAAATGAGTGTGCATTATATTCTTTCCTTTAGTGGAATGTGATGAGAGTAGATCTCATGTTTTTCTCTTGCCTCCCCTCTTTATCCCACCACTAATAAGTCTTTTGCTTGCCTCTTTTATGAGAGATAATTTGCCCCATATAAGTTCTCCCTTTCTCCTCCCAATATTTCTCTCTCACTGCTTGATTTCATTTTTTTTTTTTAGTATATGATCCCATCCTCTTCAATTCACTCTGTGCACTCAGTCTCTATGTATGTGTGCGTGTGTGCATGTGTGTGTGTGTGTACTCCCACCCAGTGCTCAGATACTGAAATGTTTCAAGAGTTATAAATATTGTCTTTCCATGTAGGAATGTAAACAGTTCAACTAGTAAGTCCCTTATGATTTCTCTTTGCTGTTTGCCTTTTCATGGTTCTCTTCATTCTTGTTTTAGAAAGTCAAATTTTCTTTCCAGCTCTGGTCTTTTCATCAGGAAAATTTGAAAGTCTTCTATTTCATTGAAAGACCATTTTTTCTCCTGAAGTATTATACTCAGTTTTGCTGGGTAGGTGATTCTTGGCTTCAGTCCTAGTTCCTTTGACTTCTGAAATATCTTATTCCATTCCCTTCTATCCCTCAATGTAGAGGGTGCCAGGTCTTGTGCTATCCTGATTGTGTTTCCACAATACTTGAATTGTTTCTTTCTAGCTGCTTGCAATATTTTCTCTTTCACCTGGGAATTCTGGAATTTGGCCACAATGCTCCTAGGAGTTTCTCTTTTTGGATCTCTTTCATGCAGTGTTCTGCGGATTCCTTGAATATTTATTTTGCCTTCTGGTTCTAGAATCTCAGGGCAGTTTTCCTTGATAATTTCGTGTAGGATGATGTCTAGGCTCTTCTTTTGATCATGGTTTTCAGGTAGTCCCAGAATTTTTACATTGTCTCTCCTGATTCTATTTTCCAGGTCAGTTGTTTTTCCAATAAGATATTTCACATTATCTTCCATTTTTCGAATCTGCGCGGTATGTTCTGAGATATCTGTCTTTCTTGAAAAGTCCAAAGCTTCCATCTTTACCATTCCAGATTTGAGAGATCTATTTTCTTCAGTAAGCTTTTGAATCTCCTTTTCCATTTGGTTAATTCTGCTTTTGAAAGCATTCTTCTCCTCATTGGCCCCTTGCACCTCCCTTGCCAGCTGAGTTAGGCTAGTTCTCAAGGTGCCAATTCAAGATTTTTTTGGTTCTCCTTTAGCAGGGAGCTGATCTGTTTTTCATGCTTCTCCCTTATCCCTCTCATTTCCCTTCCCAGTCTTTCCTCCATCTCTCTAACTTGATTTTCAAAATTCCTCTTGAGCTCTTCCATGGCCCGAGCCCATTGGGTGGGCTGGGACACAGAATCCTCGATTTCTGTGTCTTTGCCTGATGGCAAGCATTGTTCCTCCCCATCAGAAAGGAAGGGAGGAAGTTTTTTTTCTCCGATAAAGTACCCTTCAATAGTTTTATTTCTTTTCCCTTTTCTTGGCATTTTCTCCACCTATTGGCCTGACCTCTGAATGTTCTCCTCACACCCACCTCGCCTCCTGGTCCTCCCAGCCAGCATTTGGGGACTGAGATTCAAATGCTGCTTCCCGCCTTAGGATTTTTGGTGGGGGCAGGGCTGCTATTCAGTGTGAGAATTAAGTTCAGGTGGTCAGGGCGGGGCCGCCTCTCAGGCACAGATCCCTCTGGGGGTTTATGCACAGACTTTCCACAATGGATCCAGGCTCCTGCCCATTTGGGGAGCCCCCGTCCGCAGCCGCCTCTCAGCCCCCACCTCCCGGGGGGGCCCGAGCCATGGGGGCACCTCACTCCCCTCTCAACCTGCCAAAGAGACTCTCTCACCTACCCCTGTCAGTCACCTGTTGGTGGGGGGCCCGTGGAGCTGCTGAAGATCCCGCCTCCGGATTCCTCTCAGAACTGTGTCTCTCGGAGCCGCGGCCGCCGTCGCCGCCACAGGTCCGGGCTGGGCACCGTGTCTGCAGCGCGACGGACCGTTTGCGAGAGGTTTGCAGGTCCCTCTGTGGGTGGGGGGACCCGCGTGGTCGCTGGAGATTCCGTCCCGTAGCCCTCTCGGATATTTTTCTCACGGTGTCGCTGCCAAGGTAGGGCTGCTCTCTTCTTCCTGCCCCGGCTCCCAGTCCCCGGCGCGAAGGACCCCCCATGAGAGGTTTGCAGGTCTCTCCAGAACAGAAATCTCCCTCGCTCCAATATTCTGTGGTCTCTGGGTGCAGAATTCGCCCTGGGTTAGTCCCCTCTGCCGTTCTGTGGTTTGTGGGTTCGAAGCTATGTGTATGTGCGTCTTTCTACTTCGCCATCTTGGCTCTGCCCCCTCATGTCTTTTTCTTTACAAATAATGTTAGAATTTGGAATGGAAAGGGTGATTTACTTCTGTAATTTTTAATGCTTCTGACAAAAATAAGTGATGTTTTTACTGAAGGATGTTTATGTCTATATATTAATGTCTTTAATTAATAAACATGATTTGTTATGTTTATAGCTTGGTTTCTAACTTTGGAGAATCTTTACATTTCTGGTACTTATCCAACTGGGTATAATATTGGGTATAATACAATTATGTAAATGCATTCTAAAGTCTCTTTGCTAGTATTTTTTCTGGTATTTTTACATCAGTATTCGTATGTGATATTGCTCCATAATTTTCTCTCTCTGGATCTCTGTCTCTGTCTCTCTGTCTCTGTCTCTCTCTGTCTCTTTGTCTGTCTCTGTCTCTGTCTGTCTGTCTATCTGTCTGTCTGTCTGTCTCTCTCTCTCTTTTTTATCTGGGTCCCCTATTTGTCTTGAAAAAGGATTGTGTCTTTAAAACTAAAAAAGAACCATAAAGGTTGTGTAGTGTAATTTCCTTTTACAACAAAAATAAGTAAGGTCGACATAAGCCACACAACTTGCATGAGGTCACAAAGTGAGTAAAGCGGCAGTGCCAGGATTGGAATTTCAATCTTTTAACTCTAAATTCATTACGTTTTCCACTTCACCCTTGCTTATTTTTCCTCTTTCAAGACGGAGACCAATTTCTATTGAATTATAGCTTGCACTGAGAAGGTTTTATAGAACACTGTCTGGGGCTTGATGCTTCATTATTTGCATTTTAAACTGAATTATATTATAAATTCAATAGAAACTTTACTCTTTAACTATGTAAAAGAAACTTTGGTTTAATGATCATTTAGAATGAAGAATTTATTCATAAAGTAAATTAGCAGCCCCCAAAGATCTGGAAGTTTGCACGCTGGGATTGCTTAAAATATAGAAGAGTTGTATGTCCAACTCACGATTTCATTTGCACTTGGAGGTTTTCAAAAGGACTGGGGGAGGGGGAGTGAAATATAGAGTGATTTAATCTCTTTTTTTTGTTTTTCAAAGAAGAATTGAAAATTTCTGGAGAATATAAAAGTTGGAGACATAACCCTTTCCTAAACATTGGGTCAAATTTGATTTAAGTATAGACTAAATAGAAAAGGAAGAGAATTGTTTGCCTGTTTAAAGTTTATCTTTTAAAAAGTGTTTTGATGAGCTGACCATGTAAAGAAAAACAATTTTGATTAATTATTCATTTTTAAAACCTTATATTTCTATTCCTGATAATTATTCATGGACAAGAAAATGAAAACCAACAAATTCTTCTTTGCATTTTTAGAGTAAAAACTTCTTTGGATGGTGATTAAAAATATTATTCAATAGTAATGTTAGATTAAAAAGCTTAATTTTGTGTCTTATATATGTGCATATGCTTATACTAGTGTACATGTATTCATATACATGGGTATGTTTATATGTTGACTTAGTTTAAAAGTTCACAGAAGATATTTGAAGATTTTTTGCCCCTTCATTCTCAACAAAAAATATGTGGTTAAAATATGTTGATCCAGATGGTTATTGAGGTTAATTCAAGGTATAAAATTAGGTGCTTCTTTAGTCTTCAGAGTGATTTTTGGCTTGTGTTTATCTTGATAGGTAGAATACAAGATGGCCAAATGTCTTAAAGTGATTTTTTTTTCTTTTTACCTTGCAGAAAAATGAATTCAACTAACTTCTTTATTGACCTCTCAAAAGCAAATCTATGACTATTCCTTCCATTAATTTTTAACACTTTTGTTTGATACTTTCAATTATATTTTTAGTTTAATATTTTATTTTCCCCAATTACGTGTAAAAATACTTTTCAATATTCATTTTAAAAATTGAGTTCCAAATTTTTCTACTCCCTCCCCACCTCACCCCCTTATTAAGAAGGCAAGCAATTTTATATAGGTTACACATGTGTAATCATGGATAACATACTATCATATTAGTCACATTGTAAAAGAAAACATAGACCAAAATAAAAACCTAAGAAAAATAAAGTAAAAGAAACATGCTTTGATTTGTATTCAGATTCCATCTTTCTCTGGGAATGGATAACATTTTTTATAAGTCTTTCAAAATTGTCTTAGATGACTGTATTACTAAGTCTTTCACAGTTGATCATCTTACAATATTGCTATTACTATGTGTATTGTTCTCCTGGTAATACTCATTTCACTTTGCATCAGTTCATGTAAGTCTCTCCAGGTTTTTTGGAGAGTATCGAGCTCATCATTTCTTATATCACAATAGCGTTCCATCACAATCAAATACCAGACTTTGTTCAACCATTCCCCAATTCATGGGCAACCTCTAAATTTCCAGTCTTCCAGTTCTTTATCACCAGAAAAGAGCTTATCTATATCTATAGCTATATAGATATGTGTGTATGTATGTATGTATATGTACATATGCATACATATATACGTGTACATATGTGTATATATCAACTGTGTGTTAATGCCTCACATCCCCGCCAATACTTATCAATCCTTTTTTTGTCCTATTACCCAATCTAATAGGTATGAGGTTGTACCTCAGTATTATTTTAATTTCCATTTCTCCAATAAATAATAATTTAGAGCAGTTTTTCATATGGCTATAGATAGCTTTGAATACTTTATTTGAAAACTGACTGCTCATATTTTTTGATCATTTGTCACTTGGGGAATGGCTCTGACTTTTATTAATTTGACTTATTTATCAGCATATCTGAGAGATCAGGCTTTTATTAGAGAAACTTCCTTCCAATTTTTTTCCACAGTTATGATTGCTAACTGTATTTCCCTCCATCCTATTTTCCATATTTATTCCATTCTCTCTTTCCTTTCACCCTGTCCTCAAAAGTGTTTTGCTTCAGACTATTGCCACCCCAATCCACCCACCCTTCTATAAGCAGCCTCCCCTGCCTCCTCACTTATCTTCTTCTCCTTCTACTTCCCTGTAGGGTAATATAGATTTCTATGTCCAATTAAGGGTGTATATTTTTCTCTCTTTGAGCCAATTCTGATGAAAATAGGGTTCAAGCATTCCCTGTCAACTCCCCCATCTTCCCCTACACTATAATAACTCCTTCTTGCATCTTTTATGTGAAATAACTTACACAATTCTATCTCTCCCTATCTTCCAGTGCATTCCTTTTTCTGACCCTTAATTTTATTTAAAGAGATCATCCCAAAATACTCAACCCCTGTGACCTCTGTCTATACATACTCCTTCTAACTGCCCTAATAATAAGAAAGTTCTTGAGTCACAAGTATCAGTTTTCCATGTAGGAATGTAAAGAGTTTAATCTTATTTAGTTTCTTATGATTTATCTTTCCTATTTACCTTTGTATGCTTCTCTTGTGTCTTCTATTTGGAAGTCAAATTTTCTATTCTGGTCTTTCATAAGAAATGCTTGAAAGTTCTCTATTTCATTGAATTTCCATTCCTCTCCTGTAGAATAATATTCAGTTTTGCTACATAGGTCATCCTTGGTTGCAATCCTAGTTCCTTTGCCCTCCAGAATATCACATTCCAAACCCTCCAACACTTTAAAGTAGAAGTTGGTAATTCTTATATTATTCTGACTGTGGCTCCAGAGTATTTGAGTTGTTTCTTTCTGGCTGCTTAGAATATTTTCTTCTTAACCTGGGAGCTTTGGAATTTGGCTGAAATAATTTTCATTTTCAGATATCTTTCAGGAGGTGATCAGTGGATCCTTTCTATTTCATCCCCTAGTTCTAGAATCTCAGGACAGTGTTCCTTGATAATTTCTTGAAAGATGATGTTTAAGCTTATGATCATGGCTTTTAGGAAGTCCAATAATTTTTAAATTATCTCTTCTGGGTCTATTTTTCAGGTCAGTCATTTTCCTAGTATGATATTTCACATTGTCTTCTATTTTTTTTCATTATTTTGGTTTTGCTTTATTGTTTCTTGATGTCTCATAGAGTCATTAGCTTCTACTTGCTCAATTCTAATTTTTAAGGAATTAGTTTCTTCACTAAGGTTTTGGGCCTCCCTTTCCATTTGGTCAATTCTACTTTTTAAGGAGTTCTTTTCTTTGGTGAATTTTTTTGCCTTCTTTTCCACTTAGCTAATTCTGCTTTTCAAGGCATTCTTCTCCTCAGTGGCTTTCTGTAACTCTTTTACCATTCACCTTATTCTGTTTTTTTTAAGGTGTTATTTTCTTCAGTATTTTTTGATGCCTCCTTCACCAACCTGTTAATTTTTTTCAAGATTTTCTTGAATCACACTAATTTCTCTTCCCAATTTTTCCTCTACTCTCTTATTTTTCAAAATTACTTTTTGGCAATTCCATGGCCTGAGGCTAATTTGTATTTTTCTAGAAGCCTCTGGATGTAGGAATTTTAGCTTTGTTATCTTCTTCTGAGTGTGTGTTTTGATCTTTCTTGTCACCATAGTAACTTTCTATGGTCATTTTTTTCTATTATTTGCTCATTCTCCTAGCCTATTTCTTGACTTTTAACTCTTTGCCAAAGTAGGGCTCTGCTTCCAAAATAAAAGGCACACTATGCCAAGCTTTAGGGGATTTGTGCAGCTGTTTTCAGAGATATTTCTAGTGACCTGTAAGTTTTCAGTTTTCCCAAGGTTGCATGGTCTAAGGAGAGGTGTGTTTATTGCTCTTCTAGCCTGTGTCTTGGTATGTGAGTAACCAAAAGCTCTCTTTTCTTCCCTGAACCTGTGATGAGGGTCCTCCCTCCACTGTGGCCACAAGCTCTGATGTGCTAGTGATCCTTCTTGCCCTGGATCTGCAACGTGGATCTGAGTGTGGGCCTGAGTGTGGGCAAAGTGACAACTCCTGCCTTTAGTGTCAGCAAAATGAGTCCTGCAATTTCCTTCTGACCAGTGGTTTGATCCACTTGCTGTCTGTGGGCTGAGAGCTCTGGAAGCAGCTTCTGCAGCTGCTTATTTATTCACTCCCAAAGTCTTCCTCTGGTTTTTTGGGGTCTGGTTTGTGCTGGCATGGCCTGCACTGGACTATATTCCATTCCCACTCTGTGAGAGACTTTTCCTGTCAGACTTTTAAGCGTCTTCAGCTTTGTTTTAGGGGATTATTTAGTCTTTGGAGGGATTTGAGGGAGAGCTCAGGTGAGTCCCTATCTTCTCTCATCAATTTTGGCTTCACTCTCTCAATTATATTTAGAATGTGACTATTCATATGGTTTACTTCCTCTCAAAAAATATTTCAACCTATTAATCAGTGGTGAGAATCCTTTTAAATAATTTAAAGTGCTTTGAAATCCTTTAAAATTATATAAATTATAGTTATTCCTTATCATATTTCACTATATAATTTAATAACAGCTTAAGTGACAATTGTAATATTTTAGACTATTGTCACAACCACTGAAGAAGTGAAAAATCAAATGAGATATATATATATATATGTATAGTCCTTTCCAAATCTTAAAGTTACACAAACACACACACACACACACACACACACACACACACAGATACACATGCATACACATAGCCATATTGGGGTAATGAGGTTTTCATGAGTTGATACAGACAAAAAAAATTAACAACCTAGTGGTCAACCTATTGGTAAGGAGCTTCTCTATATCTACCAAGTTATGTCCTAAGCCAGCAGAAAATATCCAATCACTGAAACTGTACTCAAAAGTCTTTTTAGTCTGACACAACTAGCCAACATTTGGGGATCCATTAGTACTCTGATTAAGGTTCTCCTCCTATTCTATGAGGAAACATAAGGGTAAGAGGATCTCAAATTGAAAATATGATATATATTTGTGAGTGTACACACACACACAAACACACATACATATATATATAAGAGAGAGAGAGAGAGAGAGAGAGAGAGAGAGAGGAAGGTCATAGGATCATAGATTTAGACCTCCAAGTGATGTTAGAATTCATCCAGCAAAGTCTTCTCATTTTTTAGATGAATCAACTGAGGCCAAGAGACTAGGACTCCTCTGAAATTATACAGTACATATCAGAGGCAGAGGAGATGTGGGAATCCTAGAGATGTGGTAAAGCAGTCCTAAGCAAACTGAAGAATCTATGAAGTATATTAATTTGTAGAAATATAGGATAGGATGTGGATAGGATTGGATTTGGAATAAGGTCTGAGTTTGAATTATGCCTTGGATCCTTACTATATGTGTGACCCTGTGTTGTCATTTATCTCTCATCTATCTCTCAGTTTTGGTTTCCTCATATACAAAAGAGAGATGATAATACCACTTACTTCCTAGTGTTTGTGAGTGTTCTTCATGTCTTGTTTTAGAATTTAAGAAGTCAGTTCTAATTACATTCAAGTTTTACCTTTGCTTATCTAAGTGAGGGTATGCATAAAATTATTATTTCTAAGGTACCTGCCTCAGGAAATTCTTGAAATGTATCCTAAAGCATATGCTCAGGTAAAGAGGCTTTCTATATTGTCTTTTTAGTACAGAGTAGTTCATTCTTTATCTTTGGATCACCAGAGTCTAAAATTGTATATATTAGGAGCTTAATAAATGTTTGTAGATTTGAAATGAACTTGTGCTTACAATACTTTTCTCAATGAATTTTTTAAGAATTTTAAATACTTTTGCATATGCACATTTGTGAATACATGTGAACCTACATATATGTATATAAATAAATATGTATATGTGCATGTGTATATATGCATGCATGTATACACATATATGTATATAAACACATATATGAGCATATATGCATATGTGTGTATATGTATGTTCTGCATATACACACATATACATCTCCTAATTAAAATTCTAGAAAAATTATGATGTCACTGCTGATAGAAGAGGGACCTTTAGTTTCCAAAGCTAAGGACAGATGGAGGATTAAGCTGAATGTTTAAACAGGATCATTACTGCATTCTTTGGCACCAATTTCTAAAATTTAGGAAATGTATAAATACAAAACATTTAAAAAATTATTCAGCTTCCAGAAGGAGCTTTTACATTTTTACAAAACAAACAAACAAACAATAACAACTTCTAATTCCTTACGTTTTCCATGATTCTAAGTAGTGGTAAACCTTATTATTATTAAATAAATGTCATATTCTTTATCTTGTGGATTGAAAACCTTGCCACTGGGAGAAGAGAATCAATTTTTATCCAGATGGGAGTGAAATTAATCTGTATTTAATTTTCTATTTAACATGCTTTATTTAGGATACTCAGAGGAGTAGCTACACCATAAAATGTAAAAACATTCGATGGAAAATATCTAATTGTATATTCTTAGTTTTTTAAGCATGATTAGTTCCTTAAGAATGCAATAAAAGCTAATAGACAGTGATTTGTCCAATAGCCTGAAGCAGTTAAGAAACAGATCTGTCTGCCATAAATGTCATTGTTAATTGACAGAGCAACTACTAGTTTATTTCTAAGAATTTGCCTACCACACAAGGAAAATATTTGAGTCTCACCCTTACGTCTAATTACTAGTAACCATTTTTGTAAATTAGTTATTGCATCATTCCTGTCTTATGTCTCTGTCAGTAACCAATTAGATGTTATTTCCAAAGCTGGAATACTGTGAACATTCTATTCCTTTAAAAATAGAGAAATATCAGAATTCTAGCAGTTAATTCAGAGGGGGCAAACTTTCTTGACATGAACTACGACTTTCTTGCAAAGCAGCAACAACCACATAGGTTGTCATTTTGAGAAATTGTTTGATAAGACAAAACAGAATGAATATAAAATCCTTTGAGGGTGGTGACCACCTTTTGTTTTGTGTCCCTAAACAATAGTTACAATGCTAGCACATAGTAGGTGCTTAATAAATGCTATCTAAATTGAGATCAAATTGAAGCTTTTTTGACACTCAGGTTGAATTCCAGGGAATTTTGAAATCAAAATTACACCTTTCATTCTGTGCTTCCTGTTCCTATTCCTACATGACATAAATAAATAAAAAAAAGCAATAGTTATAGAGTACAGCAAATATAAGTGCAAATGATGGACAGCATATGTACTATACTGGGCTTCAAATGAGCTCGGTTCTACTCAATAACTAGCTGTGTGACATTGAGCAAGTCACTTAATTTTTCAGTGCCCCATTGTTCTCCTCTGTAAAATTAAGGTTTGGACAATGTGTCTTCTCAAGTGTCAAATCCATTCTAATATGGCCCTGATTCAGTCTAGTCCTCTGGTAATTTAGGTTCCATATTGGAACCAAATGAGACATTATAAAATCATTCAACAATTAACAAAAGAATTACTTAGCTTTAGCATGAAAAGGATATTTAATTAAGATAAGCACTAGGGAAATTAGGATGTACACTACTAAAACTCTGATTGTTGATTCAAAACATCCTTGTCTGAGTTGCTCATTCTGGTCAATAAAGCATCAAAGAGTGGCTGGAGTTCTTTGAGGCTTCTTTATACTCAGGTGATTAGTGCGTGATGTCTACAATCTGAAACATTAGTCCCCTGAGTTAACCAAGTCTCAAATGTAGTTTCAATGTGTTTTAAGAGAAAAAAATACTAATTTTTATAGGAATAAGTTATTGATCTCACCACAATCCATCCCTTGGTGTTAGGGTCTTTAAGGTACATAAGGATCCCTAAAAGCCATGTATTGGCATAGTTTTAAGAAGTAGTATTATCTGTGTTTCATTCTATTTTTATTTGTTTTGTTGAGTATTACCTGATTACTTTTAATCTGGTTTACACCATATTCTTTAGTAGACTGTGTCAACCAGACTAGAACTGATTTCTAACCTGTCGGTGGCCAGAGCTGAACAAAGCAAGTTAAAGACTAGAGAGTCAGGAATCAAACAAAAGTATAATTTCAAAGTGAGGAAAACACTTGTAAGTGGAAGTTCTTCTGAGAAGGCTTGTGGCAGGCATAGGGTTTTAAAGCATGAAAAACAAAAAATGGCAGGACCCGACACAGTCATTCTTTGGTCATGAGTAAACAATTACCACTGCAGTCCCATGCATAAAGGCATTTTGGGGACAATACAGATATTCTTGCATCCTGTGGGAACAGTTCCACAGTTATTGGAATCATTGAGCCTTGAGACTTTCTCAAGTCTTAAGGGTCATTGAGCCTTGTGCTCATACAATGGAGAATAGAATCAGAGTTAGTGTGGCAGCAAGAAAAGTGCAGTGCCTGGTCTGGTTAACCTGGCAGTTACAAGTGGTGTATTCATCCTTCGTTGCTGAAGATCATGCCATCAGAGAAATAATGACATGACTTGCTCTTGACTTTGTTTTGAGTGAGGGAAGGCTGTGCAGATCACCAGTCTCATTTCTCCTCCTGAACCGTCTGGATCCAGTGATCAGATATTAATCAGGATGACTGGAGATGACCCAGGATGAGGCAACTGGAGTTAAGTGACTTGCCCAAGGTCACACAGGTAGTGAGTGTCAAGTGTCTGAGGTGAGATTTGAACTCAGGTCCTCCTGATTCCTGCACTGGTGCTCTATCCACTGCACCACCAACCTGACCCTAGTTACAAGTGCAAGGATTGATTGTCCAGAGTGTCAGAAAATGTGATTGATCACTTTCTGCTGCAGTATGTTGGCTGGAGTCCCCAACTCTCAGGTCAGGATCCCCAGCAAAATAAGAAAATCACAGCTCTCAATTCTGTGGTTTTGCTGTGACTGAGATCATCCAGAAGGTGGGCACAAAGGATTGTTGTCATGCCAAGCTCAGGGCACAGCCTGTTTGGTGGGCCTTAGGACTGGAAAAAAAAAGTATCTCCTAATATCTTGACAGATACATGTTTAACCTTCTGTTCCAGAGGACCTTCTACCACTTACTAATCAGCTCTGAGCTCTAGAAATCAAGAAGGCTGAAATAAGCAGAAATAAATGGAGAAAAGAAAATACAAAACAGAAACACAGCACAAAGAAAAAAATATCATAGCTCCCTGACAGAAAGACTGGATGTGAATGAAGAAAGACCAGAAATTCCTTCTAGAAATTCCTTCCACCGATCCATTCACCCATTTTTAAAGAATTAAGATCCTGCACAATGGAAAATACTTTTTTTTCCAATTTATAATGGACCTACAAATGTAAAGAGGTAAAATAAAAGTAGTACTAGAAATATCAGGGCTACAGCAAAGATGTTCATTATCACCACTGTCATTCAGAATGGTACTAGAAATGTTAGCTGTAGCAATAAGAGAAGAAAATATCTGAAGGAATTTGAATAGACAAGGAAGAAACTCTTTGCAGATGATATGATGATATACATAGAGAATTCCAGAGAATCAAGTAAAAACTACTTGAAATTACAAGCAACTTTGGCAAAGTTGCAGGTTACAAAAGAAACCCACACAAATCTTCTGCATTTCCATATATTCCTAATAAAGCCTATGTCTTGAAT